>NC_048443.1:26241611-26841611 GCF_004353265.1 Vitis riparia | reverse complement strand
TGACAATAAAAACCATTTAGAATAATAAACTAGAGAAAATAATAATCATACCTAGATCTGGAGGCTCTAGATCAATTCCTTGTAGTGAAGAACGTGCCTGAATAGTCTGAAAGTCTTGCACACCTAAGATCTTCCGTCTATTGCCTCAAACCACGATCTTGGCACTCCAAAGTGTGGGCTTTGGAAGGGTGAATAGCTTGGCTCTCTCTCTCAATTTCTTTGAAGGTGGAAGATGGCTGTCAAAAAAAGCCCTTGAAACCCTAACCCTTAAGGGAGTATTTATAGGGTTTCCCTACTGGGCTTAAGCGATTTGAACCCACCAAGGCTTTTTGAATCTCCTTCTGAGGTGGTATTTCTATCACTTGACTTTAAGCAGGTTCAGAAGCAGCCCTATGCGTTTGACAAAATTGAAACATCCCAAGGAAAGAGATGGGTTGTTTTGAACGTGACTATTTCCATGACGCAACTCTAACATGCTTCCATCATAATCAAGAAAAATTTCTCAAAGATGTCTTGGGACCCTTAAAAAAATAAAGAAAAGCTCCTTGATGTTTTTCTGACTTGAAGTCTACCTCAAATAAAATTTTTTAATACCTTCATCAATCTACAGTGCATGCTATTGTCTGTCCTCATTTCCTGCCCCTTCGCCACAATTCCTGTTGGCATCACTCTAGTAAATGATGTGCACTTGGCCTTAACATGGATCTAAAAGCTTAAGCTGTTATAATTTATGCCTAAAATGTATATCATGCTTCATGCTTCAACATCCCTCATGTGCAAGCCCACACCTGCCATGGGAGGCACAAATTGCATTAGCAGCAAACAAATCACATACCTTGTTGAGTAATCAATTTTCCTAAAAGCTTAAGTTGTTAGGATTTGGGCCCACAATGTATGTCATGCTCCAACAGTTCTTTTATGTGAGAAAGCTTAAGTTCTTTCCATCTACCACATTGTTGTGTGTCTTTGTATTGTAGTCCTGCCTTTAAATCTTGATTCTGTCATAAATTTCCCCATATTTCAAACACCAGCTTTCTAGCTAGTCATTTTGAATGGAACGTCTGTAATAGCTCTCTGTTCCACATGCATCTAGTTTTGGTTGAATGGTTATTTTTGAATTCAGTACAATAAATTGTGGTTGTGTTTCAAATGAGTCAAGCTGGGTCAAGTATGTTGTTTGACATCATCTTGGTTAATGAGTATTATCAACTGACCATTCTCAAGTGCAGGGGTGTATTTTATGTGTGCGCTTAACATCCATCTACTTTGTTTACTAACTTAAGTTTCTAATTACTAAATTTCTTTGGGAAAGTAATCATATACTGATGGTGATGCTGCTGCAAAGTGGTCAAGCTGAGATGGAAGTGAACGTTTTTCACAAGATTTTTTTAGTGACCTTTGAAAGCAAACCTTCTCTTCCTTGTTTGAACTGTGTGTTATGAACATTGAGCATCTCTTGGTTGAAAATGTTATACATATTGCTTCTCTGTGCTTGCTTTTATGAAATGATAGGTGGAACTTTTAAAAATTTGACCGTTCGAGAAAAAAAAAAAAACTTTTAAAGAATAGGAATCTGATCCAATGCCAGTAAACTTATGTATGTAGCAATTTCATTAATTTTGCAGGCAGTCTCTTATATTAGGACCCTATACGCATTCACAAATGAAACATTGGCCAAGTATTCCTATGCAACTTCACTACAAGCGACACTGAGATATGGCATATTGATAAGTCTTGTGCAAGGACTTGGGCTTGGATTTACATACGGGCTTGCAATATGTTCTTGTGCCTTACAGCTTTGGGTTGGAAGGTTCTTGGTTATACATGGAAGAGCTCATGGTGGTGAAATTATAACTGCACTATTCTCTGTAATTTTAAGTGGCCTGTAAGCATCTTGTGCTCACTTCTTTGTCTTACCCCTCATTTTTTTTGGTCTTTATCATTTATTGTTTCTTGTTTGTTTTACAGTGGGCTTAATCAGGCAGCAACAAACTTCTATTCATTTGACCAAGGGCGAATTGCTGCGTATAGGCTTTTTGAGATGATAAGCCGTTCAACCTCTGTGGTTAATCATGATGGGAATACTCTACCTTCTGTACAAGGGAACATTGAGTTTCGGAATGTATATTTTAGTTACCTATCTCGTCCAGAAATTCCTATCTTGAGCGGGTTTTACCTAAGTGTACCTGCTAAAAAAGCAGTGGCACTTGTTGGCAGGAATGGGTCTGGAAAAAGCAGCATTATTCCGCTAATGGAGCGGTTTTATGATCCCACATTAGGTATTGTAACTCATCATTTTTCCTTTGCAGTGTGGGGACATGTTACTTTTTCAAGGTTTCACTGTAACCCATAGTTCCTTTTCTGTTTGAAGATTTCAATGGTTTTTCCATTTTATGGTGTAGGAGAAGTCCTTTTGGATGGAGAGAATATTAAAAACCTGAAGCTGGAATGGCTAAGAAGCCAAATAGGACTTGTCACCCAGGAACCTGCTTTACTAAGTTTGAGTATTAGAGATAATATTGCTTATGGGCGACCTAGTGCTACTTCAGATCAGATTGAAGAAGCTGCTAAAATAGCTCATGCACATACATTTATCAGCTCACTTGAGAAAGGATATGAAACACAGGTGAAACTAGAAAAATATAAAATATCAACTCAAACTAATATTACATTATGGCCTTTGTCTTGATCTAATCTTTCACTATTTTGCCTTTGTGTGATTCTTACCCATTTCAGGTGGGAAGGGCTGGTCTAGCATTGACTGAAGAACAGAAAATAAAACTTTCTGTTGCTAGAGCAGTGCTTTCAAATCCATCTATTCTTCTGCTTGATGAAGTTACTGGAGGACTAGATTTTGAAGCTGAAAGAGCTGTACAGGAGGCTTTAGATCTCCTTATGTTGGGACGATCAACAATAATAATAGCTAGGCGGCTTAGTCTCATAAGGAATGCAGATTACATAGCTGTGATGGAAGAGGGTCAACTTGTTGAAATGGGTACACATGATGAATTATTAACTTTGGATGGCCTATATGCTGAGCTTCTCAAGTGTGAAGAAGCTGCAAAACTTCCAAGGAGGTAGAATACAAAGCATGCTTATGTTTTTATCAAAATATCAAAATATCTCGCATTGTTACCTGCATCATTAAGGTTCAGCATTATTTGTGTGTAGTGTTAATATGATAATTCCTGATCCACTGTTTTTTGTTTACTAGACCGAAATGTTTACTTGTCACAAAGTTGCATATTTATGTGGTATATATCTTTATCTAGGATGCCAGTGAGGAATTACAAGGAGACAGCAACTTTCCAAATTGAAAAAGATTCATCAGCAAGTCATTGTTTCCAAGAACCATCTTCCCCTAAAATGGTCAAATCACCTTCTCTTCAGAGAGTTCCTGGCATCCATGGATTTAGGCCCTCAGATCTTGCTTTCAACTCACAAGAATCACCAAAAACTCGAAGCCCTCCACCTGAGCAAATGATGGAAAATGGTGTGCCTTTGGACTCTACAGATAAGGAGCCTTCAATAAAGAGGCAGGACAGTTTTGAAATGAGACTACCGGAGTTACCCAAGATTGATGTCCAGGCGGCACATCAACAAACATCGAATGCTTCAGACCCCGAATCCCCTGTTTCACCACTTTTGACATCTGATCCAAAAAATGAACGTTCCCATTCACAAACTTTTAGTCGGCCCCATAGTCAATTTGACGATGTGCCAATGAGAACAAAGGATGCAAAGGATGTGCGACATCGAGAATCACCTTCATTTTGGAGGCTTGTAGACCTTAGCTTGGCAGAATGGCTTTATGCTGTCTTAGGAAGTATTGGTGCTGCTATCTTTGGTTCTTTTAATCCACTTCTTGCTTATGTTATTGCACTGATAGTAACAGCATATTATAGAGGCGGTGAAGGTGGTGAACATTCTCGTGATGATCGTCGTCACTTGAGGCAGGAAGTAGATAAATGGTGCTTGATCATTGCTTGCATGGGTGTTGTGACAGTGGTTGCCAATTTTTTGCAGCATTTCTACTTCGGTATCATGGGAGAGAAAATGACAGAAAGAGTTAGGAGAATGATGTTCTCAGGTAAGTCACTCCTTTAATGTATGGTTTTGTATATATTTTTCTTGAGCTCAAAGAATTAGGAATATTGGTCAATTTGTACTCTTTTATTGTGAATGTATAAGCTGTCTTTACCTTATATACTATTACTATTGCAGCAATGCTGCGTAATGAAGTTGGATGGTTTGATGAAGAGGAGAACAGTGCTGATACCTTGTCCATGCGGTTGGCAAATGATGCTACGTTTGTGCGAGCTGCATTTAGCAACCGACTTTCTATATTTATACAGGACATTGCAGCTGTTATTGTGGCTGTCCTTATAGGGATGTTGCTGGGATGGAGATTGGCTCTTGTTGCTTTGGCAACCCTACCTATTCTTACTGTTTCTGCTTTCGCCCAGGTGTGCACAATCTCTACAATCTTTTCAATTTAAAATCATTTATGAATTTAGAATTGGCCTTATTAATTTCATTTTCATCTTGTAATCAACCAATGAATTTGCCATGAGTTGTCCCTTGCATCAGCCTTGGGGCGGGGGGGCCTTTTCTAGGGAACATTTGAGATTGTTGCTCGGTGATATCTTTTTGGTCATCGTCTTTAATAATGCCCTTTCTCCTACTCCAACTAAAATTACATTTCTTAATATCTGTTGATTATACATATTCATAATTCTAGCCCTGTATTTACTCTTATTATTTACTCATCGATCAAATTTTGATATCAGTAGGCAACATAAGTGATGAGATCTCTTCTTTATATGTTCATATGGATCATAATTAACATAAACTAGCTAGTTGATCAATGACAACTGAGGATGTTAATCTAATATTATGGGAAATCATGTCTCACCTAGTTGCTATCATGTTCTAAAAGAGTGGCACCTCAGCTCAAAAAATCCTTCAATTCCATTCGCTCCACATGGAGGGGAAATTGTCTTTCTTTGAGTGTGTGTTAGTTTAGTGTTGGCCTGAGTTGGTGCATCAGGGTTTTTGCTCTTGTTTGTTTTTCAAGTGTTTCCTGTGTATACTTCCTGTTTGGTGCATCAGAGTTTTTGCTCTTGTTTGTTTTTCAAGTGTTTACCCCTTAATGGCTCTTTTCTTTTAACAATATTACTTACCTATAAAAAAAATTAACTCCCTTGAATAATGGATAAAGTTGTTTTGTATAAACTCCCACTCAAGTAGTTCCTAAAAAACTGGGTGTCACCGCAATCAAGAATGACAAAGATGAACTGATCGCAAAATTTTCCTTTCTCAGGTTTCTTTGTGCCTCTTTGTTCAGTTCTATTTAGGAGGATCTTTTGTCCTTCATACAATCTTTTCTTTCTTGCTGTCAGTGGTGTTTGCTCCAAAAATTTTCAGTGATGTTCACATTATCTCATTCTTACTCCAAGTCTCCAAGTCTGTGAAGGCTGTACTAAGTCTCCTTTTTTGTTCTTTCTTTTAGTTTTTTAAGGAATGAGATATTTCTGGTGGATATCTCTTTGTGCTGTCAAACATGCCTTGATACTCGTGGTTTTTGCTTAATCACAATAGCCCAAAGGGTAATCATGATCCTGAAGTTTGTTGGTATGATAGAGTAATCATGATTGTGTTATTATTTATTGTATTAATGTGAGTCTGTTAGTGTTGTGTCTTGCTTTGTGATAGGAGAAGTGCACATAACAGTTGGACCATGCTTGGCTATTTTCTCATGCCATTGTTAATTAGATTTCTTAAATCTTCCAGTTTAACATTAGCTAAATGTTTACAGGGATTGAGCCATTTTCAAATTCAAAATTTTATTATTTGATACTGAAGCACCATAATGCATCGAATCCTGTTGCTCCCATATTCTAAGTAGCTGCTGATTTAAATGTTGCAGAAATTGTGGCTTGCTGGATTCTCAAGGGGCATACAGGAGATGCACAGGAAAGCATCTTTGGTTCTCGAGGATGCAGTTAGGAATATTTACACTGTTGTAGCTTTCTGTGCTGGCAACAAGGTAATGGAGCTTTACAGACGGCAACTGAGGAAAATATTCAAGCAGAGCTTCTTTCATGGAATGGCTATCGGTTTTGCTTTTGGCTTTTCACAGTTTCTTCTTTTTGCCTGCAATGCTCTTCTCCTCTGGTACACAGCAGTCTCTGTTAAACACCAGTATATGGATATGCCTACAGCTCTCAAGGAGTACATGGTATTCTCTTTTGCGACCTTTGCCCTTGTGGAGCCTTTTGGCTTGGCTCCTTACATACTTAAACGACGAAAATCTCTTACTTCAGTATTTGAAATCATAGACCGAGTGCCTAATATTGACCCTGATGACAACTCAGCAATGAAACCCCCCAATGTATTTGGTACTATTGAGTTGAAAAATGTTGACTTCTGTTATCCAACACGGCCAGAAGTGCTAGTGTTGAGCAATTTCAGTCTTAAGGTCAGTGGAGGACAAACTGTAGCTGTAGTGGGAGTTTCAGGGTCAGGAAAAAGCACTATAATATCTTTAATAGAGAGATTTTACGATCCGGTTGCTGGTCAGGTTTCTCTAGATGGACGGGATTTGAAATCGTATAACTTGCGGTGGTTGAGGAACCACCTGGGTCTTGTTCAACAGGAACCTATCATTTTCTCAACAACCATTAGGGAAAATATCATATATGCAAGGCACAATGCAAGTGAAGCTGAGATGAAAGAGGCAGCAAGGATAGCAAATGCTCACCACTTCATCAGCAGCTTGCCTCATGGTTATGACACACATGTGGGGATGAGGGGTGTAGATCTAACCCCAGGACAAAAACAGAGAATTGCAATTGCTCGGGTGGTGTTGAAGAATGCACCTATCTTGCTGTTGGATGAAGCAAGCTCTTCCATTGAGTCTGAGTCAAGCCGAGTGGTGCAGGAAGCTCTTGATACATTGATCATGGGGAACAAAACAACTATTCTGATAGCCCACAGAGCTGCAATGATGAGGCATGTTGACAACATTGTAGTTCTTAATGGAGGGCGGATCATGGAGGAAGGGTCCCACGATTCTTTGGTGGCGAAGAATGGTTTGTATGTTCGTTTGATGCAACCCCACTTTGGGAAGGGTTTGCGTCAGCATCATCGACTTGTTTAGATGGGTGTTTGCGATGGAGTGTAATTTAGGCTTTGGTTTACCAATATCAGTCTCATTTTTTTCCCTGAACTGCTGGAGAAGTTGGCAATATTCCAGAATTTTTCTAGAGAATCGGTTGGTGGAGTATTCCAGCAATGGCAAGAATGAATGAAAATGGTGAGGCTTGTAACAATGTTTATAGAGCTGGCTGGGGAGCTGGCTGGTGGCAGTTACATTGTTCAAAAGTAGGATTGAGAAGCAGAGTTTTGAAGTTTGGTTAGCATTGGAAACATGGTATCAGGCTAGATACATATTCTTTTGGAGGGAAGCATCTCCAGTTCTGATTGTGTTCGCCTCCATGGTATATTGATTTGTTAATTAATCAGTAAGTGGGATTTGAGATAATTGTAGCTTTTCTTTCAGGTGTTTTTTGTTTCCTTCTTTGTGTTTTGTTTTGTTGTGCTGTTGGTGGGTCTCTCTCCTTCACAGGTTTGGGTGGTGAATTTGTTTCTTGCTGTAAATCTCTTTTCTTTTTACCCTCATTTGTGAGAATAGTAGGAAGTTACGAACAAGAAAACTAGTCAAGGCAATTTGTTTTAACCTTACTGTGTAAATAAATAGATGGATAATTTCTGAGCCTTTCATTTTTGCCTGCATAAGAGCACATCAATGTATTTTTCATACCTCTCTACTAATTGCAGTTTGGATGATAAATTTATTTCCTCTCTTAGATGTTTCTTCCACTGGTCATACCATTGCTAAAGGAGGACAGGTGAAGGTGTTTGTATTGGCCTTTTTCTGTCAATATGCTCATGTGATGTTTATCAATTGCTCCTTTTTTCAGAATATACTCCTGAAAATATGTTTCTAGAAGGTCTTGTTACCTGGTTCTTTGGCAAAAGATTGGCTTTGATAACCTAGTTGCCCTTTCTCTGTGTACTCCTAGCATGCTATAACAGTTTCATGTACCGGAAACTTGAAACTGCTTCCCTGGTTAGTTTGTTGCTGACACTGGTAAACAATTTTGAATCTCAGAAATGCTTTTGGAACATGTTATTTCTATCCAGAGATCTGTTTTCAGTATCTTTCATTCTGGAATTTTCAGGGTCTGGACAAGGTAGGAAAAAAGTGGGATACTAGCAGCTTGAGAGGTCTGAGAGAATGGAATCTGATTCACAGCTCTTCCTGTTTCATGAATGCCCTGTTTGTGCCATATTTCTGCATTTCATAACTCAATACAAAGCAAATGACCTTGGGTTCTTTGGGTATTTGCACTTTCAGTCTGTTTGGTAAACAAATCAACAGTTTCTTTTTAATCCAAAACAGGACAAAAACTAATAATTATTTTTCAAGCTTCACATCATTTTTGATTTGTTGCCTGATGATATATACAACAAATGAACCAACTCTTCATTATCAGGAAAAAGAAATCACCTCTAACAGCAGCCCTCAGCCCTTAGGTTGTTTACAACAAATATTTTAGATGTCCAGCACCTTGAAAGAGTCTGCTACCACTTTGAGCTTGTTCCTCACTCTTTTCCATCTTCTTTCATTTGCTCCAACATTCAGCGTGTAAAATCTCCCTGTTCAATAATGCAAGTTGGTCGTTTAAACTAATCAGGGCATGAAAAAAAACTGCAGCTCCCTCATCACTTTCTTTTGCATCTATCTATGTTGTATTTTCAATGGAAGTCTTTCCGAGTTGCAGATAGAGAATTATATTGTTTGGTTGCATATTACAAGTTGGCCCTGATACGCTAAAACCCATGAAAGTGATACTTTGAGATGGTACAAGATCATTAAGTTACCGTTTCCAATCGCTAGGATTACGAATGATGCCCGAGAAAAGTTTGCAGATGTAAGTTCATACTCGACAGTGTAATAGTTTTTCCCATCAACCACCTTCTGCATATAGAAGATAAGCCATAAGACAGACTGTTAATCTTTGTTGGACTTGTGGGGTTGGAAAATAGGAGTAATTTTTACAGGGGTTGTAATGAAGATACAAAACCTCCTGCATGTCAAGTATTGTAGCTATTTGATTGGGTGCAGCATAGACATTCTTCACCAAATTGGGAACAACCTGCAAAGGAAGAAATAACTGGTCAATGAGCATTGAGAGAATCCAGAAAAACATAAAGAGTAGATGAAAATTTGTGGTTCTTTACCTCTTCCATTGGACCTAAATCATGGATGTCGCTTTTATCAGTTGGTATAAAACTCACTCTAACATTCTGCAGTTGCAGATATCGGTCTTTAAACGCAGAATCATGCCCCCTGAACTCGAATTCCTAATCAAAATGTGAAAGAAATTCTTCCAAGTCAATAAATTCTCTTTGCAGTCAACAGTCATGCATTTTCTTGATAAGGTAATTCTATATCTTACCCTCCAATCCAAGGGGTAATAATAGGAATACCCATCTGAAAGGTCAACAAAAGCTTTATAGTTTGCTGGTATTTCTGCATAGTGAAGAAAATGAGAAACCGAAAAAATGTGTAACATAAATTACAAGCTTAGTAAGATATAATTTCTATTAGAGTTTTTAATGGTCATATCATACAAATATTTAAAGATTATACATCATACAGAAAGCAACTACCAACCATGATACCTTCAGCATGAAGGGAACTTGCAGGGAATGAATTTGCAGCTAGCAGCCCAACTCCCAGCAGCAGTGATCTTCTCTCGAGATGGCCTGAAATTCACCATGTGAGATCAGGAAAGATATTAATACATTGTTGGATTAGAAGAAACTAGTTTCTTGCTTAAATCCAAAGCTTGACCAACATCTAGACACCATTTGCACAACCCCGTTTCAGAATCCACCAAAGGCAAACCTTTGGCTCAATATTTCTTTCAAGAAACCATTACTCTGAGGACTCCATAGGGTGAAAGAATTAGTAGTGGGTTAAAAATCTACATCCAGATAAAAATAGAGACTTGTAAAGCCAGGCTCTGTTTGGTGCAGGTTTTTTCAACTGCTCAAAAGCTACTGTAAAGAGCTCTATAATGTAGTTGGTTTTGTGTTAAAGCATTTTCAAGTAGAAGTATGAAATCTTATAGATCCCTTTTCAAAGACCCTACAAGAAGAGATTTTCACATCCAAATCTCAAATTTTCATTTTTATTTTTTAATTCAATGAGGCTTTCAAAAATGCACTTCACCAGAAGAACAGTACTTGTACATCAGAGAAAAATCTAAAGCTGAATTTAACAGAAACCCTAACCTAATTCCCGGAATTGAGCTCTTAGAAGACATACTTTGAATTCCCAAAAGTGGGTTAGAAAAAAACAATCTGGGTGTCCTTCAAACACAAGTTTCTGTACAAAAGCACTATTCAATATGAGGATTACAATAAAAAAAACCCACGTCCACTTCCTATAACAGACACTAAAACACTCAACCTACAAGCAAAACTGAAGAGAACTCAATCTGGGTATCATTCAAATACAAAATTCTCCACAAAACATAGCTGCCAAGACTACACAGGAAAGCAAATGCAGATAGAAACTTCAAATGGGTATCTTACTTTCTTCATTGAAGGCTGTCTCTCTTGAGCATGCACTGATGCTATTACATGAAGTAAATGCAGCAAATCGAGGCACATCAATGGAATGAGGCAAATCTAACTGGAAAAAATCATGAAGAATTGAATACATAAATGCCATAATCGAGAGAAGCATATAATCTAAATGCATTGATTGAATGGAGGAAAGTGATAAGAGTAGTGACCCTGTTGGATATGGTTGTTGAAACCCAACCCAAAGAGAGTGACGAAAGTGCCATTTTTTTCCTTGTGGGAGACAACTCCAGCTTCTTCTTCTTCCTGTTCTTCAGTTCTCAGTTTTCGATCTTTGTATTGGGTATGGATAATACAAGGATGTGATGAGTGGGAGAGGTTTGGCACGTGACATGCTTGTGACTTACCGGATAGCGGCAATAACTAAAACAGTCTCAATGGCAAAGTCCTAAATAAACTGGCCCATGATATATTGTAGCCCAGCCCACAAACACATGGCTAGCCTGGTTGGCTCCCTGTGAAGCCCATTACTAAAAAGCCTAATTTCCCCCAACCCGCACTTGTCATCTTCTCCCTAGATGGACTCCTCAATAGTTGGACCCAATTTCAGGCCTAACTAATAGAAAAATGATAATATAAAAGTGCAAATGGAAAAGGGGCTGAACTGGGCCAAAATACTGATTGGATTAAGATTAGTTCGAGCCAGCCTACCAAGTTCCAATCTTCGAACCCACTCCTTTTTGTCAACGAAGCCCGTATTTAACATAAGATACTTAAAAAAAATTTCAGAAACTAAATTGAGTAGCAAAATAATTCTCAATCTAGTGTATTTTCACCACATAAGCATTCACATCATAAAATCGTAGTTGGTGGTTATGGTTCTAAATTTTATTTTATTTTTTTAAAATGATCAACGGCAATAGTCAGCGTCTATTTCTTTAAATTTAAACTTAAAACTATAGGTGGTGGCTACAATTTCAAGCCTAAATTTAAATTCGTACTTGATGACTATGATTTTAAATTTGACATATATATATATATATTGAAATAAGTTTAAAATCGTAATTAATAATTACAATTTTAAATTAAATTTGAAATTGTAATTGGTGACTATGACTATCAAATTCAAAACCATAATCACTTATTATGATTTTAAGCTTAAATTTAAAGTTGTCGTTGATGACAATGATTTTGATAATTTAAAAAAAAAATTAAAATCATAATTATTAGCTATAATTTTATGACATGGATACTCATATAGTGGAAACACACTAGATTGAAAATTATATTTTTAACTCTTAAACATTGAAATACTTAAAATGACCCTTATTTTCAAATGGTCCCAAACCCTAACCAATCCCCTTTCCTCCTTCATATGTCACCTTCCTTATGCGACTTTTCACAGATCATGGGGCATTGAGCTAGTATGGGTTCCACATTAGCATTCAAACCTTAAAAGAAAAATACTTAAAATCAAAAGAATCACTATCCCTTATGTGTCATATCCATTGTTATATTCTCTTTCTCCAAATTGACTTCAATTTATAAGTTGTTTTATTTTAGTTTTAACTATCTAATTTTGGCCATTGACCAATGAAAAATACCAAAATCAAATTATTTATTTCATTTTATTCAATTCATTTTCTCAAAAAAAGGGAAAAAAAATTATATCTTAAACAAAGAGGAATCAATTAAAGATTTCACTTATATTAAGAGTCCGTTTTGCAATAATTTTAAATATTTTAAATATTTAAAAAATTAAAAATATTATTTAAAATCACTGTTAAATGTAATTTAATTTTATAAAGAAGAAGAAGTATATTTTAAGTAGTTAGAATAATGTTTAATTGATATTGAAAGGGACAAACCTAATCATGTGAGATGATATAGCGTAGGCTGACTTTGAAAGCATCCAAAAATTGGTCGGTCCGGCTATGAGAAATGACGGCACCCTTTGTCGGCACAACCATACAGTATTTTAATATAAATATGTATTAAGGAAAATGACTTGCTCCCAAGCCTCTTCTCCATTTTTAAATGATTTTTCTAATTTTTTAATTTTTGTCTCTCCCCAATAGTTGGGCTGAGGTCACCTGCCACCAAGACATCTAATCTCCTCCTTTTTTTTTCTTTAAAAAAAAAACTTTTTTTTTAGTGATTATATAAAAATATGATTTATTATTTTATCACAAATATGAAAATTAGGTATTCCTTAGTGGATGAGTTCAAAGGTGGTATTGGATTAAAGAAAGGGTTTGATTAAAGTCGAACTCATTCCATTTTTTTGTTTAATTCATCTCGATCCACATCGTATTATTTTTATAAATATATCTCCATTTCATAACATTTTTATGAACTAGAATAACTCATAAAAATATTTTCGACAATTTTTTTTAAAAAATCTAATATTATAATAATATATAAATTTGTACAATATTTTTATGAAAATAAATCTATATTAATTAAAAATTTGAGACACTCTTTAAGAAAAAATATACATATTTGATTTTAAAATATAATTTTTTTATATTATATGAATTAATACATATTATCTTGAAAAAGAAAAGTAAAATAGATTAGATTATAATTCAGTGTTTTGATATTTATTTGTAAAAAAATTTATATTATATTTTAATATTTATGGTGAAAGAAGTAAGTAATTATATATATACATATTATTTTTTAAATTCTTTTCTTTTTTGAACAATAATTTTAATTTCATAAACAAATTATTTTAATTTATAAAATGAGTAATATAAAAAAAAATTGATATGAAGAATAAATACATAATATCTCACATGTGCTTAGAGGAGACAGAAAGACACGTATGTAGATGTACTTCGACAAAATTATTGAATAAATAACAAAGAATAAAAATTTTTTTTCTCCCATGATTGTGTTAGGAAATGACAATAAATCTAGGACAGACATTTTCATTTTTGATTAGTTTTTTTTTGGACATCTTTAACATTCTTTTATTTTTTTAATTGAAGAATATTGTATAAATTGAATAAGCTTTATTATTATTATTTTCAAATGTATATAAAGCTAAGATAATATCTCCACGTGGAAAATGAATTAATAGATTTTATACCTAAAATCAAGGAGAACAAAATCACCATTTTTACATGGACAATTAAATTCTAATGACTCGGAACTTTGACTATTTTCTAGCCATAAGTCCGTAAAGGGCAAGAATTTTATTTTATTTTTCTCTATCTTTAAAAGCCTCACCTTCTTTCCTGCTACCACCCACACGACCTTACCATGAACCAGACAATTAAATCATAATCAACGGTCCCAATCAACCCGAACTCCCACATGGTCCTTGTGATTAGCGGGGACACGCAAAACCGCATGCGCTCGTAGAGATCCAACTTACCACGCATTTGAATATTCAAAGGTCGGTCCGTCCCCATCAGTCCAAAAACTCGCCGACCTTCTAGCGGCCACGGGTTTTAAGTGGAAGAGCAATAATGCGGTTTAGGGGACCCGCCACGTCAGAAGGTCGGCGATCCGGTTCCCGAAATCGCCGATTTGGCAGGCCCCTTAGACTCCATCACCACCACAAACGTGGCTAATTAACCGACCAATCAGCAATCAGTTCATTAGCTGTAAAGTGACTGTAGTGGCACTCGAGAATATTGTGCCACCGGTAACCGACTGAACCGGTTCCTCAGCCGTTATATTAGGTATATATAAATTGAAGTGTTACTGAGCCACTAAGCCTCCATACAAAGAGGAGAACCAGTGTACAAACCAAGGCCATCCGCAAAGGCCTAGAGCTTGAGGAGGAAGAAGGGCAAGCCTTTAGTAAAAATGCCGATTTACAGAATCGCAATTGGGACGCCGGGGGAGGCCAGCCACCCCGACGCCCTCAAAGCCGCCCTTGCAGAGTTTTTCTCCATGCTCATCTTTGTTTTTGCTGGGGAAGGCTCGGGCATGGCTTTTAGTAAGATTTCAAATTTTTATTTCATTTTTTTAAACTGTGGTTTAAACCATAAATTAATAATGGGTAATGTTTTTTGGCAGACAAGCTGACGGATAGTGGGTCGTCAACACCGGCGGGCCTGGTGGCAGCTGCTCTAGCCCATGGCTTCGCTCTGTTCGTGGCCGTTTCGGTGGGTGCGAACATATCTGGCGGACATGTGAACCCGGCCGTGACGTTTGGAGCCTTTCTTGGCGGACACATAACGTTGTTGAGAGGCCTTTTGTATTGGATTGCCCAGCTCCTGGGATCTGTCGTTGCATGCTTGCTGCTTAAGTTCTCCACCGGTGGATTGGTACGAAAACACACCAATGGAATATTTTCAAAATTTGCAGTTTGATAATTTTTATTTATATTTTTTAAAATATGGAAATTACCAATTTGCTATACGTTAATGGAGGATGGCATTGAAGTTTAACTTGACATACATTATTGTGTGATAGGTAATGGGTAATGATTTAAAATTGAAATGAAAGGAGACAGCTCGAGGAGGAAGGAATAATATTTTTGCTTTGAGAAAGTGTTTTCCAGAGGAGTCTGTTTTGGTTTTTGTATTTTTAAAGTCACTTTTTGGGATAGCGATTCGCTTTTTTCTTTGTCTTGTTGCTCTCCATACAAGGCTTTCCTGTCTCTTCTTGGACTTTCCAGTTCCAAAAGTCAACAAAATGGAATGATTCCATCGATCCAAACATGACCCTCAAGTGGGCCATCCTCGTCAAGGATTACTTTTTAGCCCAGCCCACAGCCCACTATCTCATGGGCTCCTCCCCCCACGCTACTATTGACTATTGATTTGAAATGAATCATCTCTTACAAACTCATACTTGGTGCCTAATTGTACTGAAATTTATGCTTGATTCGATGCAGGAAACTTCTGCATTCTCCCTATCCTCTGGTGTGTCGGTGTGGAACGCCCTGGTTTTTGAGATTGTGATGACCTTCGGCCTGGTTTACACAGTGTATGCCACAGCAGTGGATCCAAAGAAGGGGAACTTGGGCATTATTGCACCTATTGCAATTGGTTTCATAGTTGGTGCCAACATCTTAGCTGGTGGTGCATTTGATGGTGCTTCCATGAACCCAGCAGTGTCATTTGGGCCTGCTGTTGTTAGCTGGTCATGGGCCAACCACTGGGTCTACTGGGCCGGGCCTCTCATCGGTGCCGCCATTGCCGCCATCATCTACGATCACATCTTCATTGACAATACACATGAGCAACTGCCCACCACAGATTATTAGGAGCTTGCTATGAATTTCAGGGGAAAAATAAGGGAATGCAATTAGGAAAGTTGATGGGCTTTTCTTTGGGCTGGTGGGGTTGAGATTTCTTGTACTCTTATTAGGTGTTTGTTGTTGGTGTTTCTTTCTATCTTGTAGGAGTTGTTGAGAGTTTTTCTTGGATGTTTCAGTGGAACTGTCTGGTTTGTTTGCAATCACTTAATTGGGAAGCTTTTATGAATCATTAATGTCCTTGGAACTTAAATAAAAAAAAGGCCATAAAAGAAGACATGGTGGAATGAAGCCATCATTTTAGGGGTTGTGAGCCCATGTCTGAGAGGCTCAAACCCTTCATTGAATCCCAATTTTCTAGCCAGTTCAATGGCAAAGGCAATGTGAAGGACCACACATAAAGTCTTCAGTGGAAGTAAAAAAATAGTGACTGAAAATGACTTTATTATCAGCAAAAAGCCAGTACTATTGACAAAAACTTAGAAGATGTACCATGGCCTCTGCTCTTTCATGTCTGGGAATCTTGATCGTATCTGGCTCCCACTAAATATGATAGCTGGAAAATCTTTTACTTTTAACATGACATGAATAAGGTCTTAACAAACAGTCTCTAAAAGTAAGGTCATTGTTAAATCTTTTCCCATGTGACTTAGTGGCAAATTCTTCCAAATGTTTGAATCGTCACTATCTGGGGTTTGCAATGGCTTCTCTCAAAGTAGAAAATATGCTTGGTGAGTAGTAGATTCATACAGAAGATACTAGCACGATGATACTGTGAAGCTAAGAAGCGGGCGTCAATGCTTTATTTATCTATGGAGCTATAACTATAGTAATTTATTGAATCCAAAAATTTAGTTCTTTCTAAATATTAAATTCTCTCTTATAAGAATTATTTTAATTATTTTTTAATATTAAATTTTCTCTTATCATATTTTTAACCCCCCCTAAAACACTGATTAATTTTTTTATGGAAGTCATCATTACCATTTTATAAAATAAAATATTCAAAGAGTGTGGAGGTTAAGAAGACCATGTCATTGAAAAAAATCATGAGAAAAATATTAATATGGAAATTATAAAAGTAAAAATTTATCTCTTTTGAAGAGAAAATATGGCTTTCCCCATGGTGACACCGGTCTACCTCCCCCTCACCCACGAACAATGGGGGTGTCTGCCTAACCATAGCTTTTGTCTAGCTTTTCTAAGCTTACATGCATCATGGTTGGGATTGGAAACTATACCAATAGTAGCTCAGCATCGGGAATCAATGACTTTTTCAACACCCGTTAATTAATCTTTCAATGAACAAAGTCTTTTTCTTTTTTTTTACTCTTTTCATTTCCTTAGACTTTATACTTATAGATCCTAATATGAATCTAGATTATTAACAAGATCAAAATTTATAGGAACAAAACAAATAAATAGAACAAATAAATGAGAGTAGGTATATATAAGAAAATTTGACTTTCGTTATTCCTTTGTATCCAATATTTTTTACCAACAAATGAGTTATAACATTTCATGTTAGATTGGTGAATTATTGGGCAACCTGGATTTGAACCAGCGTAGACATATTGCTAATGAATTTTCAATCTGTTTCCAGGACCGGAATTATTATCCATGGCCGGAATTATTATCCCTGCCCGATGGGTCTACATCTATCCCTAAATGTCGTTAGGTACTGTTCACTTCCTTGCCATTCTTGTAACCGTCACCTATAATCTGCTTGAGTGGACGAGAAAGAAAGGATTTCTCGAAGCAACCCCCTAGGTTCCAGGCCTAGGAGTAAACTTTCCCGTATGAGCATTTGGTACATGTATTCATCCGTGGAAGATTGGAAGGGTCACCACTACTGAGGACCTCCCCCTAATCTTAGACACTTACCCTATCCTCTCTTTATCCCTAGTGACTTAAAAGATCTTCTTATTCTATACTCTATACTGATAGCCCTTCCGCTTTAGATCTAGGCCAAAAGGCTGAGCTTGTTCGCTTACTATTATATCCTCTATTCACAGGGACTAAAAGGAGGGAATTGGAATTCAAATCTATAGCTCATGGGATTACAGGGTATACTGGATTAGCTGGTGGACTGAGAGCCTTTGTCGAATATCCCCTTTCTTACTCCTCTACTTATCCCATCCCAACTCTATAACCTGACTTGTTAGCTGGTTTGCTTCCTAACCTTATTATGCTAAATACTAGGAAAAAAAAAAGAAATAAGTAATAAAAATAATAGTCAAAATATTTTCACAAAAGAACCAGTGATGTCACTTCCCAAGTGCTTTGAGCCCATCCACTCTTCTCCTGCCATCAACTTTCTTTCTTCTCTTCTTCTTAATCTCACTAAAACCCTCTTCCCACCAAACTTCAATATGAATACAAATGATTATGAAACTGCAAGAGCTTATCACTTTGATCACAATAGTTACATACAAAAAAAACTCCCTTTGATTCTGTGAAGTTAAAGAAGTTTGCATTCACAAATCCATATGGGGATGTTTAAAACATAGCTCATCACTGTACCCTTCTTCCACCTCCACAAACTGATAACAATACTTCTTTTCCTGGAATGGGGGTGGCACGTTTTTACAGTTTCTGTTACTCAACTGGACCTTCACCAGTCTGCACAAACGATTCTCATGTGATTTTGCTATGATTAGTGGCTCCATGGTCGCTACTTCAAGTAAATGCTCGGCCAATGAAATGATCTCCTCCTCCTCATTCATTACTCCTTCCATTTTAATGACTTTAAGATGATCCAATCTTTTATATTCAGCGACTTCATGACTTGAGTGTTTATGACTTATGCTTGGGATGAAGTAGCTTCTAGGATCAATCTGCATATGGGAACAAGAAACCATGTTTTAGAGTCAACAGAGGGGTGTATCAAAGACGAAACTCTGCCTTCATCAGGCTTGTCCGTCATTTAGTTAGAACTTCAAACAAAGCTTGAAGTCCAAAGGAACTCACATTTATGAAGAGTTTCTCCAAGGAAGGACATAGTTTGAGGAAGGTAAGCAGAGCATCAATGTTGTGTTTATCCATGGAGCTATCAATCCACCATAATTCTCTTAATTCACTGAGTTGAAAGGGCCAATGTGCTCTGGATGGGCAGAGTCTTGACACTTCTGGCAGAAAGTGATTCAAGAACTTGATTTGTATATGCTGAATAAAAACCAAACCAATCAAAACCAGTATGGGTTTGGGCTTTTTTGAAACAAGGCAGAAGCATAGAAGTTCAAAATCCATGAAACATACCTCAAAAGTCCATCTACATAGTGTAAGAATTCTAACATTTGTGATGTCTGGTAGAATTTCTGAAGCTTTCAAGTCCGTGTACTTTAAGGGGTCATAGCTGGGGCCTCCTCTAAAATCAAGCATGGCATCTTTCAGGCAGGAAGAAGATTCATATTTAAACCTCGGAAGTAACCCACCATACCGAAATTTCTGAAGGCCAGGAGCCTTAATATGGAGAGACATCAGTTGGAGACAGTTGAAAACTGTCAAGTGGTGGAAGTTATGACCAGTGTGAATAAGCAAAGTTTGTAATCCAGGGCATTCTTTGATTGTCAAGCTTTCAAGAAAGAGACACTTTGAAACCATGGAGGAAACTGCTTCACTGGTAAGACAGGTCACCGATATTAAATGGAGAGTCTTGACAAAGATGTAAGGAGGAAATGAATGTTTGGAAAGAGAAGAAAAGCCTGGCCAGTGAGAATAATTATCGGTCTCGAAATGCCAACCGAACTCCCCTGGAAATTCATCCATTCCCTTAGAGAAATCCAGACGAAGTATCTCATTTGCAACAATGGTAGCTAGGAGGATACTGCCCTGGCCAAAATGAAATTGAAGCCTTCTTGAATTCCTGAACATTTTGAGGTTAGAGTGATATAGCAACCTCCATATTGATAGATGGGGTTCATCAATATGATCAGCAAAGGCAACTGTTGCACTACCAATATCTTCTACACTTCCATATTGCACTACCAGTCTCAGTGCAGTGTTCCAGAGGCCTCTCCATCTGGTTGAAAGGAAACTGGTCTGTACTGCAGATTCAAAAGGGAGAAATGAAATGATGTAGCAGAGTACTTCGTCGGGTAACTTGCTAATTAAATCATTGGTGTTTTCGTCAATCACATCCCTGTTCCATGCACAGATAATCTTAGAGAAATTCAGAATCACCAGAATTTATCACGACAAAATAAAAAGAATACAGTAGATTTATTACTTAGCATTTTCAGTGTCTGAGTCAAAAATCTTCTGGTGTTGCTTCTTCGCCATGTTTGATTCAGCTATGAAACTTCATGGCTTCCATGGTTGTGATTTCAACTATTTAGCAGATAAGCTGTTCATGAATTGGAGGCTAGTGAAAAAGGGGGAAAAAACAAATTCTGAGACGGCAAAGGAGCTTTCCCTTAATGCGGCTCGGAAAAGAGAGCTAGAAATATCATTTGATAGTAGATGAAAACCAAGTCTTCATTTTGTCTTTGGATACATGAGAGCTACCAAAGATTTATTTATTTATTTGTTTTCTACTAATAATTTCTCCTTGTGATTGGTTTCATACGATCCACACAATGAAATTGAGATACTTGTGAGTCAAGAATGACTCCAAGATTGTTTAGAAACAACATTGTATGAAACCGTGACCGGTTGCTTTTATGGAAACTAGAAGCTTGGTATAATGAAGACATCACAATCAATTATGGAAAGATTGATTGATAAGTAGAAGGAGAACGCCATGAAAAATCTTTCCTATAAGTTTAAAGAGTTCTAAAAGAACCAAAAATAATTCTCTCACAAAATTATGAATGAAATTGATATTATTTGTCAATAAATTGATAGGTAAAAAGGGAAACAACTAAAATATCTTGAGTTGAATTCTAAAAATTGAATCCATTATTTCCTAAAATCATGCCTACCTCAAGGTAAAAAAAGGAAACAAGAGAATTTCTAATTTATTGCTTCCTCATAAAATTCAAAAATTAATATATAATAATAAATAAGAAAGGTAATTTAACAATTTTAGAAGATTGCTTTAGATTGCACCAACCAATTTCCTTGATGAGTCAAAAATTGGGTCATCACCAATTTAGAAAACTCCATTCAATCCACGTAATTTGTAACATGTTCTCTTTGACGAATTCTTCTAGATTATGGAACTTATAGAGCATCTTCCTTGGGCCTCCAAGGATTCACCTCAACCTAAATATTGTGAATCAATCCATTGATAGTTTCCTTAAACTTTTTAGTCGTGCCCACATCATGGTTGCTGAGAGAATAGGGGAAAGTGAAGGAATATGTGTATCTTAAAAAGATTAGATTCAACCAAGATAAAATTCACATAATGATTCTGCAAAGCGAAGAAATTGGTATTTACAAATCCATATGAGCATGCCTAGAGCATATCTCACCACTGTATCCTTCTTCCACTTTCACAAACTTGTAAAGAAATTTATTTTCCTGCAGACCGACTTTTACCAATTTGGATAAATGGTTGTCTTGTGATTTTGCTATGACTAATGGCTCCGTAGTCACTACCTCAAGTAAATTCTCTGCCAATGAAATCTGGTCCTCCTCCTTCATCACTCCTTCCAATTTAATGAACTTAAGGTGATTTAATCTTGTATGCTGAGGAACTTCACTTAAGCGTTTGCTTGTGCTCCGGCCGCTGTAGCTTGTAGGATCAATCTGCAAATTGCATAGGCAGGATAGATATAAAGCATTGTGATGAGAAGCAGAATTCAGGGTGCACAACTAGAAAGTTAGAAGTAGAAAATCTAGTCTGAAAGAACTCACACTTATGAAAAGATTTTCCAGAGAAGGACACATCTTGAGGAAGGAGAGCAGAACAATAATGTTATATTTATCCATGGAATTATCAATCCACCATAACTCTTCTAAATTATTGAATGGGGAGAAAGAAAATCTAGTGTGCAGATTGATCTCTTGGTAACCAAACATTTTGATTGGCATATGCTGCATAAAAGACCAAACCAGTCAATACCAGAAGCATACAAGCTGAAAAACCATAAGAGATGAGGAAGTACAAAAAAACATACCTCCTCAAAAGTCCATCTACGTAGAGTAAGAATTTGAACTGTTCTTATGGCTGACACAAGTTCCAAGTAACTCAAGGGATCAGAGGCTGGGCCTCCTTCAAAGTCGAGCATGGCATCTTTCAGGCATAAAGAAGATGCACAAATAAACCTCGGAAAGAGCCCACGAAATCGAAATTTATCAAGTTTAGAAGCATTAATGCGGAGAAACTTCAGATGGAGACAATTAAAAATCATCAAGTGCGAAAAGCGATCAGAGGCATCAATGTGTAAGGAATGTAATCCAGGGCACCCTTTGATTATCAAGTTTTCAAGAGACTGGAATTTTGAAATTGTAGAGGAAACTGCCTCACTAGTAAGATTAGTCACTGATATTAAATGGAGAGTCCTGATCATGTTAGAAGGAGAGACTGATGTTAATGAAGGATGTGTGAAAACAGAAGTAGACCACCGGATGTAAGTCTTCAAGTGCCCACCAATCTCACTTGGAGATTCATCCCTTTCTGTGTGGAAATCCAGATGAAGTGCCTCATTAGGCACAATGGTGGCTATGAGGAAACTACACTGGCCAAAGTTAAATCGAAGCCCCCTACAGTTCTTTAGCGGTACCAGTTCAGATTCGAATTCATACCTCCTTGTTGATAGACCAAGTTGATGTGCATCATCAAGGAGGCAACAAATTTCCCCACAAATTTCTTCCACAGACCCATCTTTCTGTGTGGTTTGGAGTGCTTTTTTCCAAAGGCCTCTCCATCTGGTTGAGAGGAGACTGGCTCTCACTGCACATCCGAAAGGGAGTGAGGAAATGATGTGGCCCAGAATATCATCAGGTAAGGCACTAATTAAATCATCCGACGTTTTTTCTTCAATTGCATCCCTGTTCCAGAAGAGGGATTCAGAATGATCAGAATTCATCAATGAGAAAGAAAAATAGCAGAGTAGATTTATTACCCTTTCGAATTTGCAACTTTGGGGATCGAAATTGTTTCTTCCGCCATGCTGCTGTTGTTGTTTCTTCACTTTATTCTGGTTCTTCTTCCCTATGTTGGACTCACCTCTTTCAGGGACTATGGATGAGACTAAACGGCTTCTATGGGTGGAAGTTCTGCTAATCTGCTGAGAAACTCACCTTGATAATAAAATCTTTATCAAACCTAAGAAGCAAGAAATATGATTTGACATGGTCAATGAATGCCAAAGTCCTTGCGATGACGTCATTGGTGTTGAAAATTGATGCTCAACCAATCTTACTAGTGTGAATGGGTTGAAATCTTTTGGTATGGACTGTATACTTTTTGCTAGTTTTATTTTCATCATTCATAAAGAACCTACGTACTTATTAGTTCAATAATCTACTGTACGTGCACACAAGAAAGTTCCATCTGCAAAAGAGGTGACATTGGTGCTGGAAGCAGGTGGTAATACATTTGCTCTTCTGAGTAATTTCAGTATGTAGATTTGCAGCTTAGTTTTCTCCATTTGTAAGTCCAAGTTAAAAGGGGTGTCGAGATTTCCAAGGATACATTTTGACATCCAAAGAAAACCGACATTTGCCTGATCAGATACATTTTGTCTGTTTCATCCCCAAGGGACATTAAAAGATATGGATGGAAGCTTGGAAATGAAGAAAGAAAGTTTGATTTTTTCTATTGTAAGATTCCAATTTTTCTATTGCTGAAGTTTTCTGTTTGTCAGTTTGGAAGGCAGCTTTCCCTTGTTCAAAGCTATTGTTCACTTCTGGATTGGGAATGAAGTTGGGAAAAGAAAAAGCCCATTTGAGAACATTTGAAATAAAGATTGTTTGCTAAGGAGTTTGCTTTCATATATCTATATGAGCATGTTTAAAACATAGCTCACTACTACATTCTTCTACTTCCACAAACTTATAACAGTGTCGCCTTTTCTGATCCTTAGGGACCTCTGCCAATCTGCATATCCGACTCTCATGTGATTTTGCTATGATTAATGGTTCCACACTCACTAGCTCAAGCATATGCTCTATCAATGGAATCTTGTCCTCTTCATTCATTGCTCCCTCCAATTTAACAACTTTAAGATGATGCAATCTTTTAAATCCAGCTACTTCACTTGGCATTCACTTCTGCTTGGGGTGCCATAGCTTCTAGGATCAATCTGAAAATTTCATTGGCAGGACACACAGAATTATGATCAGAATCAGTGATTAGGGTGGTCAATGAGGAAGTTAGCCAAGAAAAATGTGTTAGAAAGACAGTCACAGTTATGAATAGTTTCTCCAAGGAAGGACATAATTTCAGGAAGGAAAGCTGAGCATAAATGTCGTATTTGTCCAGGGAGTTATCAATCCACCATAACTCTTTTAATTCATGGAATAGAAAGGTTGAAGGTCTTGTGGACAGCCTTGGTCCAATCGCTGCCTGCAACAAGTAATTCAGAAACAAGATTTTCATGTGGAATAAAAAACCGAAACAATCAAAACTAGGGTGCACTTAGGTTTTGTGTAACTACTGAAACATACATCAAAAGGACTCCATCCACTCAGTGTAAGAATTCGAACATGTGTTATGGATGATGATACTGAATCCAGGTCCATGTACTGAAAGACACACTAGCTTGGGTCCCCTCTAAAGTCAAGCATGGCATCTGCTTTTCAGCTTTTGTAGTATCAGAATCATACATATTCCTTCTGTGTTGATTTTTCTTCTTGTTTCCGTTCTTCCTCGTGCTGGTCTTAGCTCTTTTACTAATAAGATGAAACTGCACGTCTTCCAGGGTTGTGACTTCCACCATTTAGTACATATGCTGCTCATGTATTGGAGGGTAGTGAAAAAGGGAAAGAAAAACAAATTCTGAGACTGCAAAGGTAACATGGCTCAAAATTATGGGAGCAAGAAACATCGTTTGACATTTGATAAATATAACCAAAATGTTGCACTGAAATTGGTTTCTAACACAAGAATAGTTTGGGACAAAAGATGCATTTACAAGTCAGCATGAGCATGTTTGGAACATAGCTTGCCACTCTCCTCTTCATTTACTTCCACAAACATGTAGCGTTTCATCCCTTCCTGCAATAAGGGAGACTCTGTTTTTCCATCCCTATATAATTCCAACATCTGATCTCCACATGATTGCCACAGCTGAGACAAAGATACCTCCTCCAATTTCCATATCTGGTTCTCATTTGATTTTGCTATGATCTTCGTCCTCTTAGTGGCCACATCAAGTAAACGAGCAGCCAGCAACATCATGTCACATGCTTTCATTACGCCCCCCAACTGAACAACTTCAAGAAAATGTAATCTTTTGCAATCAAAATCTTGAATTGAGTATCTTGCTCTCGGGCTGCTGTAACTTGTGGGGTCAATCTGCAAATTTTATTGGAAGGATTCAAGATGTTGTAATGGTTAGAGAAATGATCAGTGCTAATGTCAAATGCTGTAATGTTTGAAAGAAACTCACGTTAATGTATAGTTTTTGCAACGAAGGACATTTTTTCAGGAAGGAGATGAGAGCATCAATGCTGTGTTTGTCTACTGCATTGTCGATCCACTGTAACTCTTCTAATCTATAGAACTCAAAGGTTGGATCTCTTAGCCAGGTTGGTCTTGGCCGCTGTCTGATCACTTCCTGCAGCAAGTAATACCGGGCAAAAAAAAATAAAATTGAATATGATGAATAAAAGACTACACCAGTCAGTACCAGAAGCATAGGAATTGGGAATCAGAAGATAAGCGGGAGTACAAAAAACATACCTCAAAAGTCCACCTGCATAGAGTAAGAATTCGAACACTTCTAATGGCTGATATAAGTGAGTCCCAATGCATGTCTGTAAAATAATCATAGCCTGGGCCTCCTCTAAAATCAAGCATGGCATCTTCCATGTCTGGGAAATATCGATGGCCAAAATATCGATGGCCAAAATATCCACAAGTAAAGCTCGGAAGGAGCCCACGAAACCGAAATTTGTTAATTTCACTACGTGTAAAATGAAGGGACTTCAGTTGGAGACAGTTCCAAATCGTCAAGTGTGAAAAGTAAGAACAGGCATCAACACGTAAAGAATGTAATCCATGGCACTCTTTGATTATCAAGCTTTCAAGAAAATGAAATTTTGAGAGTACGGAAGAAACTGCCTCACTAGTAAGATTAGTCACTGCTATTAAATGGAGAGCCCTGATAGAGTTGGAAGGGGAAGCTGTTGAAATGTACGGATAATAATGTATGTACCGCCAGGCCCAACTGGGAAAATATTTAGCCTTCAAAGGCAAATCAAAATCAATGGGAGACTTATACTTCTTAGAGTAGAAATCCAGATGAAGAGTCCCATTAGACAAAATGGTAGCTAGGAGGAAACTAGAATGCCCAAAATTAAAACGAAGCCTCCTAGAATGTTTTTTCAGATCAAGGATAGAGCTGAATTCTTGACCCCTAGTTAACAGACCAAGTTCATGAGCATCGTCAACGAAGTAGCCAATTTCCCGGCTAATTTCATCCACAGTTCCATCTTTCTCTGGGGTTTCAAGTCCTGCTTTCCAAAGGCCTCTCCATCTAGTTGAGAGGAAACCGGTTCTCACCGCATCTCTCAAAGGGAGTAAGGAAATGATGCGTTTAAGCAGGTCATCCGGTAACATGCTAATTAAATCATTTGCAGCTCTTTCTTCAATTGCATCCCTGTTCCATCCTCAAGATAAATTCAGAATTCATGGATGGTAAAACAAAAATAGCAGATTAGATTTATTACCTTTTTGCATTTGAAGTTTGGGGATCAAAATTGTTTCTTCTTCTGTCATGCCCTGGATCATGCTTCTCTTGTTGTTTCTTCGTTTTATTTCGAAGCTTCTTCCCCATGTTGGGTTCGCCTCTTTCAGGGAGCTATGGATGAAACTGCAGCAACTCCTATGGAGAAACTTCAAGTATTTTAATATATGGATAATATGTTTATGCAGAAGTTTCAATGAGGTTTCCCCTTAATATTAAAATATTAATGGAAATTAGGAAAGCAAGGCTTATATTTGACGTTATTATTGAAGAACAAGTCCTCATAGTTAGGTCATGGGTGTCGAATATTGAG
This sequence comes from Vitis riparia, assembly GCF_004353265.1. Taxonomy (NCBI): domain Eukaryota; kingdom Viridiplantae; phylum Streptophyta; class Magnoliopsida; order Vitales; family Vitaceae; genus Vitis; species Vitis riparia. The sequence continues at coordinate 26,814,619 of NC_048443.1, read as the reverse complement.
ATGCATTCTCCCTGATCAATCCCCAAAGGGGAAAATTCTAGGTACCTCTTCGGTACCTACCAAAAAAGTTTTCCAAGCCATTGGAGGTACAAGATTACATTTTGGCCATCCATTTTAAATTTGAAATAAAAATTCCACTTAATCGATTAAGAGAAGAACCGGTTGTGACCTTCTTTTTTCCTCCATTCTGAACAATTTTGGGTTTAAATAAAATAAATATTAGATAAAAGTAGAATTAGAAAAAAATAAAAATAAAAATGATATAAAATTTAAAAACATATTCATTAAAAAAAAATCATCATATATCATAATTATATTATTTTATTTTTAACAAATTATTAAACATTTAAATTCAACATAAAAATAAATATGGTAATATTTTAATATGAAATGAGTATTTTCATTAAAATTCAACATTTTGATAATCATATGTAAAGCTTGGGTAATTAGATCGTCCTATTTTTTTTTTCTGTACTCTCCAAATTTTACATTTTTTGAATTTAAGGTTTTTAAAGTTAAATTACAATAAAATAAATTACTAATACTCTTTAAGTTACTAATGATAGTATTTTCGAAAATAAATTTGTAATTTCAAAAATTTTTAAACTAAAAATCAATATGAAAAATGTGATGAAAGTACCAAACATGTATTTATTACATTTTTCGTACCGTTCTCATATTTTTTGTACTCTAAATTATTTATATTTTTAAAATTTCAGATTTACTTTTTAACTTGAAATAACAATAACATGGTTTAATAATATTATTTTGAGTTATTATTAATAGAATTGTTAAAAAAAAAAAATTAAAAAAATTTTAAATAGGAAATAATGTAAATTATCCTAAAAAAATTAGAAAATTAAAACACTAAAAAATTAGAGAGAATATGAAAAATGTGAGAAAAGGTACGAAGATTATGAGAAATCCTCACATTCTTCATACATTACCTCACATTCTCCGTATCCTGAAATTTAACAATTTTTCGATTTTTTTCAATTTTCTTTCACTTAAAAATACAAATAATATTGTTTATTGATACTAATCAAGCTTAGAAATGATGAAAATTATTTTGAAGAAAATTTAAAAATTAAAACATTAAGTAATTGTAGAAGGTACGAATAATGTGATGAATAGTACAAAGAATGTGAGGAATCCTAAATTACATTTTTCGTACCGTTCTCATATTTTTTGTACCCTAAATTATTTATATTTTTAAAATTTCAGATTTACTTTTTAACTTGAAATAACAATAACATGTTTTAATAATATTATTTTGAGTTATTATTAATAGAATTGTTAAAAAAAAAAAAAGAATTAAAAAAATTTTAAATAGGAAATAATGTAAATTATCCTAAAAAAATTAGAAAATTAAAACACTAAAAAATTAGAGAGAATATGAAAAATGTGAGAAAAGGTATGAAGATTATGAGAAATCCTCACATTCTTCATACCTTACCTCACATTCTCCGTATCCTGAAATTTAACAATTTTTCGATTTTTTTTCAATTTTCTTTCATTTAAAAATACAAATAATATTGTTTATTGATACTAATCAAGCTTAGAAATGATGAAAATTATTTTTAAGAAAATTTAAAAATTAAAACACTAATTGTAGAAGGTACGAATAATATGATGAATAGTACAAAGAATGTGAGGAATCCTAAATTACATTTTTCGTACCGTTCTCATATTTTTTGTACCCTAAATTATTTATATTTTTAAAATTTCAGATTTACTTTTTAACTTGAAATAACAATAGCATGGTTTAATAATATTATTTTGAGTTATTATTAATAGAATTGTTTAAAAAAAAATTAAAAAAATTTTAAATAGGAAATAATGTAAATTATCCTAAAAAAAAAAGAAAATTAAAACACTAAAAAATTAGAGAGAATATGAAAAACGTGAGAAAAGGTATGAAGATTATGAGAAATCCTCACATTCTTCATACCTTACCTCATATTCTTCGTACCCTGAAATTTAACAATTTTTCGATTTTTTCAATTTTTTTCCACTTAAAAATACAAATAATATTGTTTATTGATACTAATCAAGCTTAGAAATGATGAAAATTATTTTTAAGAAAATTTAAAAATTAAAACACTAAGTAATTGTAGAAGGTACGAATAATGTGATGAATAGTACAAAGAATGTGAGGAATCCTAAATTACATTTTTCGTACCGTTCTCATATTTTTTGTACCCTAAATTATTTATATTTTTAAAATTTCAGATTTACTTTTTAACTTGAAATAACAATAACATGGTTTAATAATATTATTTTGAGTTATTATTAATAGAATTGTTAAAAAAAAAAAAGAATTAAAAAAATTTTAAATAGGAAATAATGTAAATTATCCTAAAAAAATTAGAAAATTAAAACACTAAAAAATTAGAGAGAATATGAAAAATGTGAGAAAATGTATGAAGATTATGAGAAATCCTCACATTCTTCATACCTTACCTCACATTCTCTGTACCCTGAAATTTAACAATTTTTCGATTTTTTCAATTTTTTTCCACTTAAAAATACAAATAATATTGTTTATTGATACTAATCAAGCTTAGAAATGATGAAAATTATTTTTAAGAAAATTTAAAAATTAAAACACTAAGTAATTGTAGAAGGTACGAATAATGTGATGAATGGTACAAAGAATGTGATGAATCCTTACATTCTTAGCACCCTTCATCACATTCTCTTTACCTTAAAAAATTTTACAAATTTTCAAACTTTTCAATTTTTTTTCCACATGGAAATACAATAATATTATTTATTGATACTAATTAAGCTTAGAAATGTCTTACAAAGTTCGTACCATCTCTTAGAAAGTTCGTACACTTTTTTAGAAAGTTTGTATCTTCTCTTAGAAAGTTCATACAATCTCTTAGAAAGTTCGTACCCTCTCTTAGAAAGTTCGTACCATCTCTTAGAAAGTTCGTACCCTGTCTTAGAAAGTTCGTACCCCGTCTTAGAAAGTTAGTACCCTCTCTTAAAAGGTTTGTACCCTCTCTTAAAAAGTTCGTACCATCTCTTAAAAAGTTCGTACCATCTCTTAGAAAGTTCGTACAATCTCTTAGAAAGTTGGTACACTGTCTTAGAAAGTTAGTACCATCTCTTAGAAAGTTCGTACCATCTCTTAGAAAGTTCGTACCCCATCTTAGAAAGTTCGTACCATCTCTTAGAAAGTTTATACAATCTCTTAGAAAGTTTGTACCCTTTTTTACAAAGTTCGTACCCTCTCTTAAAAAGTTCGTACCCACTCTTAGAAAGTCCGTACTATCTCTTACAAAGTTCGTACTCTGTCTTAGAAAGTTCGTACATTCTCTTAGAAAGTTCGTACACTCTTTTAAAAAGTTCGTACCATGTCTTACAAAGTTCGTACCCTCTCTTAGAAAGTTCGTACCATCTCTTACAAAGTTCGTACCCTCTCTTAGAAAGTTCATATCCTCTCTTAGAAAGTTCGTACCTCATCTTAGAAAGTTTGTACCATCTCTTAGAAAGTTCGTACCCTATCTTAGAAAGTTTGTACCATTTCTTAGAAAGTTCGTACCCTCTCTTAGAAAGTCCGTACACTCTCTTAGAAAGTTCGTACCCTCTCTTAGATAGTTTGTACCATGTCTTAGAAAGTTCGTACCCTCTCTTAGAAAGTTCGTACCTTGTCTTAGAAAGTTCGTGCTCACTCTTAGAAAGTTAGTACTATCTCTTACAAAGTTCGTACCCTATCTTAGAAAATTCATACCATCTCTCAGAAAATTCGTACCCTGTCTTAGAATGTTCGTACCATCTCTTAGAAAATTCGTACCCTCTCTTAGAAAGTTCGTACCATCTCTTAGAAAGTTCGTACCCTCTCTTAGAAAGTTCGTACCCTCTCTTACAAAATATTGATGACAATTTTATAACAAATGACTAAATGCTTTCAATTTGATTAATAATAACTCAGAAAAAAATTAAAAAATCTAGATGTTATAAATCATTACATATTTAACATGACATTTCTACCTACAATAGTTATATGTAAATGGGAAAAAAAAAAAATCAAATGTTACCTTTTAACACTTGTAATCACTTGACATCCTTCAAGACATATAAAGCTTCATCTTCAAATTTAATCTATGAACAAAAAAAGAAAAATTATATAAAAATATTAATAACAATTTGATAACAAAATTTTATAATAAACTCATAAAAAATTCTAAAATCGTTATTTAACATCACATTTCTTCCTACAACAATTATATTTGAATAAAAAAATATCAAATATTACCTTTGACACTTGTAATCACTTGAAATCTTTCATCTTCTTCATATAATACAAATTTTAAATTTTCTCTCTCAAAAAGTTTTAAACTTGATATTGAAATTTGATTCATCAAAATACATCTTACATATTTTGTAATTTGGTAGTTGAAATTATTTAATTTTCATATTAAATTACTATCCTTTTTTATATATATGAATAATGAGAGTATAAGAGTAATTGGTAGGATTTTCTTTTTTTAGATAGAGTTAGGTAATGCATTAAATAACAAATTATATTTGTTATTTAATAATAAATTATAAAAAAGTTGTAATATTTAGATATATATGAAATGCATGCGATTATTTCTCATCAACAAGTCATCTTTACCTATTTGATAAGTTTTTATAAATTTTTTAATGATATATACTTTACACATGTCATCTTTTTATTGGGATGTAGGTACCCCAAAATGAAGAGTGTGTACCAAAGAACAACCCCCCAAAAGACATAGCAAAAGCCGTGGAAACTTGGAAACGAAGAAAAAGTTCGACATTGGATTGGTTGTTTCTGTTTTGTTGGTAATAAAAAGGAACATCAATGAGGTTTGATGTTTGACATTTTGGTGGGCAACTTTCCCTTGTTATATTATAATGACAATTATATGCTGCAACAGCATTTTCACCAATCACATCCCTGTTCCATAAGTAGACCATCCTTGATGAAATTCAGAATGATTAGCTTCTATCAGTGGGAAACAAAAAGAAGAGAGGAGATTGGTACTTTTCAGCCTTTGTAATATCAGAATCAAACATGTTTCCTCTGTCATGGTCTGGATTCTACTTCTTGGGTTGTTTTTTCCTCTTCTTTCAGGGCCTTCCCATGTGGAGCTCAACTCTTTCAATGGGGTGATAACTATGAATTAGATGATTCATGAAAAGCACTAATTATCTCTATTGGCCAACATCAAAGGGGGACTTTGTTCCTACAATGCTCAAGCAAACTTAATTAGTGTTTTCTGCTGGTTTTACCTATGTTGAGCATTGAGCAAATTTACATATAAAGTGGTGGAAACCTATGAACTTGTAAGTTCAATAGTCTCCTCTAAACAGGATTGGTAAAGGGTTTGAACAACCTCAAACATGAAGTGCAAGCATCGTAATTACCTCTGTAAAGAGCAAATCGTAAAGCATTTGTCGTCTATGGATGAACTAATTTCAATACATAGAAGTAGGTTATTGTTGTTTTTTTTTCCAAAATTCAATGAGATAATACATGTATATATGTGTAACAAAGCCCGTATTTAACAACACCCTAGCTTTTTTGTAATTTTGACCTAAGATACTTAAAAAAAATTCAGAAACTAAATTGAGTAATAAAATAATACTCAATCTAGAGTATTTTTGTCATATAAACATTCACATCATAAAATCGTAGTTGGTGGTTATGACTCTAAATTTCTTTCTATTTTTTTAGAATGATCAACATAATTGTAACCTTCTATAACTTTAAATTTAAAATTAAAACTGCAGGTGGTGGCTATAATTTTGAAGTCAAGTTCAAAACCGTAGTAACCAACTACAATTTCAAGCATAAATTTAAATTCGTACTTGAACTTTAAGGCTATGGATGAGATTAAACGGCTTTTATGGACGGAAGTTCTGCTAATCTGCTGAGAAACTCACCTTGATAATAAAATCTTTATCAAACTTAAGAAGCAAAACTATGATTTGACATGGTCAATAAATGCCAAAGTCCTTGCAATGACGTCATTGGTGTTGAAAATTGATGCTCAACCAATCTTACTAGTGTGAATGGGTTGAAATCTTTTGGTATGGACTGTATACTTTTTGCTAGTTTTATTTTCATCATTGGTAAGAACCTACGTACTTATCAGTTCAGTAATCTACTGTACATGCACACAAGAAAGTTCCATCTACAAAAGAGGTGACATTGGTGCTGGAAGCAGGTTGTAATACATTTGCTCTTCCGAGTAATTTCAGTATGTAGATTTGCAGCTTAGTTTTCTCCATCTGTAAGTCCAAGTTAAAAGGGGTGTCGAGATTTCCAAGGATACATTTTGACATCCAAAGAAAACCGACATTTGCCTGATCAGATACATTTTGTCTGTTTCATCCCCAAGGGACATTAAAAGATATGGATGGAAGCTTGGAAATGAAGAAAGAAAGTTTGATTTTTTCTATTGTAAGATTCCAATTTTTCTATTGCTGAAGTTTTCTGTTTGTCAGTTTGGAAGGCAGCTTTCCCTTGTTCAAAGCTATTGTTCACTGCTGGATTGGGAATGAAGTTGGGAAAAGAAAAAGACCATTTGAGAACATTTGAAATAAAGATCGTTTGCTAAGGAGTTTGCTTTCATATATCTATATGAGCATGTTTAAAACATAGCTCACTACTACATTCTTCTACTTCCACAAACTTATAACATTGTCGCCTTTTCTGATCCTTAGGGACCTCTGCCAATCTGCATATCCGACTCTCATGTGATTTTGCTACGATTAATGGTTCCACACTCACTAGCTCAAGCATATGCTCTATCAATGGAATCTTGTCCTCTTCATTCATTGCTCCCTCCAATTTAACAACTTTAAGATGATGCAATCTTTTAAATCCAGCTACTTCACTTGGCATTCACTTCTGCTTGGTGTGCCATAGCTTCTAGGATCAATCTGAAAATTTCATTGGCAGGACACATAGCATTATGATCAGGATCAGTGATCAAGGTGGTCAATGAGGAAGTTAGCCAAGGAAAATGTGTTAGAAAGACAGTCACAGTTATGAAGAGTCTCTCCAAGGAAGGACATAATTTCAGGAAGGAAAGCTGAGCATCAATGTCGTATTTGTCCAGGGAGTTATCAATCCACCATAACTCTTTTAATTCATGGAATAGAAAGGTTGAAGGTCTTGTGGACAGCGTCGGTCCAATCGCTGCCTGCAGCAAGTAATTCAGAAACAAGATTTTCATGTGGATTAAAAAAACCGAAACAATCAAAACTAGGGTGCACTTAGGTTTTGTGTAACTACTGAAACATACATCAAAAGGACTCCATCCACTGAGTGTAAGAATTCGAACATGTGTTATGGATGATAATACTGAATCCAGATCTATGTACTGAAAGACACAGTAGCTTGGGTCCCCTCTAAAGTCAAGCATGGCATCTGCTTTTCAGCTTTTGTAGTATCAGAATCATACATATTCCTTCTGTGTTGATTTTTCTTCTTGTGTCCGTTCTTCCTCGTGCTGGTCTTAGCTCTTTTACTAATGAGATGAAACTGCACGTCTTCCATGGTTGTGACTTCCACCATTTAGTACATATGCTGCTCATGTATTGGAGGGTAGTGAAAAAGGGAAAAGAAAAACAAATTCTGAGACTGCAAAGGTAACATGGCTCAAAATTATGGGAGCAAGAAACATCGTTTGACATTTGACAAAAACTAGACCTTCATTTTTTATCAAAATTTAGAGGGGCCCAATGGGAAGAACTTTGTTTCTTTATATCCCATCCCAATCATAAGTTCACGTATTCATTTCTTTATAAATATAACCAAAATGTTGCACTGAAATTGGGTTCTAACACAAGAATAGTTTGGGACAAAAGATACATTTACAAGTCAGCATGAGCATGTTTGGAACATAGCTTGCCACTCTCCTCTTCATTTACTTCCACAAACATGTAGCGTTTCATCCCTTCCAGCAATAAGGGAGACTCTATTTTGCCATCCCTATATAATTCCAACATCTGATCTCCACATGATTGCCACAGCTGAGGCAAAGATACCTCCTCCAATTTCCATATCTGGTTCTCATTTGATTTTGCTATGATCTTCGTCGTCTTAGTGGCCACATCAAGTAAACGATCAGCCAGCAACATCATGTCACATGCTTTCAGTACGCCCCCCAACTGAACAACTTCAAGAAAATGTAATCTTTTGCAATCAAAATCTTGAATTGAGTATCTTGTTCTCGGGCTGCTGTAACTTGTGGGGTCAATCTGCAAATTTTATTGGAAGGATTCAAGATGTTGTAATGGTTAGAGAAATGATCAGTGCTAACGTCAAATGCTGTAATGGCTGTAATGTTTGAAAGAAACTCACGTTAATGTATAGTTTTTGCAACGAAGGACATTTTTTCAGGAAGGAGATGAGAGCATCAACGCTGTGTTTGTCCACTGCATTGTCGATCCACTGTAACTCTTCTAATCTATGGAACTCAAAGGTTGGATCTCTTAGCCAGGTTGGTCTTGGCCGCTGTCTGATCACTGCCTGCAGCAAGTAATACCGGGCAAAACAAAATAAAAATTGAATATGATGAATATAAAAGACTACACCAGTCAGTACCAGAAGCATAGGAATTGGGATCAGAAGATAAGCGGGAGTACAAAAAACATACCTCAAAAGTCCACCTGCATAGAGTAAGAATTCGAACACTTTTAAGGGCTGATATAAGTGAGTCCCAATGCATGTCGGTAAAATAATCGTAGCCTGGGCCTCCTCTAAAATCAAGCATGGCATCTTCCATGTCTGGGAAAAATCGATGGCCAAAAGATCCATAAGTAAAGCTCGGAAGGAGCCCACGAAACCGAAATTTGTTAATTTCAATAGGTGTAAAATGAAGGGACTTCAGTTGGAGACAGTTCCAAATCGTCAAGTGTGAAAAGAAAGAACGGTCATCAACACGTAAAGAATGTAATCCATGGCACTCTTTGATTATCAAGCTTTCAAGAAAATGAAATTTTGAGAGTATGGAAGAAACTGCCTCACTAGTAAGATTAGTCACTGCTATTAAATGGAGAGCCCTGATAGAGTTAGAAGGGGGAGCTGTTGAAAAGTACGGATTATTAAATATGTTCCCCCAGGAACACCTGGGCCAATGTTCAGCCTTCAAAAGCAAATCAAAATCAATGGGAGATTTATACTTCTTAGAGTAGAAATCCAGATGAAGAGTCCCATTAGACAAAATGGTAGCTAGGAGGAAACTAGAATGCCCAAAATTAAAACGAAGCCTCCTAGAATGTTTTATCAGATCAAGGATAGAGCTGAATTCTTGACCCCTAGTTAACAGACCAAGTTCATGAGCATAGTCAACTAAGTAGCCAATTTCCCGGCTAATTTCATCCACAGTTCCATCTTTCTCTGGGGTTTCAAGTCCTGCTTTCCAAAGGCCTCTCCATCTAGTTGAGAGGAAACCGGTTCTCACTGCATCTCTCAAAGGGAGTAAGGAAATGATGCGTTGAAGCAGGTCATCCGGTAACATGCTAATTAAATCATTTGCAGCTCTTTCTTCAATTGCATCCCTGTTCCATAAAAAGATTATCCATCCTCAAGATAAATTCAGAATTCATGGATGGTAAAACAAAAATAGCAGATTAGATTTATTACCTTTTTGTATTTGAAGTTTGGGGATCAAAATTGTTTCGTCTTCTGTCATGCCCTGGATCATGCTTCTCTTGTTGTTTCTTCGTTTTATTTCGAAGCTTCTTCCCCATGTTGGGTTCACCTCTTTCAGGGAGCTATGGATGAAACTACAGAAACTCCTATGGAGAAACTTCAAGTATTTTAATATATGGATAACAGGTTTATGCAGAAGTTTCAATGAGGTTTCCCCTTAATATTAAAATATTAATGGAAATTAGGGAAGCAAGACTTATGATTCGACGTTATTATTGAAGAACAAGCCCTCATGGTTAGGTCATGGGTGTCGAATATTGAGATTCATTGTCCCTGATCCATCCCAAAAGGACATAGCAAAAGCTGTGGAAACTTGGAAACGAAGAAAAAGTTCAACATTGGATTGGCTGTTTCTGTTTTGTTGGTAATAAAAAGGAACATCAATGAGGTTTGATGTTTGACATTTTGGTGGGCTACTTTCCCTTGTCATATTATAATTACAACTATATGCTGCAACAGCATTTTCACCAATCACATCCCTGTTCCATAAGTAGACCATCCTTGATGAAATTCAGAATGATTAGCTTCTATCAGTGGGAAACAAAAAGAAGAGAGGAGATTGGTGCTTTTCAGCCTCTGTAATATCAGAATCAAACATGTTTCCTCTGTCATGGTCTGGATTCTACTTCTTGGGTTGTTTTTTCCTCTTCTTTCAGGGCCTTCCCATGTGGAGCTCAACTCTTTCAATGGGGTGATAACTATGAATTAGATGATTCATGAAAAGCACTAATTATCTCTATTGGCCAACATCAAAGGGGGACTTTGTTCCTTCAATGCTCAAGCAAACTTAATTAGAGTTTTCTGCTGGTTTTACCTGTGTTGAGCATTGAGCAGATTTACATATAAAGTGGTGGAAACCTATGAACTTGTAAGTTCAATAGTCTCCTCTAAACAGGATTGGTAAAGGGTTTGAACAACCTCAAACATGAAGTGCAAGCATCGTAATTACCTCTGTAAAGAGCAAATCGTAAAGCATTTGTTGTCTATGGATGAACTAATTTCAATACATAGAAGTAGGTTATTGTTGTTTTTTTCCAAAATTCAATGAGATAATGCATGTATATATATGCGTAATTAATCATTTTCTGCTACTAATTCATAGTAGGACTTGTCTTTCCAATGTTGTGGTGCTGCCTTCTGCTAGTGGCTCCTTTACATTTCAGATACAATTTCTTTCTGTAAAACTTGGCTGAGTCTTTTGTTGATGTTTTGCCCTCTATGTGGGATCTTTACCAGCTGTTGTGTACCGTTCTTGCTCCATCAATTCTCTTTTGGTGCTATGATAATTATTGGCTCTGTGGAAACTACCTTCTCAAGCAGATGCTGTGCCAAAAATCTCGTCTTCTGGATTTGTGAACCCCTCCATTTTAACCATTCTGAGGAAACGACAGTTTTAGTAAATATTTGAATAAATAAGAATAAAGAAAGTCACAACAAATTGCATCACGCAATTTATTATATAGTATAGAAAAATGAACATGAATGAGGTTTGATGTTTGACATTTTGGAGGGCAGCTTTCTCTTGTTCAAGCCTATTGCTTACTGATATTATAATTAAAACAATATGCTCCAACATCTGACTCATTTCATACTAAACCTTGGTGTGAATCTGGTTTGGTAATGAAGAAGGTAAAAGATAAACTCATTCCAGTTTATGGCTGGTGATGTATGAAAACAAATGGCCTTGGAAATCCATGCTTTCCCATAAAGAAATCCAGATGAAGTTTCTTGCTAGCTGCAATGGTAGCTAGGAAGAGACTTCCATGGAAAAAATGAAATTGAAGCCTGGAAGTATGCATTAACTGATCTTCCTTGTCAAACTTGTGAAGAAATGCAACAGTAGCACTACCATTATCTTCTACGGTTCCAAGGAAAACCTCAGTGTGAAATGAGATTTGCCCAGTGAGATACATCTTCTGTTTCATCCCCAAAAGGATATGGCAACATGAAAACAAATAAAGGTGTTCTGTAACAAGATTCCAAGATTTAGTTCTTGGTAATGAAAGGGAACATTGTAGAGGTGTTGAAAATTGAGGGAAAGTTTGTTTGGTTGGTGATGCTAAACCATTCTCACTAGTGTGAATGGTGGATTGAAATCTTTTGGTATGAACTGTATACTTTTTGCTAGTTTTATTTTCATCATTGGTAAGAACCTATGTACTTATCAGTTCAATAATCTACTGGACATGCACACAAGAAAGTTCCATGTACAAAAGAGGCGACTTTGGTGCTGGAAGCAGGTGCTAATGCATTTGCTCTTCTAAGTAGAGTAATTTCAACATGCAAATTTGCAGCTTGGTTTTCTCTATTTTGTAAGTCCAAGTTTAAAGGGGTGTTGAGATTTCCAAAGATGCATTTTGACATCCAAGGAAAAACGACATTTGCCCGATCAGGTACATTTTGTCTGTTTCATCCCCAAGTGACATATTAAAAGATATGGAAACTTGGGAATAAAGAAAGAAAGTTTGATATTGGTTTGGTTGTTTCTGTTGTAAGATTCCAAGTTTTGTTTTGTTGCTAATAAAAAGGAAAATTGCCGAAGTTTTCGGTTTGTCAGTTTGGAAAGCAGCTTTCCCTTGTTCAAAGCTATTGTTGACTCACTATAATTACATTTATATGCTCTAACAGCATATACTCATTTCACACAGACCATTTGTGGGAATCTGGATTGGGAATGAAGTTGGGAAAAGATAAAGCCCATTTGAGAACATTTGAAACAAAAATTCTTTGCTAAGGAGTTCGATTCCACATATCCATATGAGCCTGTTTAAAACATAGCTCACTACTACATTCTTCTTCTATACTTCCACGAACTTATAACAGTGTCGCCCTTTCTGATCCTTAGGGACCTCTGCCAGTTTGCATATTCAACCCTCATGTGATTTTGCTACGATTAGTGGTTCCACACTCACTAACTCAAGCATATGCTCTATCAATGAAACCTTGTCCTCTTCACTCATTGCTCCCTCCAATTTAACAAATCTAAGACCATGCAATCTTTTAAGTCCAGTTACTTCACTTGGGCATTCACTCCTGCTTGGTGTGCCATAGCTTCTAGGATCAATCTGATCATTTCATTGGCAGGACACACAGCATTAAGATCAGGATCAGCGATTAGGGTGGTTAATGAGGAAGTTCTGCTATAATCACCAGTGACTACTGAAGATGAGTTTTATAGTCTAAAAGATTTTTTTTTTTTTTTTCTTGGAGGACATTATTTCCAAACACAAATCATAAAAAAGGAGAAGGGAAACTGATGAAATTAGCCAAGACAAGTGTGAATTGTGATTTCAGATTTTTTTTTTTTCTATTGAAAGGCACTCACAGTTACGAAGAGTTTCTCCAAGGAAGGACATAATTTCAGGAAGGAAAGCAGAGGATCATGTTGTGTTTATCCATGGAGCTATCAATCCACCATAATTCTCTTAATTCACTGAGTTGAAAAGGCCAATGTGCTCTGGATGGGCGGAGTCTTGTCACTTCTGGCAAGTGATTCAAGAACTTGAATTGTATATGCTGTAAAAAACCAAACCAGTCAAAACCAGTGTGGGTTTGGACTTTTTTGAAACAAGGCAGCAGCATAGAAGTTCAAAATCCATAGAACATACCTCAAAAGTTCATCTACATAGTGTAAGAATTCTAGCATTTGTGATGTCTGGTAGAATTTCTGAAGCTTTCAAGTCCATGTACTTTAACTCATGGGCCTCCTCTAAAATCAAGGGTGGCATCTTTCAGACAGGACGAAGATTCATATTTAAGCCTGGGAGCCCACTGTACTGAAATTTCTGAAGGTCAGGAGCCTTAATATGGAGAGACATCAGTTGGAGACAGTTGAAAACTGTCAAGTGGTGGAAGTTATGACCAGTGTGAATAAGCAAAGTTTGTAATCCAGGGCATTCTTTGATTGCCAAGCTTTCAAGAAAGAGACTTTGAAACCATGGAGGAAACTGCTTCGCTGGTAAGACAGGTCACCGATATTAAATGGAGAGTCTTGAAAAAGATGTAAGGAGGAAATGAATGTTTGGAAAGAGAAGAAAAGCCTGGCCAGTGAGAATGATTATTGGTCTCCAAATGCCAACCGAACTCCCCTGGAAATTCATCCATTCCCTTAGAGAAATCCAGATGAAGTATCTCATTTGCAACAATGGTAGCTAGGAGGATACTGCCCTGGCCAAAATGAAATTGAAGCCTCCTTGAATTCCTCAACATTATGAGGTTAGAGTGAAATAGAACCTCCATATTGATAGATGGGGTTCATCAATATGATCAGGAAAGGCAACTGTTGCACTACCAATATCTTCTACACTTCCATACTGCACTACCAGTCTCAGTGCAGTGTTCCAGAGGCCTCTCCATCTGGTTGAAAGGAAACTCGTCTGTACTGCAGATTCTAAAGGGAGTAATGAAATGATGTAGCAGAGTACTTCGTCAGGTAACCTGCTAATTAAATCATTGGTGTTTTCTTCAATCACATCCCTTTTCCATACACAGATATCCTTAGAGAAATTCAGAATCACCGGAATTTATCACGACAAAATAAAAAGAATACAGTAGATTTATTACTTAGCATTTTCGGTGTCTGAGTCAAATATCTTCTGATGTTGCTTCTTCCCCATGTTGGATTGAGCTATGAAACTTCATGTCTTCCATGGCTGTGATTTCAACTATTTAGCACATATGCTGTTCATGAATCGGAGGCTAATGAAAAAGGGGAAAAAACAAATTTTGAGACGGCAAAGGAGCTTTCACATAGTTAATTTAATATGGCTAAGAAAAGAGAGCAAGAAATATCATTTGACGGTCGATGAAAACCAAGTCTTTATTTTGTCTTTGATACTTGAGAACGGAAAACATCTACCAAAGATTTGTTTATTTACTTGTTTTCTACTAATTATTTCTCCTTGTGATTGGTTGCTGAGAGAACAGGGGAAAGTGAAGGAATATGTGTATCTCAAAAAGATTACATTCAACCAAGATAAAAATCCACATAATGATTCAGCAAAGTAAAGAAACTGGCATTACAAATCCATGTGATCATGTCTAGAACATAGCTCACCACTGTATCCTTCTTTCACTTTCACAAACTTGTAACAATATTTCTTTTCCTGCATTGAGCACTGCATTTTTTTTGGTTGCCCTTAATCGGTAGCCTTGGCATAGGGACTTTCACCAATTTGGATAAATGGCTGTCATGTGATTTTGCTAAGACTAATGGCTCCATAGTCGCTACCTCAAGTAAATGCTCTGCCAATGAAATCATATCCTCCTCCTTCATCACTCCTTCCAATTTAATGAACTTAAGGTGATTTAATCTTGTATGCTGAGGAACTTCACTTAAGCATTCTCTTTCTCTTGCGCTCAGCCTGCAGTAGCTTGTAGGATCAATCTACAAATTGTATAGGCAGGATAGTTATAAAGCATTGTGATGAGAAGCAGAATTTAGGGTGCACAACAAGAAAGTTAGATGTAGAAAGTCTAGTCTAAAAGAACTCACACTTAGGAAAAGTTTTTTCAGGGAAGGACACATTTTGAGGAAGGAGAGCAGAACAATAATGTCATATTTATCCATGGAATTAACAATCCACCATAACTCTTCTAAATTAATGAATTGGAAGGAACAAGATCTAGCAAGCAGAAATAGTCTCTTCTCTGCCCGTTTCAAATAATCAACCAACTTGATTTGCATATGCTGCATAGAAGACCAAACCAGTCAATACCAGAAGCATACAAGCTGAGAAACCATAAGAGATGAGGAAGTACAAAAAAATATACCTCAAAAGTCCATCTACTTAGAGTAAGAATTTGAACACCTCTTATGGCTGATACAAGTGAGTTCAAACCCATGTACTTAAAGCAATCATAGACTCGGCCTCCTTTAAAGACAAGCATGGCATCTTTCAGGCGTAAAGAAATGCATAGCTAGAAGATTCACAACTAATCATCGGAAGGAGCCCACGGAATCGAAATTTAACAATTTTAGAAGCCTTAATATGAAGAGACTTCAGATGGGGACAATAAAAAATCATCAAGTGCGAAAAGCGATCACAAGCATTAATCTGTAAAGAATCTAATCCATGGCACTCTTGGATTATCAAGCTTTCAAGAAACTGGAATTTTGAAACTATAGAGGAAACTGCCCCACTAGTAAGACTAGTCACAGATATTAAATGGAGAGTCCTGATCATGTTAGAAGGAGAGACTGATGTTAATGAAGGATGTGTGAAAACAGAAGTAGACCACCGGTTGTAAGTCTTCAAATGCCAACCAATCTCACTTGGAGATTCATCCCTTTCTGTGTGGAAATCCAGATGAAGTCCCCCATTAGGCACAATGGTGGCTATGAGGAAACTACACTGGCTATAAAGTTAAATCGAAGCCTCCTACAGTTCTTTAGCAGATCCAGTTCAGATTCGAATTCACACCTCCTTGTTAATAGACCAGGTTGATGTGCATCATCAAGGAGGTAACAAATTTCCCCACAAATTTCTTCCACAGATCCATCTTTCTGTGTGGTTTGGAGTGCTTTTTTCCAAAGGCCTCTCCATCTGGTTGAGAGGAAACTGGTTCTCACTGCACATCCGAAAGAGAGTGAGGAAATGATGTGGCCCAGTATATCATCAGGTAAGGCACTAATTAAATCATCCGAAGTTTTTTCTTCCATTGCATCCCTGTTCCAGAAGAGGGATTCAGAATTATCAGAATTCCTCAACGAGAAACAAAAATAGCAGAGTAGATTTATTACCCTTTCGAATTTGCAACTTTGGGGATCGAAATTGTCTCATCCGCCATGCTGCTGTTGTTGTTTCTTCACTTTATTCTGGTTCTTCTTCCCTATGTTGGATTCACCTCTTTCAGGGACTACGGATGAAACTAAACGGCTTCTATGGATGGAACTTCTGCTAATCTGCTGAGAAACTAAACGGCTTCTCCCTGTTTCATCTCCAAAGGACATAGTAAAAGATATGGAAGCTTGGAAACGAAGGAAAAGTTCGCATTGCATTGGCTGTTTCTGTTTTGTTGGAAATAAAAAGGAACATCACTGAGGTTTGATGTTTGACATTTTGGAGGGCTACTTTCCCTTGTTATATTATAATTACAACTACATGCTGCGACAGCATCTCACTCATTTCATTGTGTGAAGTGCCAATCAAATCATTTGTATTTTCACCAATCACATCCCTGTTCCATAAGTAGATCATCCTTGATGAAATTCAGAATGACTAGCTTCTATCAATGAGAAACAAAAAGAAGAGAGGAGGTTGGTACTTTTCAGCCTCAATCAAACATGTTTCTCCTGTCATGGTCTGGATTCTACTTCTTGGGTTGTTTTTTCCTCTTCTTTCCCATGTGGAGCTCAACTCTTTCAGTGGGGTGATGAACTACGAATTAGAGGAATCATGAAAAGCGCAAATTATAAAACTGAATGGAGCTTTCACCTTGTTCGTTCAATTTGAAAGGAAGGTGCAAGAAAATTTGTTTGACATTGTCAATAAAAACCAGATTCTGGTTATGTCTCCAACCACAATGCTCAAGCAAACTTATTTAGTTCTGAACTGCTGGTTTTACCTGTATTGAGCATTGAGCAGATTCACATATAAAGTGGAGGAAACCTATCTTCAAATTGATAAATTGTAGTTTTTTCATTAATTCTAAGAATGGGAAAGAATGATACAAGGAAATAATGATATAAGGAAATAACAACTAATATCCTAGTATCTCAACTTTCCTAATATCTCAATATTCCTAATATCTTAATATTCCTAGTATCTCAATATTCCTAATATCTCAATATTCATAATATCTCAACACTAAATGATATAAGGAAATAATGATATAAGGAAAGCAATCCTAATATCTCAACAACCTATGAACTTATAAGTTTAATTGTCTTCTCTGAATAGGATTGGTAAAGGGTTTGAACAACCTCAAACATGAAGTGCAAGCATGATAATTGCCTCTGCAAAGAGCAAGTCGCAATGCATTTGTGACTATGGATGAACTAATTTCAATACATAGAAGTAGGTTATCATTGTTTTTTCCAAAATTCAATGAGAGAATGCATGTATACATGTATAATTAATCATTTTCTGCTACCGCTCCATAGTGGGACTTGCTTTTCCAATGTTGTGGCTCCTTTACATTTCAGATACAATCTCCTTCTGTTAAACTTGGTTGAGTCCTTTGTTGATGCTTTGCCTTACTATGTGGGATCTTTACCAGCTTCTGTGTACAGTTCTTGCTACATCCATTCTCTTTTGGTGCTGTGATAATTATTGGCTCTGTGGAAACTACCTTCTCAAGCAGATACTCTGCCAACAATCTTTCATCTTCTGGATTTGTGAACCCCTCCATTTTAACCATTCTGAGATTAACCAATCTAGTATTGCTGGCTACTCGACTTGAATACTCCATCCAGAATCTGCAGTGCCCCCTGCTTGGATTGCAGTAGCTAGTTGGATCAATCTGCAAATGAACAAGAAAAAAAAGGTTGCTTATTAGTAGGGAAAATACTATGATTTGGGAGTGAGTTCATGGTGAAGTGATCTAATGGCCCCTGTTTTCCCATGTTTTGAAGGAAAATTTCATACAGTTCATCGAGAAGTCAATATTACAAGAAATTATATCCAAACATACACTCATTGATCACATAAAAGGATAAGCAAGAATGAGGAATCTGCATAAGAAACCTACAGTTATGAACAGCTTCTCCAAGTATGGACAAAGTTTCATGAAGGAAGCCAAGGCCTCAATCTTGTGCTTTTCCATAGAGTTATCAATCCACCATAACTCCTTCAAATTATTCAACAGAAAATCTCCACGCCCCAAAATGACTCCTGCAGAAGGTAACCACCTTGGAATAGGTACCTGCAAGACAATGAGCAAAACCCATCAACACCCATCAAAACCTGTATTGGGAAATGGAGAAATAGCCTAAAATCATACCTTAAAAAGCCACCCACAAAGAGTAAGAATCTTAACATTAGCAACCGCCAATAGAAGAGACAGAAGATTCTCACAGCTGAAGGGATGGTGTGCAGGGCCTTCTCTGAAATCAAGCATGGCATCTTCCAAGTAAGGAGCATACTTAATCCAAAACCAGGGAAGCCATCCCCGGAACTGAATTGTTTGGAGCTTATACGAAAAAACATAGACATCATTCAGCTGGGGACAGTCCAAAACAGTCAAGCTCTGAAGCTTTGACCCGGCATCAATACGCAGAGATTGTAACCCTTTGCATTCCACAATTTCCAAGCTTTCAAGATGGCTGAATCTTGAAATGAGACTGGAAACTGTTTCCTTGGTGAGGCTGCCCACAGATGTTAAACAGAGGACTTTTATGGACGAAAGAGAAAAGTTGGATTTTTCAATACAGTGAAGCTTCAAATGCCAATCAAAATTCTTGGGAGTTTCCTGATTTTCATGGAAATCTAGATGGAGCTCCTTGTTATCTTGAATTCTAGCTAGGAGGATACCACTTTGCCCAAATTGAAATTGAAGCCAACGACACTGCCCAAGCAGATCAAGCTCCTCAAAAGCATCAAGAAATGCAGTGATGACTTGTACAATTTCCTCTATTCTTCCATGGAGTACCAAAGCTTTGCTCCACAAGTTTCTCCATCTGGTTGAAAGCAAACTGGTCTGAGCAGCAGATCTAGTAGGAAGCAATGAAATTATACGTAGAAGTATCTCATCCGGTAATCTGCTGATCACGTCCTCCTCTTCCACAACTGAATTTCTGTTTCTAAAAACATTGAAATATTTACAACAATCCAATACCCAGTACTGAAAAAATATTCCAAGAAACAGAACAACTCAATGGTTTCTCACCTTGTTAGATTTGGGTTTTCTGAATTGAAACAACTTTTGTTTTCATTTTGATTCTGCTTCTTCTTTCTGCTCTTGTTCTTGTTCTTCTTCTTCTTCTTCCTAAGTTTCTTCCCCATGGATTCAAGTCAAAGAAAATGTTGGGACACATTCCATGGCCATAGACAAATATATGACACAGCACACAAGGTGTTGAAATAAAGTAGAGAATGGAAGCTATATTGAAATTTCATGTAGTTGACTTAGGAACAACAAGCTTATACAACAAGAAAGGAATCATGAAGTACCAATCATGGTCAAGTCTTGGGTGATGAAAATCATGGATGGCGTTGATGGCAAAGCCAGAGTTGAAGATGAATATGGCCGCTTCTGGCCAATAAAAAAATATGAAGGCATTATAGGCATCTTCACAAACTATAACCCCACCCCACCTTTCATTTTTATGTTGAAGTCTCAGTTTCATCCCCCACCTTGTTTTATCTCAAGGCTTTGGTTTATTTTTATGGAGATACTTTTCAATAATTTTTTATTTTATTTTATAATAATATAAGCAATAATTATTACATATGATAGGTGGAAGTACACTAATTTCTTAATAATGGATGGGTTTGGGCCGGTTCAGTTTGGTTGGATCAGTTGTGTTCTTGTACACCCCAGCCGCCGTTCCGGGCCAAGACAGCCCACACTGGTCGTGACGGGCCGCGGGCTGCCCTGGTTTGCACAGCTTGTAGTTCGGAACTTTGGGGTGATGTTGTGTGTTCCAAACGGTGTCGTTTGAGGAGTCGACCAAAGGCAAAAAAACGCGGAAGGGTTGGGAAGACACAGAAAAGGTGAAAAACGATGTCGTTTCATCAAGGGTTTTAGGTCGTTTGGCCATTGTTGTTTATCACTGCAAAGAGAAGAGATGGTTCTGTCGAACAAGAAGCTGAAGCAGAAGCTCAGAGCCGCTTTGGCGGAATCATTAGTAGTATCAGTCGCCGGAACAACTGACCCGACCACAACCGATTCAACATCAACGAACCCGGACCCCAATCCACAATCTCTCAAAAACCTCCTGGGCTCCGCAACCCAGATACCCAGATTGTCCAAGAGAGAAAAACGCAGAAAAACCCTGTCTTTGCAGGGTCCTGAGCTTGCGGGCACAAGCAATCAGAGTGAAGAGAAGGAAGCCAATACAGAGGCTTTGACTGATGATGGTAATAATACTGAAAACAAGGATAAGAAAAAGAAGAAAAGGAAGAGAGATGGAGAGGTGGACGATGGAGAGGTGGGATTGGAAGAGAATAAAAATAAGTTGAAGAAGAAGAAGAACAAAAAGAAGAAGAAGAAGAAGCAGAAGAGTGAGGGACAGAACAAGGATGTTGAGAATGAAGGTGGAGAAAAGGGGGTGCTCAAAGTGGCAGCTCAGATCAGTGACAGGTAATTTGAAATTTCATTTGGATAATACTAATGTCCATACATTCTGTTTTCAGTTAAGATTTGGTTTCTTGAGCTGTTCTTTAATGACCATGTTAGATTTTCATTGTTTATTGCGTTGATTTCTTTGAATTGGTGTGGAATGCATTAGGCCCTGTTTCGTTACTGGGAAATTGATTAAAGGGTAAAGGGTAGAAACTTTGAACATATGTGTTTTGTTGTCTTGGTTTTTGGAGAATGAAAGAATTGCCTCCACAAAGCCAAATGGTTATACCATGGTCAGTTGAGTGGAGGCTTTTTGTCTCTCAGATCCTAAATAATGAAAAAGAACTCATCTTCAAAACAACTCCTTTTGTTATTCTCAGCTCTGTCTATGGATGGACTTTGAATTGCCTTGTAACTGCCATCTTCTATATGGGAATGAACTTGTATTGATTTTTTTGGATGTATTATGTTTTTGCAGTCAAGAAAATGGGGATGCTTCTAATAAGGTTTATGTTGGAGGGATTCCATATTATTCAACTGAGGATGATATTCGGAGTTACTTTGATAGTTGTGGCACCATAACTGAAGTTGACTGTATGACGTTTCCTGAGAGTGGAAAGTTCAGAGGGATAGCCATTATCAGTTTCAAGGTAGGTATTCAGCTTGATTGGTTCGCTGTTCAAATCATGTTTGATTGTGTCAATTGTGATCCATTGCATTAGTTTTTAGGCAGAGAATGGCAATTATCTTATGCTATCGTTAGTTTGAGCTTGCTTGCTCAGTTGCTTTAATAAGCTTAGGACTTGTAGCTAACAAACATGGAGAAATGACAACAGGCAAGCATGTTTCTGAAATTAAACTAGGTGCTGTTTGGAAGACCTGAAATCTTAAGTTCTTAACGAAACCAAGTCAGTCATGGTCCAAATCAGGGAAGAGTTCTCAACTTTTCAGTCAAATCATTTTTCAGTCTAAAACCAGAATGTATGAGAATTGGGCTGATTTAGTTCATAATTACATATGATAGCAGAATATGTCAGGAAACTTCTCAGCATATAGCAAGAATCCTAAGTAATGTTGCACCTTCCTCAAAATGCATTTCTTACTCCTGTAAATTTTTCTCTGTGTGTGTGTATTGAGTGACATTTGATTATTTCTATCATCAAAATGCCTGTACCTCCTTGCTTCCTTATTGGCATTGCTGATATCTACCTTGCATATCATAATAAAACCATTTTCATTGAGGGGTTCTTCATTTAGAGGTGGATTACACTTAAACTAGAAGTAATGTTCAGGACATAAAGACCTAGGGGGACCCCAAAATTACATGCCGAAGCCCCATGAGGAAAACATAACCACCCTGCTGAATTTGGAATGTAGAAAATGGCTACAAATTTAGCCAGAGTGGAATATACATTCAGGGAGGGCTAATAAGCAGTTGATGATTTATTGGGATCAATCAACTTGAAAGATAACAGATATTGAAGAGGTTGTGATCTTCCACCACATAAATATTTCTTTTTAAATGAAGTAAACTTGATTTACAGTTCTTGTGCTCCTTTCAAACATGCATCCTATCAATGCTTTGCCTGATATTTTCATAACTGGTCATTGGACCAAAAAAGTTACCGGTTCACTAGTCAGACTAGTAGTTGAATCATCGTCAAATTGGTGATTATATAAAATAAAAATAATTATAAGAAATTAAAATATATATATATATATATATATATATAATTAAAAATTTTATAATGTTTGATTTTTATATTTGATATATTAAATTAAATTGTAAAGATAAATATAAATGTATTAATATTTTAAATTTTATTGAATAGAAAATGTGTTATATTTAAGAATGAAGATATGTTTAAGATGAAAGAAAATTATAATATTTAATTTTTTTTCCATGTCTTTGTCTTTTATTATTTTAAAATTATCATATTAATTAATTTATATTATTTTCTTAACTATCATTATATAATTATTATAAAATTAAATGTGAATGTAAATATTTACATTTGTTCAAAGGTTTTATAGGATAAAAATTTGAAAATTAACATTATATTGTTATCACATTAATCATAAACGCTATGTAACTCAGTGGTCCAGGCCTTAGTTTTGCAACTAGAGGTCCTCCCTCTTGCAAAGATTATTTTCCTTACCTGTAACTATCCCAAATCAGAAGTGCACTAATCCAATGTGCCCTTTAAATACCTTGCAACAACCCTTCTAGTCCAACCTACTTGTGGGCTGGACTTGGTGGAGATTTGGGCTAAAGGCCATGAGGGATTCATCCTGAAGTGGAAGCCCATAAATATTTTGGGCTTAGTTGATTTGTAGGGAACTGAACGGTTCATCTGATTTGACAATCCAACCATCGATTTGCACGGTTTGGTGCCAGTTCAACAATAGAACAGCTCATCGAGGCCAACCAAACTAGAAAGTTTTCCTGTAAACGGTCCGAACGGTTGGACTGGCCGGTCTAGTCTGGTTTTAAAAACATTGGTTTTGGCTTCATATGTCACCTTTACCCGTATTGTCCTTGCTTCCATCAGATCAAGACTCCATCTTGTTGCATTCTATTTACACAATGGTGTTGGCAAAATACTCCATC
Source organism: Vitis riparia (assembly GCF_004353265.1). Classification (NCBI taxonomy): domain Eukaryota; kingdom Viridiplantae; phylum Streptophyta; class Magnoliopsida; order Vitales; family Vitaceae; genus Vitis; species Vitis riparia. The sequence goes on along the minus strand of NC_048443.1, from coordinate 26,791,076 downwards.
TTAGTTGTACTAAGATGTATCTGCTTATTATGAAAAATAAACATTTTTTGAAAGGTTTTAAAAGTAAATCTTCAGGAACAAAAATCTCTATAAGAAATAAACTCAGCAGCTACTGTGGCATGTATATTTCAGTAACCGCATGGCTGAACTTCTATAATTTGATTGTCATCAGCATTGTATGGAAGAAACTATAAAGTATCCAATGAGTATATCTCCCAGAAATTCAAGTTTATCTCCCCAAAGGTCTGTTGAAGTGAGATGACTTTTCAGCTCTGGTGTTTATGTCCTGTGTTATTTCCTTCTACTAAGTCCGCTGACTTGTCCTTCTCCATAGCCGTAGTGGATCTGTACTTCCCCAGTCTTCTTGACAAACCCCTCCCACCCTTATATTCTTAATTATGTTCTTCCTGCAGATTTAAGGCTTACCAACATGATTTGTTCACGATTTGGAGGATAGGGTGACGACTCATATTTTTCCCCGAATGTGATTTGGGAAGCGGATTTTTATTTCATTAAAATGTTTAGAAATATCATGATTATTCTCATCTTTAATAAAAGTATTTTTTAAAATACAATTCCTGGCCATAAAATACAATTGCATTGCTGTAGTACTTCTACTTCTGCTATCAAATGTAGAAGTTAAACATTATCTCAAATAAGGCTTCAGACAGTGGTTTTGTTCCTTGTGTGTTAACAGTCCCTAATGTGTCCCTTTTTTCCTGACTCATTCAGTTCAGGTCACATTCCATGTGATGCTAAACTAGCTCTGACTGGTTAGTGCTACCTGTAACCTACTTGCAAGCTTCGGACAATGAGATGGCTATAGGCTTTCAAGGTAACATAATAGCCAACAAGAGATGGCTGAAGATGCAGGATTCTAAGTTTTGGTCTTTCTCAGTCCTGTTTAAAACCAAAACAAAATACAGAAATCTTGCTTTAGGTGCCGGAAATTTTGTTTCGAAGATGATATAAGTTTCGAAATTGCTTGAAAATAATATATAGTTGAAGTTTTTGAATCTTTGTTGGAATCTATTTCCTTGGCTGAAGAGATGATGTTCATTGCATTTCTTTTGCAGACAGAAGCTGCAGCTAAAAGAGCTCTGGCTCTCGATGGTGCTGACATGTGAGTAAAAACTGGACAACTGGGTCCTCAATAACCCGTCTCCATTATTGTTTCCCATTTCCCACAACATACTTATGAAACTTGTGACATGTTACAGGGGAGGACTGTTCCTGAAAATCCAGCCATACAAGACAACTAGAGCCAACAAATCATCAGATTTTGCCCCAGAAATGGTGGAAGGCTACAATAGAATATATGTTGGGAATTTGCCATGGGATATCACTGAGGATGAAGTAAGGAAATTTTTCTCACGTTGCAATGTATCATCTATTAGATTCGGTATGGACAAGGAAACACAGGAATTCCGAGGCTATGCCCATGTGGATTTCTCTGATAATCCATCTCTAACAATGGCCTTAAAGTTGGATCAAGAAATCGTGTGTGGGAGACCCGCGAAGATAAGATGTGCCGTCCCTAAGAAAGGAGCTAAGGATTACTCCACACCTGCCCCCTCAAGTGAAAAAGCTGTAAATGATGGTGGGTTAACCTCTGGCAGTGGGAAGATGAAGAGAAGGACGTGCTACGAGTGTGGTGAACGGGGCCATATTTCATCAGCTTGTCCAAAGAAGCAAGCTCCTGATTTGAAGAATTCTAGTTCAAGTTAATAGTGAATAACCACCTCTAATCATTTTCCCATTTGTCTAAGTTATTCAGATGTAGTTGTTTTAAAGATTGGTTTAGGAACTATACCTTCTTTCTTTGACTACATTCTCAATTTTATTAATCAAACAAATCCCCTGATTTCATGATTTTCCTATCATCCAATCATACCTTTTTCTCGCATCTTCTATTTTGCATTATTTTTCTGCCTCTTTATTGCCCTCGTAGCAGCTTTTTCAATTAATAATGGGTATATGCCTGACCAATGACGTAAACAACAGCACCACCTACAAGGCTACAAAAATCAACTGGCTTATTTTTCCTATAGTCTGCACCAAGTTGACAGATCCACAGAATCATATACCTACCCTTGTGATCTTCCATTACTTTGTAATAGTCCACTCCCTCTCCTATGTATAAATATCACCCATCCTTTATAAATTCAATGGGTGATCACAGTTTTAAAACACATTCATATAATATTAATCTTATGTAGACCTTACGTTTTCGTTGTGTTATGGGGTCGGATAGACAAAGCTTGGCACCATAGTTGATCAGCTCCGATACCTTTTGTATCTTTCTGTATAACTATTGTCAGTTGTAAGTTTAATAATCCTTTATAGTTTTAAAATGTATTTATAGAACTAAGAGGAACCAATATTTACTTCTAGTACTTCCCCGAAATACAATGTTACATTTGGATGCTCCAACTCAAGGGCATGGTAAGCCAAGTGCCTCTAATTCATGAGTTCGCTTAAGCTGAGGCTTTGGTGGGTTAAGTAGTTTCAGGTGTGGTGGGCACACGGGTCTGGTTTTGACTTTGGAAAATGGGAATGGGATTTTGTCCTCACACTCACCTTGGTCCGTGAGCATATGGTCTCCCTGATCACATCCACCGTTTTTAAGGAAAATGTTAGCATCTGCCCTTACATCTTCTATCCTATGTTCTTGAATAAGGCCAAAAAAACAAACAGTATGTATACTTGGTTCAAATCACAACCCCACTTTTGTGTATAGAAATAGCTAGAGGCATTATCACATGTCTAGTACAAAATATTCATCTCTACTCAAACTCAAGGTGCCCTTGTCAACGGAGTTTTAACATTAAAGTCTAAGTTTCCATCATCATAACTTTTAAGGTTTCATATTAGATGTGTACTAGTTACCTTGTATGGATGTCCTTTAGCCTTTTTTTTTTTTTTTCTCAAATAAATACTTTGATTCTATAAAAAAAAATTATATGGTCCAAAATCTAAAGTATTTCCTATTGGCTTATAATATAAAGAAAACATATTAAAAAAAAAAAGAAAAAAAAAAGAGAGAAGAAGAAGAAAGAAGGAAGCTTGTAACGGGTGGTGATTTGAGAGGAGCGATACGAATCCATTTATGAAGTAAAAATGTGTTGGTTAGCGGTTGTAGACGCGCCAACCTCCCAAGTATATAAAGAGGAAAACTCATACTCTCTGCGCAAGACAAGCTCGCTAACTCTTAAGCCTTCGATAATCACAATCATTCCTTGCCTTGAATCTTGTTCCTGTTTGGTTGCCGAGAAAAGCTGGTAAAAGAAAAGAATCTAGTATTCTCCTGAGAAGAACGCCGCATTCATTTTATTTATTTATTTTTATTTTTTATTTTTTCTATTTGCTCTGAGTTACCAAACAGTGCGACAGAGAGCTGAAGCTGAATGGTGTTTTGTTCATATCTATGTTAGTGTTGGTCTGTGCCTTTAATGGCGGTGAATTCAAAAAAGTGGGAAATTAGTCCTGAAAGAAGCAAGGTCTGGAAGGAGCCGAAGCCGATGGAAAGAAAAGCTGCCGTCGTTTACTATCTTTGTCGGAACGGCCAGCTGGAGCACCCTCATTTCATGGAGATTCCGATCTCATCTCCACAGGGACTGTTTCTCAGAGGTAAAATAGTGTAGAGAATGGTTTGTTAAATTATCGCCCATTTTGATTATGAATTTTCTGTCTGTTTCTCAGATGTTGTAGAGAGATTGAATTCTCTCAGGGGCCAAGGCATGGCGAACATGTACTCGTGGTCTTCGAAACGGTGAATTAATTAATCAAAAACTGGTGGTTTAATTTAAGCTCCGTTTGGAAACTGAGAAACTGAAGGAGAAAGTAAAGATTTTGAAAATGCGGAGCTCGGAATTTTGTTTTCTCAGTTTCCTCAGCGTCCAAACAGAGGATGATAAAAATATTTGCTAACGTGATCTTTGTGCGATCTGTTTTGACTTTATCATCGTTCAGGAGCTATAGGAATGGATTTGTCTGGCACGATTTGACCGAAAACGACTTTATATACCCGACTCAGGGCCATGAATACGTACTCAAAGGAACGGAACTTCTTCAAACTTCCTTGAGCTTCAGATACTACGAAAAAATATCATCGGAAAACAAACCGGAGACAAACAACTCCGGCGACGATTGCAATTTTCCGTTCATCATTAGGAAGCGAAACCAGTCATGGGGCTCGTTCAATCCTCGCGAATACAAAGTCTACAAGGACGATCCGGCGACAGAACATGCCGGGAAAGCGATGGACGCGGCGACGCAAACCGAAGATAAACGAAGACGAAGAAGAACAGCCATAGAAGAAGGGGAAGAAGCAGAGTATGGACATTCCACGTCCACGACGGAACTCAGCAGAGAAGAGATTTCGCCACCACTTTCGAATACGAGTTCGGAGGAAGCTCCGGTGGGCCAATCAAGTGTCGCTGCGCCGTCAGCGGATATTCGGAATCAAGCGGCTGAGAATGATCGTCCGAGCGGGAGGATGAAGGCTAGTGCGGTTCTGAAGCACCTGATCAGGTGCGGGTCGGTGTCTGTCAAAGATCAAGCATCAACGGCGAGGAATGGCGGAGGGTGTGGGATGAATTTGGAGCTGCAGCGCGATGCAGGGGATTCGCTGGGCTCCAACGGAAAGGGCGAGCTGAGGGCGCTCTTGGATATCACGCGCCTCCGCTAGTACGTCCTCATGTGTTTCTTTCTGAAGTTTGTCGAATCTACTTAACGCGTGTTATATAATTTCGCAAAATTTAAAAATAAAAAAATAAAAAATATATATTTATAAATAATAATAAATAAATAAAGAGAAATAAAAAAAAATGAAAAAAGAAAAATATTACTTATTAATGTTGAATATCTTTCATTAATCATAATGTTTGTACTTTGTACTTGTGATAAATATTACGTTTTTAATGATACGTAAGAATGAAGCATATTCATACTTGATAAATATTGTTATGCTCTGTTCTTATTTAAATTACAATTATGATAAATATTGTCATTCTCTGTTCTTATTTAAATTTAGTTTATACAAAATATATGATAAATCAAAACATGGCTTATGATTATGATTATTAGAAAACAATAACGATTTTGGTTTCTAAAATATATTGATTATGAATTTATGGGAATATTTCTATAAATGATTTTAATAAAAATAAAATAATAAGAAGAAGAAGAAAAAAAAATTACCCTATAATTTATTTTTATTCATTTTTTATTATATATTACTTTAAAATAAAAAATAAAAAGAAATAAAATAGTGAATAAAACATTTTTAATTGGTCGGCCATGAAAATTTTGAGATGGACAAAATTAAATTGTTCAAAAATGTATTTTCTCAACACAAACTTTCCTTCCTATTATTTTGAGGAAAATATCAAGCACAATATCTTTAAATTTTTAGAAATCCTTTCTTTCTTATTTTTAAAATACTTTTTTGCCCTTTTCCTACCCTTTTTGTAGAACTCAACGTGCACTAAATATTTTTTATGGAAAGAAACAAGGTATTATGAAGCAAATTAAATAATTCACCATTTTTTTTATTAGTATTTATTATTTATGAAATATTTTTAAGGTTTAAGTTGAATAATTTTAAATTTTATTTATTATTTATAATTAAATTATGTTAATTAAGATGAAAAATGTGATATTTTACTTATTAGGGTTATAAATGTATAGGTTTCTCTTAACTTTGTGGACGTGTTTTAAAGTTATAAGGACTTCTTTCCGTTCAGAGTATATAATGTATAAACAATTAAATACGGGTCATTACAAAATTATATTAAAGTCGGTTTCCCATATGGGGATTTGTTTGGGTCCATGAAGGGTGTTTGTCTATTTGGATATGTAATTTATGGAACACAATGAGGACATTATATTTACATGAAGAGTGTTTGTGATACGGGAAAGAAAGCTATTAGAGCTATATATGTATGAGTTTTTTTAATTAAAATTTATTTAGTTTTAAAATATGGCTTTTATCATATAAGATAAAATTAGAATTATAAATAAAAAAATTTATTTAATTAATTTTAATTTTATAATTAATATTTTGAAGTTAAGACCTAATATCAGATAATATTAATTCTTTTCTTAACAAAATGTAATTATTATAATTTTTCTAAATATTTATACCCATTTTTTAATTATAAATAAAAATGCTAGATATAATTTTGAGGAGAACATTAGCAATGAAGCTCTGAAAAGAGGCATAAATTCCACATAAGTATTATATTTTTTGAGAAAATAAAGGCTATACTTAATTAATAAAAACACTCAAAATGGGGGGTGAATTGGGTTTTTAAAATTCTTTTCAATCACAACAAGTTCAAGTACAATATAAACAAAATAAAAAGATAGAGTTAGAACATTCAAATTCGGATTTTATAGTAGTTCAACACTTCCTTGCCTATGTCCACTTTCCTCGATCTCTCAATCGAGTGAGTGTTCTACTAACTTGAAGCTTCAACCAAGTTTCCAATCTTCTTATACTTGGATTCCAACTCCAATGGGCTCTTATACAATCTCTTCAAGATTCAAACCTCTTGAAGACTTCAACACTCGGTTTTTACAAGAATGAATCCTTCAACCTAGTTTAAGGATAACTCAAATACAAGATAAAGCTAGGATGACACACAAGAGTGCACTAAAGGATATGCAAGTGATAATTTAATACACTAAGAAAGAAATGAGAGCTTTTTGGTCAAGAACATGTAGGTAGACAATTGATTGTAAGTGTTCTCTTCTCAATAAATGAAGTAGAGCTCTCAATTTATAAGTTTTTAAGTCCGGGAGCCAAAAACAACAAAAGGTAACCTCAATCAGTCGAGTTAGGGTTCAACCGACTTACTAGCCGTTGAAGCATTTAATGCTTGATAGGTTACCGTTGCCTCGACTGGTACTCTATCGATCCTCGACCGAACCTCGATTGGGAAGAGAATAACCTCGACCAAGAAGAGAAGACTACTGGGAGAGAGAGAAGATTTTGGGCATCCCTCTACCAAACAAGGACAACCGGTTGAGCCGGTTGGCCATAGCCTCAACCAGTTGAGCCTTTTGGCCCCGAAAACTTATCCTTTTCAATTATTTTCTTTTCTAACACTTAGGCAAGATCTTTAGGTGAATTATTATGCCAATTTTAAAACATTTTTCCTAAGATACATTTGTTAAAACTCAGGTTTTAATGAAATCGAAGTTTTAAATAATAAACCGAGTTTTCTAAGTTGCATAAAACGGTATGAAAATCCTAAGTGCACTCATGCATTCATCTTATATTCGTTTCCTATGATTACAAGTTTTTCTAAAGTCTCGATCTTGTATCCATTTGGTCATTTGATGAATTTTCAAGTTAATGTTTGAGATTCTTAATCAGTAGGAGAACCCTTGGGCTAACATTTTTTAATTGAATATTAAAATGGAATAAAATAATAAAATTTCACAGTAAAGTAAAATTTTCAAAAAAAAAATATATATCATTATCTTTTTCTCTTTCCTATTTTAATTTTTTTTTTCTCATTTTAATAATTTTTTATTAATCAAATTCTTTTAAAGAAAAACCTTCTTAAGACTTAATAGTTATTAGTTTACAAATTTGCAACATTTCTAAAAGTTTTTTTTTCGCGCAGAACAAGTTAATTTTACCTACGACGTATTAATATGAAATTTATTTATTTATAAGACTATAAATTATTTACAATTTTTACATTAGAATAATTTATTTTATTAATGTATATAAAAATATTTTAATAAATCATTTTAAAGTGTAGCATAAATCGGTGTTAATAACCAATTGGAAGTAAAGAAGTTTTTCAAATAAATATTTTAATTTTAAAAATTATTTTTAAAATTTTATTAGTTACAAAGTATTTTTTAATGGAGAATGATGAAATTGTGATAAAATGTTAGGCTATGTTTGGTTTGGAGAAAATTTGAAGGGAAATGGAAAAAAATGAAAGAAAATAAAAAATAATTTTAAAATTGATAAATTAAATTTATACCCTTCTTTAAACTAATTTTACTTTTTTTATTAATTTAAATATATATAATTTTTTTATTTTATTATTATTATTATTATTATTATTATTTTATATTTTTACGTAATGAAATCAAATATAAGACCAAAGAATTTGCAGAGTTCTTCATAAAAAAAATGTCTGCAATATTATAAAATTGTTTCCCAATCATCTTTCATTTTCACAGTCAAAAATTCTAGAAAAGAAAACAAAATTTCTTTCCTTTTCAGATAAAAATGAGAACAAGGAAACAAAGTAAAAAGAGGAGGGAGGCGAGTCCATGACTTGTTCCACTCAGCTTGCTCCATTTGTGTATATAAACAAGTAAACAACAAACCCATTGTCACTACTCCTGAAGGTGGAAAATTCATTCCAAAGCCTTTCACAAAATCTTCTCTCCATCTCTCATTCCTTCTAAACCTCATTGCATGCTCTGAAGAGCCAAATAGAAGTACAAAAACCCGCGCTCCTCTTATGCAACAACCGCCACCTTCAACCCTTCCATCCATTTGCTCAATTCTTGTTGAAGTTGACGTTTTTGGCTCTTCCCAAGCTTTGATTCATCTGGGTCTTTGAGTTCGAATGGAACCCAGTAGAGGGCTCAAGAGGAAGAGGAAGAGGAAGAGGAAGGCAGAGGCAAAGGTTGAAGAAAATGGCTTGGCTACTTCGCCACTGTCCCAACCTCTGCCCTTGAATTGGTGGGACGACCTCTCCAAGAGAATCACTGGTATGCGCATATGTATATGCTTCATAATCTCATAGTACGCAATTGTTTCTTCGCTTTTGTTGATCTGGGTCATTGAGTTTTTCTTGATTCTGTGCATTGATATTGCCCATTGTGGGCGTGCTTGGTTTGGTTTTGTACTTTTTTGAGGGCATTCGTTAGGTTTTCTCCGTGTTCAGTGGAATTTTGGGACGTGGGTTGACGCCAGTTTTCAATAATTTGATTGACTTGGTCGTGCTTGTTTATTCAAATGTTGTGAATTGTGCCTAAATAGTGGACTCATGTGTAGTTTGCCTGATGAGAAAATCTACGAAAAGAAAAGAAACCAAATTTTTAATCTTAAAAAGTTTAATTCTTTAGGACCTGAGGTAAGAAAACTTCATTCTACTAAGCCTAGTACAGCTATTTGGATTGGTTCTGGCCAGTTTTTAAATTTTTGGGAATGAATACTTCTATATCATCTAAGATTCAAGATTTTATTTTCCTTCATTTTCTTTTCTGTCAGTTTTTGAGCAACCAAACGGAGGCTAATTTTCTTTTCCATTCTATAAATTCAGAAAGGCATAAAAACCCTAGTCTTCTGGCTTCTCTCATCTATTATTCTTTGCAGACCCTTCCATCAAACAAGGCCGGGGTCCTTGGGATCAAGAAAGAATTCAGGATTTTGTTTTTTGAAATTGTTGATTAACATGTGATATGATACGCATAAAAGGAAAATTTGCAATGCAAGATTACTACAAGGATTGAAGACAGGGAATGTTTTAAATTTCCAATTGGCCATTAATGATGTTTTCCTGTATTTGGCCACATGGTCTGCAGTAGCTTCTGTTTATAGTATATCTCCATTTACTTGCCTTTATGAAGTGATCTTCGACCTTGAATTTGAAAGTTCCATGGCAAAAGGCAATTTTTGCAATGCTGCTGCAGCTTGTTGTTTGATCAAATTCGGGAAAAGTTTTGAGGATATCGTTCTTTGGATGCTTTGAAGTTGTGGAATTGGGACAAACAGTGGATACTCTTAGCCAAAGAATGCTATGGGCTCTATCTTCATCTCAGGGCTAGAGGTGTAAGTTTCTCCTAAGGTTGTAGGTGGGCATAGAAAGTCATGAAAATCCCTCATTTCACAGAAAACTTGGTGGTCCAGAACTTCTTAATGAATTTTGGTAAGACTAAAGATCAAATTTTCAGGTTATGAAAGATATGGGAAAACCCTTTAGGGGAGATTTTGTAAGTTTAGGGCAATATAATCAAGCTGATTCATAAAAACTATGAAATTAGAAAGTTTCATATTTTTCGGTGACATTCTGTAAATGTATAATTGAGGTGGTTTAAAAGTTCTTCACTGGTGTATGCTGCCTGATAATGGACTCTCTGGTTTTAAATGATCTCTTGGTCAGGTGGGGTTTGTATTTTATTTTTTTTTCTCATTTTACAATATAAGGCATTTTGAGTCGGTGCAAGCTTGCAAGGAAATTTGGTTGCAAACTCATAGAGGGCCTAGGCACAAGTAATTGTGGGGAAAAAAATCAGCAAGTAAATGTATCAGCAGGGTTGATTTATCTTGAATCATTTCTTGGTAGGTCAATGCCTACAGAGTCATTTCATGATTGGTTATCTATATGCTTTTATCCCCTTGTTATAATCTTTTTGGATTTCAACAAGAATCACAAATTAGTTGCCAGTGATGCTGGTGAAAATTGGCAGTGTCAGTGTGCTAGGGTGTCATAGATGAGCAACAATGTTATTGAAGAAGTGGTGACAGTGGAGGCATGGTAGCTGTGTTATAGCATCTAAGTTGTGCTTGTAACAGTAATGCCTAGGGTTGCAAATGGTAGGTCTCTCAATCTTGGCTAATAAAATTAAAAGCTTCACAATGGAGTTGCATTTGGCTTGTTTTTCACTAATGGTCTAGGAATCGACCTCTATTTGAGCCAACCTGGAGTCGTGTGCAGGTGATTTGGTATTACAGTCTTGAAGTGCTAATGAGCTGAGTCGAGCAGCTTGCTGCTTGAGCTCAACTCAGAAAATTAGCAATCTCCAACATAGAGTTGAGTTTGACTTATTTATCTTCAGAACATTCTCTAACAAACCTCCAATTAAGCTGAGCCTGAGCTAACTAGAATAGTTAGGTTTGGCTTAGAGCCTTAGAGTGCCAGCAATAGTGCAGGTGGCTGCTGTGGTGATGATGATGCTACTGATAAGAGGATTAGTCAAGTCTTTTAGCTTTAGAAAGCAATAATTTTTTGCTTTGAATAAAACCTTTTTTTTTTTTCGCCTTTTTTGCTTCTGAAAAGTACTGTTAACCACCATTACTAAACTTGGGTTCTACTCTGTTATTTTCCGATCATCAGTGGTTCAGCATTATAGAAATAGTTCCATTGATTGCTAGGTTCAAAAATTATTTTTTTAGGTCAAAGGCTTGTGTTGAGGAAATGAACTTTGGCAGCAGAAAGCCATGAACAGCATATAAGTCATTAAAAAATAAAATAAAATCCTTCAAGCCAAAAATGGTGGAGGCAAGGAAACACAACTAGAGGAAGAATAAGCAAGTTCTCCTTTGCATTTCTTGTTATTTGTCCTTGTATAAAATAGCATGGTCGATTGTTGGAATTTTTTATGTCAAGCTTGTGCTCCATAATTTCCACTTTACTTTGAGATCCTATAGTTTATTAATCACAAATGGAATTAGAGAACATGCACACATGTCTTAAAAATTCCAGAGAAAGGTTTTGGAATTCAGTTTAGGCAACAAGAGGTGAAACCTGGGAAAAGGGTACTATTGGTGCTTAAAGATATATGTTGTTTTGCTTTTGGTGTCGTATGTTATGTTGACTTTGTGTCTTTGATTTAAACCATCATCTTTGCCGAATGTCGTGTCTTGAATTAAAAATAAAAAATCAGAACTGCTTTTATTATTTTGGATTACTGTGGAGCTGGTCATGAACAAAGTATCAATCTTTTTGGTCCCGTAAAGATATGATAATAGCAGGTGTTTCTATAACCTTGTCTTGTAAGGATATGATGGTAGCAGGTGTTATAACCATGTTCTTAGATTTAATTTTCCTTAATCCCGAACAAATCCTTATAATCACATGGACAATTTGGATTCAAATTTTAGTGAGTTTGTTCACGTGAGTAAAATTCAAAACGACTCTGCACTCATTTTCTTGTTCTTTATTACTGTATGAATGGTAAAGGAATGAAGCAGAAAAAAAGACGTGATGACCTACTCTAACTTCATGCTGCAGAATGCAATTCAAAGTATGAATGCAATTCTCTCTCACTCTCCCTCTCCTCCCTCTAGCTTGGTGTCTATTTATGAATGTTTCTTAGTCCTGCTTTATTGGTGTCTTGGTCTGTAATGTGAATATAATTTGTACTGCAAACGCTTTCATTTCTGAAGGCATGCTTTTTTCTGCTATGTTGATAACATTTATTTTTTATGGTTAAGAAATTCCATCCTGAGATAGTAGAGATGAGGATGACAACCAATACCAGAATAGCCGATATTTCATTTCACACTAGGCAAATTGACATGAATGGTTCTTCCAATTCATGTTCATGAATGACTGTTCTAGTTTTGCAACTTTTCAGGACCTTTGTCTCAATCAAGGTTGTCTCTTACATTTGAATCTGTTTTCAAGATTTCAAGAAAGACATTCAACTACATCTGTTCACTTGTGAAGGAAGATATGATGGCCAAACCTGCAAATTTTAGTGCTTCTAATGGTAATCCTTTGTCTTTAAATGACCGAGTAGCCATTGCCCTCAGAAGGCTAAGCTCTGGTGAATCATTGTCCATTGTTGGTGATTCATTTGGAGTAAACCAATCAACCGTCGCCCAAATAACCTGGAAGTTTGTGGAATCCATGGAGGTAAGAGGTCTCCACCATCTACAATGGCCTTCAACAGAAGCAGATATGGAAGAGACAAAATCCAGTTTTGAGAAGATCCGGGGTCTGCCTAACTGTTGTGGTGCAATAGACACCACACACATCAGTATGAGTCTATCTACAATGGGCACATCAAACAAAGTCTGGATTGATCACCAGAAGAAGCACAGCATGATCTTGCAGGCAATTGTTGACCCAGAAATGAGATTTCGTGATGTGATCACTGGATGGCCAGGAAGCTTGAATGAGTCCTGTGTTCTTCAGAATTCAGGCTTCTTTAAACTTTCAGAAGAAGGGAAGAGATTAAATGGGAAGATGATAGAACTTTCAGAAGGAACATATTTGAGGGAATACTTAGTGGGGGATGCAGGGTTTCCTCTTTTGCCATGGCTTCTCACCCCATACCAAGGAAAAGGGCTATCAGACTTTCAGTCTGAGTTCAACAAACGGCATTTTGCAACACGAATGGTGGCACGTAGGGCACTGGCAAGGTTGAAGGAGATGTGGAGGATTATACAAGGAGTGATGTGGCGACCCGATACCAATAAGCTGCCAAGGATTATTCTTGTTTGTTGCTTGCTGCATAACATAGTGATTGATTTAGAGGATGGCGTGCAAGATGAGATGCCCTTTTCTTACAAGCATGATCCAGGTTATCGGCAACGAAGTTGTGAATCTGTCGACAAGACTGCCTTCATTCAGAGAGAGAATCTCTCTCTCTATTTGTCTGGAAGGCTGCCTCTTTAGAAACACCTTTCTTCTCTCTTTTCTTTCTTCCATTGAACTAATTTTTTTCTGTTTATTGAGGCTTTTTGTTTACACTGAAGCAAATGTATATCCGATCAGACGTCCTGTTGGTCGGCATAAAGAAAACTCAGAATGGATCCCACATTTTTTGTCTTACAGCTTCATGCGGAAGCAGGTGCGAAGGCTTCATTCTTTCTAGTTCTATTTCAGGCTGTACAGATCTTTCATGGCTTAATAAAGAGGCCATTGTCAACCTGGGAGGTGAAGGTGAAGGTGAAAAGTCTCTTAAAAGTTAAAGCCCAAATTGGTTTGTGTTATGCCGTTGGAAGCTTTAATGTAAACAATGTTAGTTCAAGAACATTGATAGAATAATCAATATGAAGCTACATAAGGTTTTAACGTGGTTTGATCAAATATATTTTTATCCACACATTAGACTTGAGAAAGAATCAAACATGCTTTTATCCACAAATGACAAAGAATCATTCCGCTTTAGCACAAAGAATATTATAAAGGGCATAACTAGATACAAATAGCGTAAAGAATATTATAAAGGACATAATCAGATACAATTATTAGTTTCTTGAAACATCTTATATTTTCTTACTCTTTGTATCCATACCGTTAACCATAAGGCTCTTACTTTATCGATGTTTCCTATTCTTTCTCATATCTTTATCCATATCGTATAATATTTACCATCACATATCAACTTACGTAATATTCTATACAATTTTTTTTACAAAAGAGAATTTATATTAATTAAGAATCTAAGATACTTTCCAGCAATTTTGCAATGCCCTTACAAGTCTAATCTTGTATTACTCGGGTGAGAAGATCTGTTAAACACAAATGTCAAATAAAATGGCTTTCTTTCTCAAACATGTTTTAGTAGAAGCAAAAAAGCTCTTGACTATGGCTTGATGTAAAACATGACCAACATTACTAACCAACCAACCAACTTAGATTATAGTGTTTTTGGAGTGTTTTTATTTGAAATGTTTTTTTAAAAGGAGAATAATCTATAAAATGTTTTTAAAAAAAAAACATTACAAATGATTTTTTTTAAAAGTGATTTTTAAATTTTATCAATTACCAATTTTTTTTTTTTTAACAAAAGAACAGTTTTTATGCTAATTTTTTTGTTTAATGCACCATCAATCGAATTCTTAAAATGAGTTTCTACTTGTCGCCTTTACAATTTTTAATACACGTTTGTAAGGGAGTTTAGAAGATTTTGGTTTCAATTATTGAAAAGTATTCCAGAAAGAAAAGAATATATATATATATATATATAAATCATATTTGATTAATCATTAAAATTTTAGAAGAAGATAAAATATAATTAAAAATTAATTAAATTTTTATTTATGTTTAAATTATTTAATTTTTATATAGAAGAAAAAAAGTAAATGAAATGAATTTGATAAAAATAATTTATTAATTTTAAATTTATTATTATTTTTTTTATCTTTTCTTTTCCTCGTATTTTTCCTCAAATTTTTTAAAACCAAACATAGGATCATTTTTAAAAAAATAAATAAATAAATAAATTTTAAAACTTAAGATAAATGAAAGTTGCATTTTTAAGTGTAGATGAAAAGAGTCAAAAGACTATCATGGTGGGTTCAATATGGGACAAAGCAAGGGAGCTAGGCCGGGCTGGACCAGGCTGGCCGAGGTTTCCTCTTGGTCCAACCCCATATTTCAGAATGGGCCGGCCCAAGTTCTGGCCCGAGATAATAATGTAGACTGTCTAACCTTGCCCTACTCCAGTTCCTGCAAGCCCAATTCAAGCTTCGAAGAGGTACAGTACAGTGATCGGAACGATTCTGCGGCCTCTGGGGTTAGGGTTTTGGAAGATGGAAGTGAAGAAGATCATCAAAGACAAGAAGTTCTGGGTCGCTTCTTTCCTCGTTGCTTGGGCTGCTGCTCTTCAGGTAACTCCATTTACCCCCTGTTTGGCTTAGTTGAGTTAAGACTCACCCACACAGAATGTAAAATCCGAAAAAAAAAAAAGAATCTCAGAAACCAAACAGAAGAGTGTATATGATGATCCATGAATTTCCATTTGTTAATGTGGAATCGTGTGGTCGCAGGGTCACATGATGTGGTTACAGAGGCAAGACGCCTTCAAGCAAAAGTTTGGAGACTTAGGCCAAGACCATGATCCAGAAAACTGAGTGAGTCTTGTTTCTTGGTTTTTGTAAGATGAACAATTGTTTCATTACAATGATTTTATTTGTTCAATAATTAATTGATTGTATTCCTACTTGACAATTGAAGCCTGTGAAGAATACTAGTGAAACTGAAACTGAATGAAATATGCACATATAAAGATATACATTTCTTGATTCTCAAATTTTGCTTCATTGGCGTGCTTTGGTTTATACTAGACCACTGTGATCTCTTAGTCTTTCAGTTTAATTTTTCAAATGAAAATGAATCAAGATATGGGATGGAGGATAGAGTGTTGTGGAATGGTTCTAAGAATGGGATTTTCTCTGTAAAATCCTTTACAATACTCTTGATTCTAGTGGTGCAGTCCCGTTTCCTTGGAGAATCATTTGGAGCCCTTGTGTGCCTACAAAGGTGGGTTTTTTTGCTTGGGAAGCTTATTGGGGGAAGGTTCTAACCCAAGATCAACTCAAAAGGAGGGGCTGGATTTTAGCAAACAGGTGCTTCTTGTGTTGTGATGAAGAGGAGACAATAAACCACATCCTTATTCATTGCCCCAAGGCGAGGGTATTGTGGAATCTTGTGTTTTCGTTGTTTGGTGTTAATTGGGTCCTTCCGCTTACGGTTAGAGACACTCTCCTTGGTTGGTCCGCTTCCTTTGTGGACAAGAAGCGTGGAAAGACTTGGCGGGCAGCTCCTCTCTGTTTATTTTGGACTGTTTGAAAAGAAAGAAATAGGATAGTTTTTTATAACGAGGCTTTGTCAATCCAAAGATTGAAAAACTCCTTCATTTGTAATCTTTTCTCTTAGTCTAAGTCTTGTTTAGATGGAGAACCCCGTTCCTTAATTAACTTTGTTGATTGGTTGGGTTCTAATTGAGGGTTGGTAAGTGTTTGCTTTTTTGTGTTTTTTTGTTGAGGGGTTTCTCGTGTATACTCCTTGTATGCTTCGGGTTGCCTTCTTGCTCCCTTCTTCTAATAAATTTTTTGTGATTTATCTATCAAAAAAAAGATATGGAAGTGAAACAAATTGAGAGAAATAACCTACAACCTAAGATATCTCTGTAAACACTCCCACTCAATGCCTTCCTTCTTTTCCATGTTTCTTGTCTTCTTGATAACTTGGATGCACACTTGCCATCAGATTTCATTAGGACATTGTAGAATCATCTGAACATTTAGTCATATCTCAGTGTTTTCACTGTCCACCTCTGCCCAAACAGATAAGCACTAACCCATCTGAACTTCAATTTTATTTTAAAATATTATGTGGTTTTTTAGCATGTACAAGCAATTGTGTGTGCTGCACCTTTCACTTGTGTTGCGCCTCTAGTGTTATCAATATAGCATTGACCAGTTTGGATATAAGTGTGAATATGGAATGCATATGAAGATTTATAGACATAGGCACATGCAAAAGTAAACAGATGGAAATAAATGCATAGACAATTGAGTCTGTATAGAACAAAGGTCATATGGAGTTACTTATCAATGAATAAATGTCAAGATCAATGTCAACCATCTTGTCAAGAGTTTGAAAATTGGGATAGGACACTAGGTTCAGCTTGGAAATCGAGTCATTTGCAAACATCTTATCTCATAGTGCTTGTGATCATGTCTCTGTTGAAGAGCAAATAAAAAATTTATTAACAAAGTGCCTAACAGAAAATGGGCACAAGCAATACGCATGGAGTATACAAGGCACACCAACAAAGGAAACAAGAAAAAGCCGGACTAAACTGCAGCTAGGCTGTCTACAAGCTCTGACGTAGTTGCTTTAGCCTCCCCCTAGTTGCTAGTTCATAAAAAACAATGCTTGAAGGAAGAAAATTTTTGCCACTAACTATGATTGCTCTCTGCCCCCTCCAAAATCCTTACACTTCATTCTTTCCATATTGTCCACATAAACAAGGGGGAACCAATGTCCAAGCTTCCTTTTGACTCTTGTTCATGAAAGCACCATGCTATCTAAGCATCAAATCCTTGATCATGCAGGGAAGAAATTGAGATGCTGAAACAGAGAAACAATTAGGCTCCACAAGCTAGGAACCCACCCACAATGAATCAAAATGTGGATTGGTGGATTTGGCTCACCTTTGCATAGGTTAATGATCATCCAACCATGTTTCATTAGATGATCCGCTATTAGGATCTTCTCCTACATTGCATCCCAAACATAGAAATCCACCTCACAAGGAGCTTTAGAACTTCACACCTCTTTAGCACGGAAAGATGTCACAAAGTCAGCCACTAAAACACTAAATCAATCTCAAACCATCTTCTCATGTGTGTGAAAATAGGAAGACATCAACAGAGGTACTTTAGGATAATGGTAAACATTAGTAGCAAACCATGGAAAAAAATTTTGTAACAATTTTGTGTAGTGGAATGTTGATATTTGTGGTATTCTAGACTTTGACACATCAATAGATATTTAAAATAAAACTCATAATTTTATGTTACCAAGTTGTTCCTTAGAAGAAGCTTTTTTTAAATGAACTGATGGAAGGAGACTACAGTCTCAGATAATTTATTGGTTTGATATAGTCCCCAGGTTAATTTGTCCACTCTTTATGAAGCTTCACCAGTAAAATAAATACAATCTATGTATTCTGGTTCTGGTCACACAAAAAGAGAACCAACATTGTGGTGTTTTGTGTGTGTGTGTGCATGTAAAAATAGAATAATTCTCATCTCATATATTTTACAAATATTTAGGAACCTTCACCAGTAAAATGAATATCAATCTATGTATCTGGTTCTGGCCACACAAATAGAAAACCACCGTAGTGGTGTTTTTTGCGTGTGTGCGTGTAAAAATAGAATAATTCTCATATCATAATGTTTTAAAAATATTTTTCCTTTATTTAATATTAACTGATTACTTGGATATCCTGGGTCTGAGTACTTCAGTCCCTTACCAAAATTGTATCTTGTACAGAAGGTTTGTGCAAGAAAATTGTGAGTCATTTATAAGAAGGTGATGTAATTGGATTCACTATGTTCACCAGGCAGGATGTGTTCAACTATGATAAGAATTCTCAATTCTATCATGATGTAATTTTTGTTTGTGGTTGTAAACGAAAAAATCCTAATATTTGGGTATGGTAACATGTTCTTTTATTTGGTTTAAATGATAACTTAAAATTTTATACACTAAATTATAAGGTCAGGTTGGAGGCAGCGTAAGAAAGAGGGCATGTTAGCTTGAAGGTTTTAGGAGATACGTTCAAGCTATGTTTCAAAGTTAACCGGTGCTCTTTCACAGTTCACTGGACATCAGTTGGAGGATTTTTCGTTTTCCTTTTTTTCTTTCTAAGGCATTCCAGACATCATCTAAGAGGTTATCGTCCAAAGAAAAAAAAATCGCACTATGGCTCACTTCTCTAATTGGTGTTAGGTCCACCTTTTAACCTAAACTTCCTCTCATTTCTTGTTAAAATTTTGAAAAAAAAAATGAGGCTTTTGAAATTGGATTTGCCCATGCAGACCGTCAAGCCATTGTGGTGTAAATTTCAATGAGTCATCACTTCGAATGACTTGGAAGGGTTTCTTTTGTCCAACTTGGAGCACATATCTCTGGACCACCTACTTCATTTCCCATTCTTCTAATTACTGACTGCAGCATATCCCATCATTCACTTTTGGTCCTTTTCAATGAAATATAAAAGGTGCATTGTTCTAGTTTTGATTTCAGGGATAGCAAAAAATCAGTGTGTTAGGCACCCAAACTTTACTCTATTTTGAAATTTCAGAGTCAAAATGAAAATTTGCCTTTTGGTGCCCCTTACTTTTTTCCCTTGTTAGATGGACCTTTTGTGCTTCCAGGGAAGGCAGTTGGCACTTACTTTCCAGAAACTTGTATGATACACTAGGTTTCTTTTTCCTTGCCTCAAGGCAGCTTCAAAAGTGGTGGGTGTTAAATATTTAGGTTATTAATAAGGATACTCTATTCTGCATTTTGATCCAAGAGTGGGATAGTTATCAGTGAAGATTGTGTGGGGATATAATGCCTCTTGGAAGAATAGTGACACAGAATTAATTTAGTGATTAACGAAAAGGTATTGAATATTCATCATAAAACTCAATAGGAAATCCTAAAAAAACAGTTGTACATTATGAAATGAGCTTTTCACTCTGAACAAAATGTTTTTCTTCCCAATATTTTTTTGGATCTTCCCCATGAGTTTTTAAAGCAGAAGTAGTGATAAGCAATGTTTAGATTGCATTTGGCAGTGTTTCTATTGAAAGTGCTTTTAATAAAAGTGTTTTTGAGTGAATTGTTTTTTATAGAATCACATATCAAGTGCTTCTCCAAGAAGCACTATCAGTCATTTTTCAACTTTTTCAAGATGTCTTTTAAATTTTGTTTAATGTTTGATTTTTCTTTAAAAACGTTTTTTTATAGAAGTATTTTCTAGTATTTTCTAGAAGTACCGTCAAATGAATTCTTACTCCAAAAGTTATTTAGAAGTTACAATAGTCAAGAATATGAGTTTGATGAGGCTGACATTTTTCTTTCCTCATAAAAGGTGGCATCTGTCCATTGACTTTTAGGTAATGAGTTAAGTTACGCAGATGAAGGATTGGTTTCAGCCTGTCCCTGAATTAGGTAATAATGTAATATACACCGCCTAACATACCGGCACAGATGTAGGCCTATTGACATGTAGCTTAACAAAGCTTCTTACTGAGGAACTTGATTCCATTGACCAAACTTTTACATGTGCATGGTGGATGGGTTCACCAATTCTCCATCACACACATGGCTGCCTCTTATCTCACTCTCAGTGTTTAACTGTTTTTTCTTACCTCTTTTTTCTAAGGCTTTTAGAGGAATCCCAAAAGTCTAATTTTTCAACCTAGTTGAGAATCACATCTCTTCCCGGATCAAATCTAAGTCAATGTATTCCTCAAGAAACCTATGCACCCAACTCCCGCCAACATATTGTTCACTCACACATACATGTTTTCACTGTGTGATACTTAAAGTATGTTTGACAATGATTTTAAAAAACACTTCTAGTATATTTAATATTTAATGATAAAAAAATTCAAGTGTTAAAAAAGTTAAAAACGTTTCCTAAAATTACAACCAAATGGACCCTTATAAGCTTGAAGCATGGTTAACGTTTAGGAGTTGACCCAAATAGAGATTGTGGAACCTATGATACCCATATCCTTTGATTTCATCCAACATACCTATGTCCACTCGACATAACATAGATGTGGATATGAAATCTTTGTGAGGCACTCCTATTTTATTTTGGATGATTTTTTCATTAATATCCTTTTATTCTTTCAACTTTCGTGATAATAATTATATTAGAGAAAAAGAATAATTAGTGACTTTTAATTAATTTTTAATTGATTAAGTTATATCCGAGGGCCTATACTCATTTTTTGGATTTTTTTTAACCAAGCCTCGTGTCCTAAAATTGAGTTGTAAAGGATCAGACACCTAAACATATACCGCAAATACCGCAACATTTACAGCTAACCAACCAACATGGATGGCAACGGTTAAATTGAAAAGAGGCCTTCAAGAGCAACGAGAAACATGTTATATAGCCTTGGGTACTAGACTACTAGTTAAGGGACAAAAAAAGGAAACAAAAATGTTGACAAAACTTAGACATTATTACGAGAGTTGTTGCCTGTTGTGATCACCCACATCACTAGGAGAAAATAGCTACTGGAGGTAGGAGAGAGTTGTGCAGGTGGTAGTCCACCTTCCCTGTGATGATGATGTTCATGCTATTGACTATTAATGCTTTAGTTTGACTTCTCAGCAGGTATCTTACTCTACTCAAAGTCTCTTCACTCAAAAACACCAACACGCCCCCATTTACACGTTCACACCCCTCTTTTCCTTCCACTTTCCCAGCATGTCATGGTTGGAAACAAGGAAGACATTTCACATACAAATACAAAGCACACCACCTACCCCAGCTTGGATCCACACACGGTTTGTGCAAATTGTTGCATTCAAAGAATACACACCCAGTGGCCGATGTTGCGGCTACCACTCGGGCTTTACCTTAACCCTCTCCCCACCACAATATTTTTCCTTTTACCAATTCTACGTATATATTCTTCCAACTTCTACGCCATCGCCATACATTTTAGGCACCTCAAGACTGACTCATTCTTCATTATAGAATAGAATAAACCCAGGCGGCACACGGATTTTGTTTGAAAATTCTGGATGAGTTCAGAATAATCCGAAATTATTTCCATTGATATCGTGTTGTGACTGTTGTCCCTCTCCTTTTATATTGAATCTGTGAGTATAGAGGGTAGGATTGTTGTACTTGTATGCGTCATTCTTGTGTTCCGCGTATGTGTGAAATCTAAAAATGGTATTGAATTAGCAAGTCAACATTGTGCTTTCTGCTTGACCAGAAAGCAAAACTTAGTTCAAACTGCCCCCACCCCACCCCCCACCCGCCATCACACACAAAAATTAAAAAGTAAAAAAGGTGGGGAAGGAGGAAGGGAGGGTATGATATTTGTGAAGACCAAGTATTTGGAACTTTAGGATCTGGTCCATGTGGGATCCAGTCCATGATTGTAATGGATTGTAAACAGTGCACTTGAGTCCAAAACAGGGCATGCTTAGATAACAACTGATGTTGATCTTTACTAAACTCCACCCCCTTTCAATTTGTCTCCACATCTCTCTATAGTGAATCAGTACCCTTACACAGTCATCGATTATTCCCTCCCTGAAATAATATCTCACCCGGAACATTTGTCTCTAGTTTCATTTCGGATAACCTAGGATGATTAAAGTTTAAAGTTATAATCTTAAAATAATAGTTTCGAGATCATTCAACATAAAACAACTATTTTTATGAATGTAAAAAATAAAATAATATTTTATATATTTTAAAGAAATCAGAAAAAATAACTATCTGTTTGGATACATTTCCATTTTTTTAAAATAAAAATAATAATAGTCATTTTCATATAAGATATAAAAAGGAAGACTTGTTGAGGCATCGCGTCCCTGATAATCCACGTAATTGCCAAATGGATGGAAGCGCGATCTCAACCCATATAGATTCCTGGTTCAGCTGTTCCTGCAAAAGGCGTCCGGACAGAGTGTCCGGACACACCTTCCAATGGTTTTGTCAGCCATGGAAAGAGAGATAAAATCAGTTGGCACAGTTGGTCTTTTTCTAGGTATTGCGAGCTTACCTCCCTCTTTGTGCGAAAGTTCATATATATAAACATCAGAAGTTCTCTCTCCTCCTTTAATGGTAGGGAGATATTTTAGCTTGTCATGATGCCACTAAGTGGTGGTAGGATCATCATCACCCTACGGACGGCTGACAGAGATCGTGGGAGGCGCCGTGACTGTCAGAGATCGTGGGAAGTGACTTGCCGTCACTTCATTCTATCCTTTCACTCTGCAGGTGGCGGAATGTGGGTCATGGCAGGCTGTTGTGATGACGTGCAAGATTTACTTACTTCAATCAATGATCCGGACTAAACATATCCAGATAGGATATGTCGGTCGTTCGGATGCAATATGACGGTTGTACATCCGGATAACCATATCCGGACAAAACATATCTAGATAGGATATGTCGGTCGGATGCAATATGGCGGTTGTACATCCGGATAACCATATCCGGATAAGTTATGTCGATTGTCTGGATGTAATGTTTGTGAGTGCCGTGTGTTTCTCCTTTTAGGAAGTTCGGATAGGAGAAACGCGTCACGTGTACTCTTTAGGGAAATCCGGATGGGGATACTCCGGATAGGATCGCGTGCCACGTGTCATCAAGGGATGTGTGCCACGTGGCGCCAGGGAGATGGGTCTCTACAAGACTTACATTAGAAAAATAATTTTAAAAACTATTAAAAAATAAAAATATTTTAAAAGTTATCATTTCAAATTTTTAAATTTTTAAATATATATATAATAAAGGAAAAATTGATATTTGATTAATATACGAAAAAAGGATTTTAATTTTTTTAAATTAATATTACCTTTATCTATTAAAAAATAATTTGAAATATATATATTTTTTAATGAGTTATCTAATTGTCATTTAAATCAATTGATAATTAGACTTTTTCATATAAATGTTTTCATTTTTTTTTAGATATATATTTATTATTATTATTTTATTTTATTATGTTGGATTTTTTTTTCTCTACAAACAAACACTTCATAAAATTTTTAGAATTCATTTGACAATAATTTTAGAAAACATACAAAAATCAAAGAATTATTTTCAAAAATTATTTTTGAAAACAATTAGCACACGCAATCTTCTTTATCTTATTCTTTTCATCGAAATTTTCTTTCCACTTATTTTTCTCCCCTTACCAAATTTTCGTAATAATTTCCTTATTAAAAGTCACGACTCATGCTTCTTGACAAGCATCGTTATGTGGTCATAAAGCATTTTAAACAAGATTTTCAGAACAATTTCCTGATTAAAAGTCACGACGTATGCTACTTGACAAGCATCATTATGTGGTCATAAAGCATTTTAAAATAGAAAAATAGAATAAATTCTAAAATTGACCGGATAAGTCTAAACTCTAGAACGTAGAATGGCCTATAGAAAAATCTGTTCATGCATCTAGCCGGCTTACTGCCCAAGCAAACTGGGTCGGGACTGCTCACACATCCTTACGTAAGGGAAACGCTGGCGGTGATGATGACCATGACGACAACCGAGATAAACCAATTATTATAACTCTAAAATAAAGTCAATAAAGATTAAACGTACCTTAATGACAATAATAATTGTCATATGCCCCACCTCAACCCCGCAAAGTCCAAATTTCACAAGAAAATTTTGGCTCATTCCCTAGTGGGATTCGCCTTTGTTCGTACACCTACCCAAAAAATTATTTAATAACGTTTCCTTCACTTGTTAGTGTCGAGTGATGTACCAAAAATCTCGATCTGGAATCCGTATGTGTATGTATGGTGTCTCTTTTTCTCGGTAGACTTTTTCTTAGTCCCGACCAATAGGCGGAAAGATGAGTTCATGATGAAACGGTCAACACTGGAAAAGTTTGGAAAAAGCCTAATCTTAACCAATTACCGTTGTCTAAGTGTGTGTGTGTATGTGAGGGTCAAGAGACTCCGCCAGATACCTACTCTCTTTTTTATATTGCAGTGCACGGCATTGCAAGTTTTTAAGAATTAAATCCTTAATTTTCTTCTAGATCTCTGCTGACTTGGATATTTCTGTGATGGATCTTCTTCTTCTTTTCCTCCTCTTTTTTTTTCTCTTCATCTTCTAGGAGATGAGGATAAGGTAGGGCCGCCACAAGTCATCTTTTATTTGGATCTTCATATGCTAATAAATAAATAAATATATATATATATATATATATATATTTTCTTTGTACTTTTAAGAGGGTGTTAGAAATTCTGTTTTGTATATTTGTAAGAAAATTTGAGGAAAAGTAGGAGGGAAAATAATAATTAAGTTACGAGTTTTTTTTATTTATTTTTAATAAAAACAATTTTATAAAATCTTGTATTTGAATTTTGAAATACTAAATAATAATGGTTTTTGTAATTTATTCTAAATATCTTTAGATTTTTTTTTTGAAAGCGCAAATTCATTTTTCACTTTTGGCTAGAGGTACAACTTCAATGGGTCGGGGTGAGTTTTATGTAAACATTTTTATTATTCGGATCGAGCTTGGGTTAAGTTTTATCAATTCGAACTTAATTTGGATTGTGTTCGAGTCAAGATTTGAACAACTCACAATTTGACCCGATTTAATATTTTTATGATACTTATAATGTTAATTATCTTATATGATATTGTGTATTTTTAAAATTGTTTTAAATATCAAATTATAATTATATCATATACTTTTCCATTTTTTTTTAAAGATCTATAAATTTATTTTTATTTTTTATTATTATTTTGAACTTTTATGTTGTTTATTATTTAAATTATGATATAAATATATAGAAATTAAAAAAAAAAAAAAAAAAACAATAATGAATGGATTTTGAATCATACAATCAAATCAACTTGACTAACCCAAGTTTAACCAAATCAACTCGACTTTAACCTAATCAACTTGAGTTTAACTCGATCAATCTAAATTTAACTTAAATTTTAAAAAAATGATATTAGATTGAGTTTAAATTGAACACATTGAATTAAAGATCAAATTGAATTAAATTTAAATTAATTATTTCTTATTTCGGATTGAGGTCAACTTAACCATCCACGCACTCAAATTACCACCCTAATTTTCAATACCGCGGAAGAAAGTTTAATTAGGGTAACATGACCCTGAAGACCACACATGATAAGTCATTCTCATTATTGTCATTTTTCACAAATAATTTTTTTTTAAAATAAAATATAAATGGCCGTCCTTAACAACAACCAAATTCAATATGCATTATTATTATTATTATACAATACAATAATTTTCCGTAATTATTGACAAATGCATTATGCGTGTCACATTGAAATCTGGAATAATTTTTTAAATCCTTTTTTTTAAAATAAAATTTTCTTCTTCTTCTTCTTCTTCTTTTCCTCCTTTTTTTTTTTTTTTTTTCTCTCTTCATCTTCTAGGAGATGAGGATAAGGTAGGGCTGCCACAAGTCATCTTTTATTTGGATCCTCATATGCTATATATTTTTTTTCTTCATAGAGGGTGTTAGAAATTTTGTTTTGTATATTTGTAAGAAAAATTGAGGAAAAGTAGGAGGGAAAATAATAATTAAGTCATGAGTTTTTTTATTTATTTTTTATAAAAACAATTTTACAAAATGTTGTATTTGACTTTTGAGATATTAAATAATAATGGTTTTTTTAATTTATTCTAAATATTTTTAGATATTTCTTTTTTATAAAAAAAAAAAAAAAAAAAAAAAAAAGCAAATTTATTTTTCACTTTTCACTTGGGGTGCAACTTCAACGACATTTTTATTATTCAAATCAAGCTTGGACTAAGTTTTATCAATCCAAGTTTAATTTGGGTTGTGCTCAAGTCAAAATTTGAACAACTTACAATTCTTAATATTTTTATAATACTTATAATATTAATTATCTTATATGATATTGTGTATTTTTTTTAAATATCAAATTATAATTATATCACATACCTTTTTATTTTTTTAAAAGATATATAAATTTATTTTCATTTTTTTATTATTATTTTGAACTTTTATGTTATTTATTATTTAAATTATGATATAAATATATAGAAAAAAAGTTTTTAAAAAAACCATAATGAATAGATTTTGAATTATACACTCAAATCAACTCTACTTCAACCTAATCAATCCGAATTTAACTCGATCAATCTGAATTTAATTTGAATTTAGAAAAATGAAATTGAATTAAGTTTAAATTAAACATATTGAATTAAATATCAAATTAAATTAATTATTTTTTAATTGGGATTAAGCTCAATTGAAACATCAATTCACTCAAATTACCACCCTAACTTTCAATACCTGTAAGAAAGTTTAATCAGGTAAGATTATCCTAAAAACCACACATGATAAGTCATCCTCATTATTGTCATTTTTTACAAATATTATTTTTTTTTGTAAATAAAATAAATAAATAAAATATAAATGCCCGTCCTTAGCAACAACCACATTCAATATGCACTATTATTATTATTATTATTATTATACAATACAATAATTTTCCGTACTTATTGACAAATGCATTATGCGTGTCACATTCAAATCTGGAATTATTTTTTAAAAGAGAATGATAACATTGTCGAGAATGGGAGGTTTTTTTAATTCCTGTTTTTGAAATAAAATATTTATTATGCATTCAAAGCATTTAGCTGATAAAACCGTCGTTGACTGGCCGCCAAAAGTCTCTCAGGGTCTTGTTAAACTACCTTACAATTTAATAAAAATTCAGTCCAAAAGTCTGTACAACAACGCAAACCCATATCAAAAGTATCTGCTCTTTTTCGATTAGGGGGCAAGACTAGACTTACCTTTCTCACAAGTTCTCAGAAATTATCTACCAACCCACACCATTTTCTCCTTTTTATTTTCTTTATACGTCAAGTCTTCTAAGCTTTTTAGTCTTTTATTTTAAAAAGAAATCTTTTTTCTATTTTTTCTTTCAAAAAATTATTTTAAAAAATTAACATCATGTGTCATTCTGAAATTTTTTTTGAAATAAAATATAAAAAATTAATTTTAGATTTAGGTTTTTTTTATTACACCCAATCATACCCTTATTGCTTATTTTAAATAAAAGAACATTTACGATTTTATCATATATAAGATATCACAAGTATCTTCACATATAAATATAATATTCTCGTAGTCATACGGGATTGCAAAGTTATTCACTCAATTATAACGATTGACTTTAATATCATTTATAACGATTGTTACACGACTCTTTAAATTTTATATAATTAGGTGTGGACAGTATTTTTTTAATTTAAGTTTTTTTAAAATAAAATTCTGGTTGGATTAATAATTTTTTTTTTTTTTGAGGGTGAAATCGGAAGAGATTGTACTAAAAGAAAGAAAGGAGTGAAGGAAGAAAGGATATGACTTTGAAGGGGATGGCCCTCATCAGTGATGACCATGGAACACGTCATAGATGGTCTCGTACACGCCACATTGCCTTTTTTTCTCCATACAAATCCCCACACTCCCCTAAGTGTGAATTCGTATCTCCGTTATCTTCTCTTCTTTACCCCAATTCGCAATTACCCCAAACAAACTTCTGTGGACTTTCATTTCCAACACCCACTTTCCTGATTCACGTGTATGAGTGTATCCCTTATTTATTTATCTCCTGTTTTTTTTTTAATTATTATTTTATTATTATTAATTGAGTTTTTTTTTTTTTTTAATAAAACCATGATTTAAACGGATAAATCAATATATTTTCTCCATGTCCTTTATTCCTTTGTTCATACTTATTTAGAATCTTCTGGAAGGTTGAAGATTCTGGGAACCAACACTCCGGCTCGCCACTCATGACTCGTCCAGATTGTCTTTTGGGCTTGCCCACGCGGTCACGCTGACGTGATCTCACACGGGCCTTTTTCACACTCCCCTTCTCTCCGTTTTACCAAATTACCCTCCTGACATACAACTGGTGCAGTCTACTTCCGTCATTTCAGTTGGTCAACTATTGGAGTCTCACTTCCCTTCTTTCTAAACCTATATATATTCAATCCTCACCCCCGGCTTTTATCTCATTAGTTGTTGATTTCCACCCAAGTACCAAACACCCCCATTCTCTGATTTTTTTCCTGCCTGCCAAACAGACATATCCCATGACCATGAAGAGGATGAGAGATGGAGAGCACGAGAGCGTCAGCATAGCCAACTGCTTGATGCTGCTCTCACGGGGAACCGACTACGACTCCATCGCTAGAGTCCCCAGTCGAGTCTTCGAGTGCAAGACCTGTAACCGGCAGTTCCCGTCGTTCCAGGCGCTGGGCGGCCACCGGGCCAGCCACAAGAAGCCAAGACTGATGGCCCTGAACGGCGACGACCCGGCGCAGTTGCAGAGCTCGCCGTTGAAGCCCAAGACCCACGAATGCTCCATCTGCGGCCTGGAGTTCGCGATAGGGCAAGCCCTGGGAGGCCACATGAGAAGGCACAGAGCCGCAGCATCCGGTGCTACCCAGGCCCTGAGCGAAACGACGTCGTCGTCTTCCCCACCACCTCCTCAAGCGCCCGTTCTGAAGAAACCCAACAGCGGGAGATTTTTGTGTTTAGATCTGAACTTGACTCCTCTGGAGAATATCGATTTGCAGTTTCAGCTTGGGAAGGTGGCTTCCATGGTTGATTGTTTCCCTTAATCCACCCTCCACCACCCCCTTCCCCAAGCTTGCCGTGTAAACTGATCCCTTTTTTCTGTTTCATTTTTCAAAAAAAAAGGATCGAAAATCTTGTATTTAGAAAGAATATTTGTTCATTTTATTTGCAACAGTTAATAACATCAAATCCCATGATCATAACCTCCTGCTCCGGAGTTGATGGGTTGTGGCGAGGAAATACCATAGAATCATATTGCATCATGCTGACACAAAGATGATGTCATAATTCTGATCGTCAAATCCAAGTCTAATTTTTCATGTCAGAAGAAGAAGAAGAACCCCAGTTCACACCAGGCCCAGGGTGTTTTCTGATATAGAAAAAAAGTAGAAAAATGGAGGTAGGTATGATTACTAACTGAGATCACGGGATACGTCAGTATAGGAAGAACCTTTTCATATGATGAATACGTGGTACCTGCTACGTGTAAGCGATATATATGAATATGGACACAGCAACGCTCGAGACTTTGCCACCCCATGCACTGCTGTGTATCAATTTCAAGCTAGCAGCCCCCACGTTGCCTCCTTCCATGGCCTGGTTAGGTCGGTTTGGGTAAATCTCTCATGCCCATGAGTTACAAAAACCATCTGCTTCGGTTTGCTGGTATTTGCTAAATTACTTTAATGATTTATTATGACTTAATAATTTAAATAGAATTTCACGGTAATTCGTTTTGAACAACCTGTTCTTAATCATTTAACTTTAAACTTAATTTAAGTCTTCAGAACCATTTAACTTGAAATCATTTAAAGTCAAAATAAGTTTTATTAAATACCCTCTTAAGCACGTGTAATAAAACATAATACTTAATGTTTAATGGCTTAAAAGCAGTTTTAAATTAAAGTATCATTAAGGTATATATGAATAATTATTTTTAATTTTTAGTTACTTTATAAAACATATTTAATAACTTAAATTAAATTATTAAATCCATAAATCGAGTTATTAAACAACACTCTTAGTCTCTAAATCCATGTATGTTTATAGGAAAGCTCAAATCAATGCATAATTGCATATACACTTATTACATGGCTTATATATATAGTTTTTTAAATTAAAACTTTAGAAGATGTTTGATAAATCAACTTAATGATTTAATAATATTTAATAATTTAATTTAAGTCATTAAGTATATTAAATATATTTGATAAAATAATTTAATGTTACAAATAAAAGTTAAAAATAAATTTAAATACTATGTCAAAATTAATTTGTTATGAATCTTAAAAAAAAAAAAAAAATCTCGAGTGAAAGCATGTTTTTACATCTACAACTTCACATCCACCACTTATTTTTTTATAATAAATAATTTTTTAAGGTGATGTTTGGGTATACATCATATTGGGGACTTTTTAAAATTTTGAAAATGTTTTCAACTAAGGCATATACTTATTTTTGGTATTAGAATTTCAACATTTTATATAATTAAAAAAATAGACACAATACATTTAAATATGCACTAATTAATAAGTTTTAAGTCAATAACTTATAAATAATTTAAATTAAAATTAATTTAAGTGATTAAATTAAAGATGTTAAGTTGTCATAAGCTCATCCCTATGGTTAAATGGAAAGAAAGAAAATGAGAACGAAAAATAAATAATAAATTTAAAGTTAATAATTATTTTGTCATGTGATTCATTTAACTTATTTTGTTATTTTTATATAAAAAGTAAATTATTTTAAATTAATTAAAATTTTAAGTAATTTTTTTTTCATTTTTCATGATAAATAAAAAAATCATTTTATGTCAAAAAAAAAAAAAACTAAAAATTGTTTGTTCAGAATTTTAACTAATGGACAAGCTTGTTGTTTGCAACTAGATTTGGATGAGCAACCCACAAACTCATGGAAACTAATTGAAATATTGTCCCAAGTAGTTGAGCAAAATTGGTATGTTTAAATAGCTAAAAAGTCAACTAGGAATTCAATAATTCAAGTACTAAACCCTAGCATATAAGAGAACATGATCTTGGTCTTCTATACAATATATTAATTCAAATATTACCCAACCAACCTTTTGGTCACTTAATTCCATGTATAGAATCGAAATTGTATAAGTCAAATAATGAGTGGGTTGCTCAAACTTGACTTCAAAATTTATTTATTTATCTTTTCTAAATATAACGGGACTTGCTTTTCTTTTCCCCTCCCTTTTTTTATTTATTTTAAGGACATTTTTGTAATTTAGGGTTTGAAAATAGTTTTGAAAAAAAAAATTACGATTTCATGAAATTTAGAAAATACTTTTAAAAAATGTTTCATGAAGAAGAATTTGCGAGTGATTTTTCAAAAACGCTTCGAGAAAAAATGTTTCAATAAAAAGTATTTAAATAGAAATATTGTCAAACACGTTTTTAATTTATTTTAAAGTTTTTCACACTCATAAGACTAAAATAATCAGATGGAGAATCTTGAATGACCCAGCTAAGCAATGGGCTTGGGGATAGCCCAGGATGTGATAAAGGCTCAGCCCAACAGTGGGATCGTGGAGGCGTGGGCCTAAGAGGTTGGTCAACTGCCCAAGGTCATCTCATCCAAGCCAATTGTCAAAGTTAATGGGCCAAGCCTGCCATACGTTCCCCAGCTCCAATTCAGCAATAACTAGATGATGTATTTATAATTTTAATTGTTTTTTTAAATAAAAGGGACAGATTTGGTATTAAAATCACTTGTAGTATTTTTTGGAAAAAAACTTGATAAATGATTCTTTTAAAAACACATTCAAAGAAAACATTTTTACTAAAAATACTTTGAATATAAATATTATAAAACGAATTTTAAGAGTGCGTTTAACAAAGTTTTCACTTGAAGTGTTTCAAATGAATATTTTTTTTTAAAGTGTTTTTAATAAAATCATTTATCAAGTGTTTCTCCAAAAAACATTATAAACGGTTTTTCAAAATTTTAAAAGTATTTCTTAAATTTTTCCAAAAACCTAAATTTTTTACAAAAACACTTTTTAGGCTAAAAGTGTTTCATAGAATCACTATAAATAGATTTTAAGAAAGTGTTTGACAATATTTTTACTCGAAATGTTTTTAATGAAAATCTTTTATCTAAAAGTGTTTTTAAGAGAATGATCTATTAATAAGCGTTTCTCTTTCCAAATACCTAATTAAAAAAAACTTTTTAAACTAAAAACACTTCTTAAAACCACCGTCAAACCAACTTTAAAATGTGTTTAATAATATTTCCATTCAAATTGTTTCATAATGGAAATGTTTTTAAAAAAATCACTTATTAAATGGTTCTCTATATACATCATAGGTGATTTTTTTAACCATAAAAGTAATTTTTAAAATTTTCAAACATATTTTTAAAATTTTAACACCTGAAAAACACTTTTTATCTGAAAAATGTTTTTTCAAAATACTATCATATGAACTCTCAAAAGTCAATCAAATTGGTTTAAAGGTGTGTTGATTCACGGTGATTTTAGAAAATGTTTTAAATTATTTTTTAGTATTTAAAATAATATATTTTTTAGGTATTAAAAAACTCAAAACACTTTTTAAAATCATAATGATTCAATGAAACGTGGTCAAAAAGCTACTTGACGTGATTCCTAGGTGATTACTTGACGAGTAATTTTTCCAAAAGGTAATTTTTGTTCCAAAGTGAATTACAAAAAATACTATTGCACGCTTGCATTCCCTCGAACGGCTGTAGTTGGAAATTTGCTATTGGCACATTGATTGGGTATTGATTTGGGCCATTTGGCAAAAGGACAAGCCCAATATCGTTGAATTAGACAAAAGCGGCAGCCCATGCCCATTTCCATATTAAGTGATTTCTGCTAATAGTATTGATAATTTGATATTTAAGATTTTTTTTTGTGGAAAATTATTTAAATTTTGAGTAAATGTTGTGATGGGGCTCTTCATACATTCTTGTAGCATCCAAATTTTATTAGTAATAATCAATGTTTTCAAAATCGGATCGATCATTGAACCAAAAAAATTATGGAATTCATGGTTCATTGGTCAGACCATTGGTTAAATCGTAGTTGAATTGATGACATCATAAATATATTATTATATATTTTTAAAATTAAAAATAATTTATAAAATTTTAAAATATAAATAAATAAATAAATAAATAATCAATAATATTCAATTTTTATCTCATACATAAGTATAAATATATTAGTATTTAAAATTTTATTAAATGAAATATGTGTGATATTTTAATATAAATATATTGAAAATGAAAGAAAATTTAATTATTTAATTTTAACGAATTTTATAAAATTTAAAATATTATATTATTTTTATTTAATATTATAATTTTTTTTAACAAATAATATAATTCTTTTGTTTGCAAGTTAGATGCATGCAAGTGGTGTCTTAACTCATTTAATGAGTTTATTATTTAATTGGGTCTTGCATCCTTTTAAAGATAAAAAGGGATGGGGGCAGCTGAGCTTTAAGGATAAAAATAAGAGAGATAGATTAGACAATAATCGGCTTATGACCGAATCGGATCGGAAAGGTTATTAGTTGCCAATTGGACCGACTCTTTTAATGATAAAAATGAGGAAGGCGGGCTAGGTTTGTTTGAACAATTCGGTTCATAAAAAAATCGACCTGTGATTGAATTGGGCTAGAAAGGTCATTAATTGTTGGTTGGACCGACCTAGTTTTCAAAAACTTGATAATAATACCATATCTATAACATTCCAAGTTTTTTTTTTTTGTCATTCAATTGGAGCTATAGTGAATTTTATACACCTGATAGGAAATAATTACTGTTTTTATTTTTTTGGTTTATGTGATAACTATTTAATTTTTAGGTGGGTTGTTTTGTATACTCTTTTATTATTATTATTATTATTATTATAAATTTTATTAAAAACATGCTCAATTTATCACTTCTTATAATATTTGCCTCTCACCACTTGGATCCCCCTCACCTAAGGGTGACAGTAATTAAGAAAAATATGGCAAAAATGGAACATAAAGCAATTATATTTCGAATATTAATGATTCATTCTCATAATTGGTAAGTAAATAAAGGTAATTAGGGTACTATTCTAGATGCCTTCTACCTTTGAATTTACTAAAGGCCACGAGGGACGATTCTGTAATTATTAAGTCTAGTATATTACTTTAAGTCACTCCATTAAACCCAAAGAAAAAAAAAACCTTAGGCTATGTTTAATTTAAAGAAAAAAGGAAAAAAAAAGAAGAAAGAAAATGTGACAATCAAATAAAATAAATAGATTTATGTGCTACTTATTTAAATTTTTTTTTATATATAAAGATTAAATAATATTAAAATATACTAATTTAAGTAATTTTAATTATATTTGATTTTTTCTCATATTTTTTAATAATAAAAATAAAATTTTCCTAATATTTTCATGACCAAATTCTATTATTGCTCTAATAACTATTTATTTTCAGCTTTCAAGTGTGGGGTACGATTATAAAGTTTAGTTAAAAAATGTATTTATAATTTAGAGTTTTTTATCCTTAAAGATATTATAAAATTTGGTTTTAAGGATTATTATAATTCTTCTTTTAATAAAAAATAAAAGAAAAAAAGAAAAAAGTGGGTCGATATGATGAGACCGTTTTATAAGTTCTAATAGCTCATAAGAATTAAGTGGGTAAGATAACTAAGTCTTTCATATCATTAACTCCTTGATTTTATAATTGGTAAGGGAAAAGGACAATTCCAAATTTACCCAACATTTAATAAACCCATGGACCAAAAATTGCAAATTTGTGTCATATAAGATACAAGATAACTAAGCTCATCAATAATTTTGAAAAAAATGGTAAAGGGAGTTGACACAACAATGAATTTCCATATAATTGAGCCAATTATTTTAATAATTTTGGAAAAATAATTGAATTTGATTTGTGGGCACCCACATTTGTTCCTACCCTTTTTATAACATTGAACCAACTTTTTGGTGATAGATAATCTTAAGGGATACCCCCAATTAATTGGTGTCATTAAGCCAGTAACGTATGTATCATAACGATTGCTGCACAATAACTCCACTCACGTGACTTGAGTGTGAGAGTCACGTGGGCAGTGTGATGAAACCACATGACAGCCGTTGATATAGTTGACTTAGAAAGGGGTTCTCGAGATGTGTGATAAAGGGGCTAATGGGTTTCAGCCACGTCAGGAGTTTACCCTCCTTCTCATGGAGCGCAGCAGGAGAACACTCGCAGCAATTCTGATGTCTTTGGCCAATCAAGAGTTGCCACCTAGGACATCGAGCATATGTGGAGGAGATGATTCAGTGTATTTCCAGCACATAGAAAGTGGACCATTTTGTGGCTGTGATGGGCTTTTTCAATTTGCATCATACCACTGAGGAAACCAAGGGTGCGGATCAATATTGGGATCCACGTGTATGGACAAAATAAAAAGGTTTTAAATGGAAATAGTACCGATAAATATGGTATCATTCTGTCCAGATACAAGTACTCTGTCCGTCTGTCCCAATCTAGTATTCACAGTGGTCATTTTCTGGAAAATTTTCAAGTTCTTTTCTCTTCATTCTCCGCCGGTGCTGCCTGAGAACTCTACCGGCGGTGACTCAGGATGATCTCCGTCGGAGGTTCGTTCTCTGAAGTCTCTCAATTTCTGTGGTTTGGACTTCATTGAAATAAAATTCAATTTGATCAGTCACTTTCTAGCTCTCTGTCTCTTCTAGAGCACGTTTTCTTCTATCTAGATCCTTCAATGCATGCTGTAGATTATAGAAGCTCGGCTTGAATCGTTCTGTTTATAGATTTCACATGTTAGGTTTTGTTGTTGTTGTTGTTTGCAGTTTGGTTGAAAAGGTTTAAAATTTTTTGTTTTGCTTGGTTTAATGTTGATTTTCGTCAGAGGCTTGAGCAGGAGCAACGGTGTCGTTTAGGTTGCACTGGCTTCGTGAGTGTCGGAGTTGGTGGCTGGATTGAACGGAGACGAGTTCGGCTGTGAGTGAGCTGACTCACTGAGTTAAAGGCGCGAAAATGGTAGGATTTGAACTTGGTTGAGGCTTTTCTTTACATGGCGTTTTGAGAGTTTGGATTTTAATGATTTTTTGGCGTTTGAAATTGGAGGTTTTGGCTTGAGCAATTACGGTGTTGTATATTAGGATGTTTGTGTTTATATGATTTCGTGCTCATTATAGCGATGATGTTTATTTGGTGTTATTATATTTTGAAGAACTAGAGGTCTGTTATCTGAATTATTGGATATTCTGTCTCCATCTGTATCTGCTGAAAGAATATCTTTATCCAGATATCCAAAAGTTGGTGATCCTTGTCCATATTTTTGGTACTACAATAAGTTCAATTCCTTGTGTTGCGTAATGCACCTATGCATTAGAAGCTACAGAGGCCACATGTTGGTTGCGTCTAGTTTTTTTTTTTTTCTTTTTTTTTTTTGAGTCATTGCTGATATGCCTATATATATATATTATTTTTTTGATAGATAAAAAGAAATGTATTCAACGAAAAGAGGAAGCACCAAAAAACAGTGCCCTCATAGTATACAGGGAGTATACAAAAGCAACCCAAAGGCACTAAACCCCTACTTAGAGCCTAGCCAATCCAAAAAACTAACAAGAGAAGAAGGACTCAAAACTATAGACACCCAAACCCAAGACCAAAGATTACATACAAAAGGAATGCCTATATGTTTATTGATGTATATCCTGATTACATAGAATTTCATAGGTCGATGTGAGGGTTATGTAATCATGTGGCTGTGCTTGATTGGGTCTAGGAATAAAATGTTAGTGCTATTAGAGGCTGGTAGGTAATTTGGATGAAGAAATAGTAGGGAAACCTGAAGAGAGGGTGCCCCATTTTCTGGGAATCATATTCTTTCAATAAAGAAAAGAAGGCACACTTATATGAGCATTTTATGCCCATTTAAATCTTCTTTTGTTATTAAATAAGGTAATGGATTAGGACAGTTTCTCAATAGTTATTAAAGATTTAAATCTATTGCAATGTGCTATAAAGGAAATGTATGATTTTCCTATCCAAAAAAAAAAAAAAAAAAAGAGAGAGAGAGAGAAGGAAACATATGATTTATTGAATTAAGGGAAGAGAATCAACCAAACAGTTGTACTCTTCCTGAAGGTTGAACATGCTTTTTGGAGGAGCACAATAGAAGGATTTTTGACATGGAGTATTCCATGATCCAGAAGCTAAAGCCTAAAGGAGTTTCTGGTCAAGTCCTAATTCCTCTGGCTGCAACCTTTGTGACTGCTCAGAGCCTCATTTCTGCGGAGTTAATTGATGGATTCTGCTGTGCTGGTTAGTTTCATGCTCACGGTGTTCTATTTGCCCTTTTTTGTTGTGCTTCCTTTGCTTTTTCCATTTCTTGTGCGTCTTTTCCTTTTCCCTTTGTTGAGTTTTCTTTTACCATTTTTAGGGTTTCCTCTGTATACTCCATGTGTTCTTTTCTCAGATATCTCTACATTAAATTAAATTCTATAAATTCAATCTTCCATATTCATGAGACTTGTGTTTTCTGTGTCAAATCTTGTTACACTACAATCAAAGCTGCTAATTGTCAACATTCCACCTTGACACTTGTTGGAATAATGTTTGCTCTAATTGCAAAGTGTAAATACAACTTTTTTTCTCCACCTCATTCAACTTGCTTGATTCAATAATATATGCACATTTATTTTGGATTCAATGAGGCACTCTCCATGTGATAGGTCCTTGCAAAAAAACAATTGCTTTCACTCATAACTAAAATCCTTGTGACATTCTATTATTTCTCTCAAGTGGTTGAACTTGACTTGTGGATGGGTGGGTGAGGGGAATTAAGGCTCCATTACCACTTCTTGCATTGGTGCAGCTGAATCAACATGGCAAATAAATGTGCAGGTAAACACATACAAGAGGGAAGATAATGATGAACATCAAGATCTAAGTGGTTCAACAGGACCTTAGTTATCTTGCATGTATGGGATGGGTCAATCTATTATTTTTTTTTGATACGTAAACACAAATATATTAGCAAAGGCAAACGCCGCAAGGTACACAGGGAGTATACGAGGCGACGACGGCCTCACAACAAAAGACCAAAAAACAAACAAAAACCCACCAACCCTCAACTGGAGGCTAGCCACTCCAGGAAACCTATAAGGGAGCGGGACTCCGCACCATTATACAACTTAGCCCACCCCCACAAATTACAAACAAAAGAATATTTAATTTTCTGTATAGCAAGCTCCCCCCCCCTAAATGCTAGTCTATTCCTTTCTTTCCACACCGTCCAAAAAATAAATAACGGTATGGATCTCCAAATTCTCTTCCTCTTTTTGCCCACAAAAGAGCCCTTCCAGCTGATAATCACCTCCTTTACAGTTTCTGGAAAAACCCACTGGGCTCCAAACAGGCTAAGAACCATC
Organism: Vitis riparia; assembly: GCF_004353265.1. NCBI lineage: Eukaryota > Viridiplantae > Streptophyta > Magnoliopsida > Vitales > Vitaceae > Vitis > Vitis riparia. The sequence goes on along the minus strand of NC_048443.1, from coordinate 26,752,289 downwards.
CCCCACAACACTCCAGCCACTGTACACTGAATAAGAAGATGATTCACATTTTCCTCCTCACTACCACAAAGGTAACACCTGTTAGGCATCTGCCATCCTCTCTTTTGAAGCCTATCAATAGTAAGAACCCTTCCCCAAGTCGCTTCCCAAGCAAAAAACGCTAACTTGGAAGGAACATTCTCCACCCAAACTTCTTTTTTGGGAAACATAGGGATGCTATGGCTGGTCACCAGCCCATACGCATCCTTGACTTCATACTTCCCATTTTTTCCCCCCTTCCATACAGCCAAGTCTTCCTCCAAGGATATTCTTTGACTCCTTAAGATTTGTAGCAATTCGTCAACCCGGGTCAGCTCCCAATCATTGAACCTTCTAATAAACCTAAGGTTCCAGCCTCCTTGGCCAGCAGACTGGTCCCATAACTCCCCCACAGTGGCACTTTTTTGTGCAGCCACATTAAAGAGATTAGGGAATCTCCTGGCCAGCCCCACATCCCCACACCAAGTGTCATTCCAAAAACTGATTTTGGTGCCTTTTCCAACCTTAAAAGCCATATTGTTCCAACACCAATCTGCTTCTTTCATAATATCCTTCCAAAGCCCAACACCAAAAGCCCCATTTGCTTTTTTAGTTCTCCACCCAAATTCCTCTTGTCCATACTTAGCCACAAGAACACGTTTCCACATTTCCTCCTTAGCATGAGCAAACCTCCAAACCCATTTTCCAAGGAGGGCTTTGTTCAAGAATACTAGTTTCCTCAAGCCAAGCCCCCCTTCTCCTTGCTCACACACACCCTCTCCCAACTGACAAGGTGAGCTTTCCTCTCCAAACTTCCCCCTCCACACAAGAAGTCTCTTTGCAAATTTTCTAGTCTTCTCGCCACTGTCTTAGGCATACGGAATAGGGACAGCTGGTATAGTGGCATGCTAGCCAATGTACTCTTTATAAGGTGATTCTACCACCCTTAGAGAGATATTGCCGCTTCCACAAGGCTAGTTTCCACCTCATCCGTTCCTCCACCCCATCCCACACGTAGCTAGCTTTATTTGGCGCACCCAGGGGCAGCCCCAGATAGGTTGAAGGCAGCTGCCCAACCTTGCATCCCAATTCCACAGCCATCTCCCGGATCTCCTCCACCTCCCCCACCGGAATAATCTCACTTTTAGCCAAGTTAATCCTCAGCCCCGAAGCAGCTTCAAACCAGCATAAGGTCCAACTCAAACAGGTCATATCTTCTTTCTTAGCCTCGCAAAATACTATGGCATCATCCGCAAAGAGGAGGTGAGAGATGCTAACAGCCTGCCCCCTACCCCTCTGGATTCTACATCCAGTGATGCAGCCCCTTCCACAGCCCTTCGAATCAGGACACTCAGCACCTCCATCCCCATGATAAACAAATATGGAGATAGGGGGTCGCCTTGCCGGAGTCCCTTAGAGCTAGGGAAGAAACCAGCTGGCTCCCCGTTTACTAAAACCGAGAACTTGGCAGTCGATATGCAGCTCCATATCCACTCCCTCCACTTGGCCCCAAAACCCATTTTCTCCATTACCCTCATCAAAAACTGCCAATTGACGCTATCGTACGCCTTTTCAATATCTAGTTTGCAGATTAGGCCCTTCTTTCCTTCTTTTTTCCATGAGTCAATCACCTCATTTGCGATTAGGGACGCGTCCAAAATCTGCCTTCCCCTTACAAACGCGTTCTGGTCATATGAAATCACTCTATCCATCACCTTCTTAACCCTATTGGCCAACACCTTAGCCAATAGTTTGTATAATCCGCTCAAAAGACTGATCGGCCTGAAGTCCTCCAGCTCCTCCGCTCCTCCTTTTTTGGGTATCAGCACCAAGAACGTGGCATTGAGACTCTTAAGAAAGGTGTTATGTTCATGGAATTCCTTGAACATCTCCAACACCTCCTCCTTCACAAACTCCCAGCTGAATTGCCAAAAAGCTCCCGTAAAGCCATCCGGGCCTGGAGCCTTGTCCCCATTCATGTCCATTAGAGCCGAGTGGACTTCCTCTTCCATGAAAGGCCGCTCCAAGAAGTCCGCCTCTTGTTGAGTAATCTGGTTCAGATTTAAACCCCCTATATCTGCCTTCCACTCCGAGTCTTCCGTTAATAGCCGATGAAAGGCGTCTACTATCCCGGTCCTAATTGCATTCTCCTCTGACAGCCAGGCCCCCCTGATTTTAACTCTTTCCATGGCATTCCTTCTTCGGTGCGCATTTGCCATTCTATGAAAATACCCCGTATTTTTGTCCCCTTCTCTTAGCCACAGCTCCCTAGATAGCTGCCGCCAGTGAGTCTCTTCCAGCATGACCCACTTAGCATATCCTTCTTTTGCTTCTTTCTTTCTAGAGAATTCCTCCTCAGACAACCTCCTCTCACTTTCCACTTGGTCCCAATAGTCCACTTGCTGCAAGGCAGCCAGTTTATTACTCTCCAAATTCCCAAACACCTCCTTGTTCCAGATTTTAAGGTTTTGTTTAATTCCTTTCAGTTTTGTTGCCAATTTATAGCTAGCCCTACCACTAACCGATATCCCTGCCACCAACTCCTCAATAGCTCCTTAAAGCCTTCCACTTTTAGCCACATGTTCTCGAACCTGAAAGGTGAGGGGCCTCTTCTTTTGCCACCCCCTTCAATTGTAATTGGAAAGTGGTCTGATGTAGGCCTAGATAGCCTCTTCTGAGTCACATTGCTGAACTGGTCAAGCCATCTGGACGAGACCAGAAATCTGTCAAGCCTTGCCCAGGCTTGGTTATGAAGCCCCCCACTCCACGTGAAAATTCCCCCTTGGAGGGGAAGATCAATGAGCTCAAGGTCATCCATAACCTGAGCGAACCTCCTCATAACTGAGGTCACCCTCCCTTGCCTGCTTCTTTCTCCTTGCGCAGAATAGCATTAAAGTCACCCCCAACACACCATGGGTCACCCCAAAGACCTCTCACTGCTCCTAGCTCATTCCAGAAACACTCCCTATCCTCTTTGTTGAAGGGGCCATACACACCCGTGAACACCCATGTTGCCCCATTTTCCACAGTTCTAAATTTGCAAGAAACTGAAAAAATGCCCTCCTCCCACTCCAACAATTCCAAGGACCTTTTATCCCAACAAACCAAAACACCTCCGGCTGCACCAGCAGCTGCAATAGCTCTCCAGTCTAAGAATCTCCCTACCCCTAAGCTTTTCGCCACCCCATCAGTCATTAGCTGAATTTTTGTCTCCTGGATACACACCAAATCCACCCTCTGTTTTCTAATTACAGACTTAATAATCCTTCTTTTGTTGACGTCATTTGCACCCCTCACATTCCAGCTCATTAGTTTGAGGTTCATTAACCCAACAGCAATTGGCCCCCTCCATCTTTCATGGAATTATTCTTCTTTTCCTTCCCCTTGTACTTGACTGAGCATTCCAGCCTTTTGAGCTCCCTCTCAAATTTAGTTCTCTCCAATAATCCCTTGCTATGTATCCTTTCCCGTCTTTTCCTTATTTTAGACAGGAAATCCAAGATCTCCCTCTCCAATCCCTCTATTGAAAAACCCAACAGCTTGCTGAACTTAGCCAAACTGCTTTCTTCCCAATCTGTCTCCTTCACACTCCTTTGGGCCTGGGATCCAGACACGGCTGGCATCCAGTCCGGGTTTTGGTCCTCAAGAGCATCGCCATTAATCGCAACTAAATCCCAACAGCCCTCTCTTTGCGCTGGCTCCCCCCCTGAAGCTGCATCTTCTATGTTGTTTTCTTGCTGGCGGCTCACCCTTAAATCCCCAGAAAGGTCGCAATACTCCCTCGCCGGAGTCCGACCAAAAAGAGAAGAAGAAGAGGGAGAAGAATCCCCAACCCTAAGATTTAAAGAGGACCCGTACCTGAGAGCTTCCTCCACGATCGCTCTCTCTGCCATGGAGCACAGGGGAGCCGGCATCTGCGTTCCAAAGATCTCCTTCTCGCGACACTTTATAAAATCCCCTTCCATTTTTAGGCCCAGATTTTCTTCATGGCCTATGCCCATGAGCTTGGCTTGCCTTTGGCCCAGAAGACCCCCAGCCGAAACATCAGGCCCATGGGCCAGGAGCGCCATTCCATCAGGGGCTTGAACCTCAGCCGGCCCACACTCTAACCCACCTGCTTCCATTGGGCCTTGGAACACTGGCCCGCTATCCCGCTTCAAGCCCACGAGGCCAAGCCCCGATCCAGAGGAGCTTGACCCATCACCCGCTGGACCAGAGTTCTGTCGGGCCACCCGCCCGACATGGGCCCACTTTTCAAACACTTCTCCCCCTTCCCTCCCACCTGCTCTCCCGTCACTTCCTCTGACCGGCGCTGCTCCTTGGTTCCAGCGCCCAGCTTCTCTCCCACGCACCAACCCGCGCGTGGAAAGCGATCACCCCGTCCAGCATCCTCACGCCCATCCCCCTGGTTTCTTCTCAATGCCGGCAGGATCTCCCACCACAGGGATACAACGTACATCTCCCCTTCCACCCCAATCTCCAGCGAACTCGGCAAGAAGCCTCCGTTCATCCTAACCTTAATCCTTGCCCATTCCAAATCCTCTTTCCTTTCTGTTTGAGGATCAATTCCTACGAAACCGCCACACTCATCCCCCACTTTCCTCAGAACCGACGGCACCCACAACGAGATTGGGAGCCCCATGATCCTTACCCACGCATCTTTCCTCTCTTCATCCTCTGCAACGCATCCAAATCTCGGACTCCACATCTCCAAGCCCAAATGGAGTCCTCCCACTGATCTTTCCCCCGCGGCAAGGACCCACTTAGCTTCTTCCACCGTCTCAAATTCCATCAAAGCGCAGCCCTTTCCCAGTCTGGCCAGCCCTAACTTTCCTTTCAATCTCCACACTCTTGCCGCTGTCCACCCCAGCCTCGATAGATCTTCTTCGCAAGCCGAATTAGGTTTCCATTTCCCTATCAGACAATGCTTCAGTCTGTTCACGTTGCTCCGTATATCCTCCTCCTTCAGCTCTACTCTAACCCTTGCGGAATCCCTTAACCCCGAGCCCCTGGCCACCTCTGCATATGACCTGCCCGACTCCCCTGGCCCTTGTTCCACTGCTTTTCCTTCGCGCCGAAATCCAGCCCACAAGAGGGACTCCAACAACGACACCCATCCTCCCTTTTCCCCTCTCCCTTTTGGTATACAAATCCCAAATCTCCTCTTTTCCTGATCCGTCACCCCCAAGCGGATGAAACTCCCGGCCCTGTTAGTCTCTCTTACCAGAGAATAGACCCTCCCTTTTTCCTTCCACCCTTTCTCCCATTTGCCATCTTTTCCGTCCTTCAAGCACTGTGTTAGCCCTTCTAAGAGTAGACCCACACTCGCCGGCCCTAGCCGGACCCAAGAAACTACCCCTCCCTTGCTCTCCGAGATAATGGCAAAGCTCTTACCATTTTTCTCCTCAGACACTATTTCAAACTCCTTTGATTCCACCACGAAGCTTTTTCTCTTCCTCTTCCCTCGATTCTCCGCCCTGCTATCCCCTTCTCCCTCTTCGCTCGCAGGGTCGCCCACGCTCTCTCTCTCTCGCATCTTTTTGTTACAAGGAATCAAAGGTCAATCTATTATAATCATTGGGAAATTAGAAAGGATAGAGAATATGGATGTGAAAACCTAACATGAGAAACAAATTGGGGTAATCTTATCCTGAAATGAGGTCACATCCCTACCTATTCCAGGCGTTTCCTCATCTCTTTACCAAGTATGAACTTTTCTTGGAAGTCAAAAGCCTTTGCATTGCTAGTGGTTCATTAGAAAATGAATACCAAAACTTGAGCTTCAACTTAGAAAGCTATACAAAGCCATTAGTCTTGACACATTGGAAGTTTAAGAATCAATTGTTCATCCATTGTTTTGTATTAGTCCTTTTTGGCAGGTTTTTAGCAGGTGATCCTGAAAGAGATTCCAAAACATGTTGGTGATTTCATTTTAGGGATTCAACAAGGGTGATAAGAGCAAAGTCCTTTGGCATTGCACATTGCTAGCCACATTTAACTTATTTGGATAGAGAGGAATGCCAGGATTTTCAACAATTCCCAAAGACCTTTGATTGGGTAGTAAGATAAGATTTTTTTAAACATAGGTTGAACATCCAAATGGTTTGTTGAGGAAAAATATTTAGAGTGGCATTCACCTCAATGGGTTTAATAAAGTTGAATTTTGAAGGGCTTCTTTGAGTAACCCATGATAGTTAGGAATTGGAGATGTGACTAAAGATCATTATACTATATTTTTGGAAGCTTTTTCCAAACATGTAGGAGAAGGAAGCTGATATCTTGGCTTTGTTGGAGGTTTTGGAAGATGCAACTAGCTAGGACTTTGAGTCTCTCCAACCTCCTTGAGAAGGGGATTTAACAATTGTCATTTTATGGTTATCTAAAAAGAGAGAGGTTCATTGAAATATGGTACGTGGATTTTCCAGATTATTAATACCAAGAGTGATGTGGATTGGTCTTTATCTTTGGCTCAACAAATTCTATTGCAAATCACTTAGCCAAGCAAAGACTCAATCAACTGGTGTCTTTTCGTGGAGAAATTTTTTTTGTCCAAGTTGTGGAGAGCTTTTGCATATTTTGCTTTATTTGTAATTTGTACAAATTGTTTTGATTTCTCATTATAGTTTATCTTATTGTTTTTCTATTTTCATAAGATTTTGGGAGGTTTGGAAGGATTTCTTGTCTTTAAATGTACTTTTCAATTTACTTCAACTAAGTTTGTTCTTTCTAATAAAAAAATGATTTGTTTTTTTCCTTCTTTGGGTCTCTATGACCAAGGAATTTGCAAAGACTCTTTTAGCTTGATCACTTTAGAGTGGGCCCTTTTTGCTTGAGGTTAGGGTTAAATTTGATTGATCTTTTTTTTTTTTTTTTTTCCATTTTGATGAATGTGTCACCATTTTTTTAAAACCTTTTCTGTATTCTTTAATATTTTTTTATCTTATATTAAAAGGAGAAGATGTGCTCAAAGCACATGTGAGAACATCAAAAGCTAATGCAATGAATTAGAAAGAACAAAGAAAACTAGTTAAGTGTAAAGTGTGTCGAAGATTTAGAGAAGTTAAAAGTAGATGAACCTTGTGACTTATAATAAATGAACAGTAAGAGGGTACCAAACTACAATATGATTCTATTGAACATCTCAATTTATTTTTAAAATATATGACACATATTTCTTGCGAATGGACTATCACTTCAAAAGGAGAGAAGTTACATAGAATTCATCAAGGGGATAATGTGCTAAGCAAAAGTGTTGGAGATTTGTTAAAGTTAGCTGAATGAATGATCAAATGTCTATATTGTAAATTGACTAGGTTGCTTACAGGATTGAAATTATTTGGGATGCTCTAAATGTACATATGACCTTGGCCAATCTTTCGAGAAAGAAATAAAATGAAGTAACAAATGGTTCATGGCTTTGAAGGATTCAATAGGAATGTCTAGTTTCTTGAAACCAAGTGATATGCTATTAACTTCTTAGTAAGTATTATTACTCACACAAAAATATCTCCTTTAATGGAGTGTTTGAAGTCTACGTAAATTTTTTTAAAGAAGAACCATTATTCTTCCTAATAAGAGACAATAAGATGGGGATTGCCCTTTGGAGACAATGTGGGAGAACATCTTAACTATGCATCTACTTATGAGATGGTTAGAATTTGGTTAATTGGTGTTTCCCATACAAGCAAAAGAAGAAGATGCTTGACCATGTTTTAATTTATTGCTCTTGAATCTCTAGCTTATGATTTTGGTGTTCTCTCTTTTGGGGTGTCTTGGGTATTTCCTCAATTAGTAGAGATATTTTGCTAATTTGGAACAATAATTTCAAGAGAAATAATTTCAAGATGGTTTGAAAACTGACTCAATTATTTTTATATTAGATAGTTTGGAAAAGAAGAAATAAAAAAACTTTTGAAGGCTTAGAGGAGTAGCTTTAGTATAAAGGATGGATTCTTAATTCTTTTTATATGCGGTCTGAAGGTTCTTTATGGGATACCAACATCTTGTTTTAGATTTTGTTAATAACTTGGGGTCATTTTAAATTTGTTGTTTTCATGTTCTTTCTTCTTATTGTTAACCTTTGTGTGCATTGTATACCCTTTATGTACAAGGATTGTGCTCCATTTTTGTTCGAGGCATATCTATTTTACCTATTTAATCATGAATCCTTCAATATATATATTACAATTCCATTGAATTGGGTATGACCGTATGTGTGATATAACATTTACTACACCAAGAATAGCAATGAACCTTGTTATTGCAATTGCTTAGGATACCCTTTTTTGGCTTGTAGGATCTACTTCTTAGTTCAAGATGCCTTTTACTAACTAAAATAAAAGAATTACTAGATTTGTTTTGCCTAAAATAAGAATAGGCTAGAGTTATGAACTTATAATCTATAACCTGATAATTGAGTCGATTTTGTGATTTTAAGTTCATTCTATAATGAATCAAACAGGAATAGTTGTATACATTCACATTATGAAAAGGAGTCCCTTGAGGTATCTAAATAGATATTATGTTTACGTATAAATCACTCCATTGTTACATTCTATTTAGGATTAGGAATAGGCATGACCGGACTTTCTTTATATATATATATATATATATATATATTGTCTCTATGTTCTTTCTCCTCATTGTTGGCCTTTGCATGCCTTGTATACCCTCTGTGTATATGAAATGTGCCCCATTTTTGCTACCCATTCATCCATAAATCCATCAATATATATATATATGTGTGTGTGTGTGTGTGTGTGTGTGTGAGTGTGTGTAGGTATGCATGCATGCTTGTCTTTAACAAAAAATGCTAGACCAAATGATGCACTTAACTAAGCATTTTGTCTAAGGTTTTGGTAAACGATCATAAACTTATTTATATGATGTTCAGTTAATGTTGTTTTTAGGTAAGTGTATCCAACACATGGCTTATTGGAAAGCATTTATTTAGTTTAAAAGATTTCAACCCTGTTTTTCTAATATGGTGAGATACTTATAAAATTTAACTTTGTTATATTGTGGATCAAGTATTGACATGGAATTGGGATTTACATCTGACAATTTCATCTACTTTCATTTGCATTGAATTGAATGCTCCCTTTGGCCAACTTGAGTCTCTCCACCAAATTGCTTCATTGAACAAAAGTTTAGGTATTAGACACTGAAGGCAATATAATCACTAGACATTGCCCTTTTAGGTTTTCATTTATCAAGGTCATGTGGCACCCATTGAAAGAATTTAATGAGATGATTTGGTGCCAGCATTCTTTTGTTATGAAGTTTGGACTTAATATGGTTAACCAACAACCCATTCATTGTAAAGAAACACCCAAATAATGAAAAATTATTGCATACTTTAGGCGATAATTGATAGATATATAACAGGTGTTGTTATTTTAAACTAACAGTGTTTTAAGCCCAACAAAAATTCTGATATCCACTTGTTGCATTTGGGTGTTGTCAGATTGATGTGTCAACTGAAATCCAACAATGCAATAAGAGAATAAACACACTGACAAGAGAAGACCATGTATATCATCCAGCCCAACCTTTATTCATTTTTATAGGCTATAAATAATAATGATGTAAATAAAAGTGCTGATAAAAAAGAGACAAACTCAGTACACAGGAAGTACATGTGTGAAACAAAAAGAAACAGCCTACAGCCATACCCCAATCCAGTACATAGAGCACAGCCATTTTGGACCTTGCAAATGTCATCCCAGGGTCTCTACCAAAATTTTTTTCAGTGATTCTTTTTCTGAAATTTATGTGGAGTTGGGCTATGATGCCCAAAGAACATAGATAGATGTATTTGTTGGTCAGAAGCAACTCAGATTGGAATTCAAGGGGTTTTATTAAATCTAAGTTCCAATAGGCATTCAGGTGCACATCTTCATCTTTTTGGAAATTAATATATTTATTGGGGTGGAATGGCACAAATTGTATTGTTTATCTTCCTTTTCTATATATCTCTGGGTGAATCTGTGAAATGCTTATTAGCTTTTCACAGATATGCATGGTGTTTTGTGTCTTTTTACTGTCTATAGTATGCTTTCTTCTTGTGCTGATATACATTACACCTATCTATATTTATTTATTTATTTATATAGTAGGTTTCCTTTATCTTTTTATGGAGATGTTAATCATTTCGAGGACAGATTTTGGCATGAAAAGACTGTCTTTTTCTGTTCTAAAGATACTCTTCTGAGTAACTGTTTTTATGGACAGGCTTTCCACAAGAATAGCATTTGGGCAAGAAATGCTGGGTGTCTAACTGATGGAGAGAAAGTTTATGATGATTCCTCCGGAAATGAACAGAAGCGTGGTCAACAATGGCTTATGGATGCAACAGAGCCAGAACTGTTCTGCAACAAGAAGCAAGCAGTAGAAGCTGTTAACAGCTGGAATATTTCAGGAATTTCAAATATGAATGATTCTCCATGTGGAAACATTTCAAGTTTTGCATCTGTTTCAGGGCCATTGTTGGACCGCCTATTTGGAACTGACCTTAAAATAATTCATCCTCTTAGCAGGAACATTCCATCTGCTAGTACTGGGAATATGGATATGGGAAGAAAGGGATTTGAGTTTCCATTCAGAAGTGATTCCTCGTTTGGTTTATCTATGTCTCATGCTATAGCAGATCCATCTTTCAACTACAGTGGAATCAGAAAAGTTAAAGTGAATGAAGTGAGGGACTCTGACAATGGCATGCCTGTAGGAATGGGGCACTTCTATAATAGGGGAGGTTACAATATGATTTCAGCTGGCTCAGCCTATAATAAGAGTGATTACAGCAACATTTCACTGGGCCCAGTTTATAATAATGGTAATCAGAATACTATTTCAATGGGTGCTTACTTTAATAAGGCAACTTCCAATTTTGGCTCAATAAGTCATACCTTCAACCAGGAAACCGGCAATCCCATATCAATGGGTCATACCTATCACAAAGTGGATAGGAGTGTGTTGCCCATGGGTCATTTCTATGACAAGGGGAATGGAAATTTTTTATCAAAGGTTCAGCAGCATGGAAAGGAAGATGGCAGTATCATGTCAATGAGTCCTGCTTATAACAAGGGGCACGAGAAATTTATTTCAATGGGCCCTTCCTACAGTGAAGCAAATGGTAATTTCGGTACAATGGGTATGGTCTATAGTAAGCACAATGATGATATCATGTCCATGGGTCCGACCAATGATAGGGTGGAGACCGGTAATGTGTCATTGTGTCTCACCTATGACAACGAAGATTCTAGCATTTTATCTATGGGCCACAACTACAATAAGGGCCAGAACAATACTGTCTCATTTGGAGGCTTTCATGAAGAACCTGAGACAAATTCTTCTGGCAGGATCATTGGCAGCTATGATTTGTTGATGAGTCGGTCATCAGCACAAGCTCCAGAAGCAGTTTGCCAGAAAGATGCTCAAGCTTCAGAAATACTTTGTCAGCAAGATGCACGAGCCTCAGGAGTACTCGGCCAGAAAGATACTCAAGCTTCAGAAATACTTGGCCAGAAAGATGCTCAAACTTCACAAGTACTTACCCAGAAAGATGCTCAATCGTCAGAAATACCTGGCCAGCAAGAAGTACAAACTTCAGAACAAGTACTTAGCCAAAAATATTTGGCTCAATCGAATGCTGATCCAGCTGCTAGTTGCACACCAAAAGCTACTTCTAAAACCGATACTGTCTCAAAAAATAAACAGATAAATACTAAAAAGGATTCCTCAAGCCACTTTCCTTTGAATGTTAAAAGCTTGTTATCAACTGGTATGTTTGATGGGGTTCCTGTGAAGTATGTTTCATGGACACGGGAGGTAAGTCCTCCAATTTATAATTTTCCATGGTAAATTTGAATGGCCATAGAGGTTGTTCCACTGATGAATTTTCCATATACTGATGTGTGGTTATATCCATTACAGAAGAGTGTTCGAGGAGTTATAAAAGGGAGTGGGTATTTGTGCAGCTGTAAGGACTGCAATAGCTCTAATGTAAGTAACTGATATTTTTTAGCCTCTTGTTGGGCTAGGAACTTTCAGTCTTGAGTTCAATGGCCTAATTGATCCATTATTATCTAAGTCCTAACTGGCCAATTGAATTTTCTATGCAGTGTCTTAATGCTTATGAGTTTGAGCGCCATGCTAATTGCAAGACCAAACACCCAAACAATCATATTTACTTCGAGAATGGGAAAACCATTTATGCAGTGGTCCAAGAGCTGAAAAACACTCCTCAAGACAAGCTTTTTGAAGTGATTCAAAATGTAACTGGATGTCCTATTAATCAGAAGAATTTTCAAACTTGGAAAGGTGATGCAGAATTTTTATTTGATTTATAGCGAATTGAATAAAATTGATATTCTCATCTTTCTAGCTAAGTGGGTCAATATGTTCTAGAGGTGGTAGTACATGTAATGGATGTGCACTTATAAATTGTCTCTAAATAACTTGAGAGTGTGGAAGATGTTATGTGTTTCTATTGCTTATAAGTTAACTATTTTGACCTTGTAAAACTTGGCATGGAAATGTGTGAGAATGAAGAGTTATTTTGAATTTTCTCACACATTTTTCTTTTCCCTCTTCTCAGCATCATATCAGGCGGCAACAGTTGAACTTCAGCGTATCTATGGAAAGGATGGAGCTGCAGGACCAATCTTGAAATAAGGACTCTGCCTCTTCCAAAGTCATAAGTTAGGTTAACACCAGACCTATGCACAGCATACATTTATATAATAAATCATAGTGGATTTGGATTTTTAGATTGGGACCTGTACATAAATTATAGACCCAGTTTGGAACTTTAAATTGGGCTTGGGTCTAGCTCCACAATAAATTTGGAACTTTACAATGGACTTACTTCTGTGATCCTTATCGTTGTTTTAGCTTTTGAACATTTGCATTAGGATCTTAATTTCTTCTGGTTTTTTGGACTCAAAAAGTAGCGTTTCACTACATTTTCTCCAGGAATTTAGAATTTTAATCAATGGATATGCAATATCTTTTGTGTGAATGGATTATGATACCATTTGGCTAATGCTGTGGTGCTTAAGTGAGCTTATCCTGGGATAGACTGAGCTTAATCAGATAGGCCTTGTTCTGGGTTTGAGCCCAAAGCTTTGAGCATCTTATTTATTTGGCTTAGGTTAATTCTAGTTATAGCTGGCTTTGAAGACCATATTTCAGTTCATTTCAGGGATGGTATTGCTTATGTGTATAACAGTGATGGAACATGCAGGTTTGAACTGAATTGGAATACAAAGCTGGGCCTAAGCTTCCCCAGTTCATTGTTTGCAAGGATTTCTTATTAGTCATGACCTCGACGTGCTTGTGTTCTAAGTTCAATTTCCAGTGCTGCTCAGTCATTCCAAGCCCTGGCAACCAAAGTCTAGGAATTCATCTGCCTCTTGTACTACAGAGATATTTGAACTTGTCCTTCAATTTCAGTCATGAATGAAGTAGTTTGAACCATCATTTTAAATGCTGTGGATTGCCTCTCAGGTCCTCAAAATATCAATTGAACTGGAACAGGTCTGTATAAGGTCATTTTATGAGCTCTCCCTTTTCAATGCTATGCTGACGAAGTGTAGGTTGGGGCCCATATGGAAGTTCCATGACCAAAAACTCAGGAGCCACAGATGCCCTGCCTTCTTCCTTTGATTTGCTCTTATTTGGTCCTTTTTTTTGTATACATACAACACAACTCATCAGAGGATGCCTTCTTGATATTCTTACTATTTGAGTTTTGGGTAGGGCCTGTAACAAAGACTGCGTTCATCTGTAGAATAGATTCACTGTTATTGGACTGGGTTTCTGAGATTGTAGAGTAGGATATCCTTGCTTTGGATTAGTAGAGCACCAAGTTTGTTTCCATTACCATAGGTTTGAATTTTGCTGCCTTTTTCAAATAGTTTACTGGCTGTCCAGGTTTGGACAGTTTGGACAGGAAGAGGGAAAAACTGCTGATGAAATGAAGCCCTAGTGGAAATCATTTTAAGGCTAGCTAGTACCATATTTCATAGTTCATAGGGCCTTAGTCCTCCATCAGAATCTCTTCTAGAGCCTATTTTTAGGACCCAATTATGTATTCTTTCATTAATCCATTTTGCAGTTCTGTTCTTGTGGAATCCACAGATGGTGCTCACCATTTATTCAAAACATGCTCTGTTTACCTACTGATCTGGACCATATTGATGGATGTTAGTACACTTCTAGAATGGTCCATATTCCCAGCAGACCAAAGGTCTTCATTTGAAGGGTCCCAACTTTGACCTATCTTTGCCCTACAAATCAACGCTCTTAACTTAGCCTTGTTATGATAAATACTTTTTGCTTATATTGCAACTTAGGGTACTTCAATAGATTTTATGATAAACATTATGAACTTGGGTTTCAGGTTAATTTCATGGAACATGTTACATACAGAAAACTCAAAATCTCAATCACTTCAACTCTGTTCTTTCAATTCCTTCAAACACATTCCTCGACTGTCACTTTGGTAACGGAATCACCATTTAAGGTCTCTGCATTCCCATTCATTCTAGCCATTTGTTGATCAATTGGCAGCAGCTGGACTCCCTCTGGTTGATCCTTGCTCTTACCCCATAAAATTAGATATAGGCCGATGATAATGACTACTGCTCCAAGAACCCTTCAAAAAACAACCGAATGGAACCCACAGTGTTCCCATCAATATTATGAATGATCATCATTAGAGATTGAAATCGACATCAACACTTACATTCCCAAGTGGAGTGCCTCAGCAAAAATGAAGGAGCTCAGAATGGCAACAATAATCATGCTCAGAGGATTAAAAGACGACACAAAAACCGGTCCCTTTTCTCCCATTATCACTCCTTGAATGTAATAAGCAATGGCTGAACACACTATCCCCTGCATCCAAACATCATATCTGATCATAAATGCAGTAGTTTAAGCCATTGAGTCACAGCATTTGAATTATTGGAAGAAATCTTCCCAGAAGTAAATGTTACAGTCAGTTCTAATTGCCAAAAGAGTCTCACAACCCACTTCATATTAACAAAATATTCAAAATTTGGAATCCCTTTACCTAAATGCTCTTTCAGCAAATGATATTTTTGCGTTAGTTTTTCTTTTCTAGGAAACTCTATCTGGAAGAACTGATGGAAAAACCTAATGTTATGAAAGTGACTTACACCATAGAGAACAGCACATAGTGTAGGACCCTTGGGTATAACCCAGATTGAGGCATTGCTGTGTTCAATAATAAGGGTGACTATGGCACCTTCGAGAGCCCCCATCAGACATATCAAAGTGGTGAGGGAGAGCTGAGCTGGATATGACTTCACCGTATGTGCCTATAAGAGTAGTCAACTTAACTTATTCAGATGATCTGCACAACACTCAAAACTTTCCTCTAATGTTTCAGTAACATGTTACAGAAACTTACTTGTAGATTCAGGAAACATGCCCAGCATACACAGCCTGCTGCGATCATGAGGGCACCTTTAATGGGATGTTGTTGCTGACTAGTAGAAGATTGATGATGGTGTCTTCCTTTAGTCCATGGCAGGTCTGGTACAGGCCCTTTAACCAGTGTCATAAGCATAGCTCCCCCCACTGTTACCATTGTCCCCACCACCTTTGCCTGGCTATGCAGTCTTCTCAGATTCACCTTCTCTAGCCTGCAAAATCCCTCACAAATGTAAATGACCTCCAAATGCATGCCCTACGAATCACAGAACTATTCAGTTGGTGAACTGTTCTCTGATAATAATACTAGTGATTGGAGAGTTACCTGAGGACCAAAGCTATTAGAAATGTGAATGCAGGAATAATATTGCTCATAGCAGTGGTAAAAGTTGCAGTTGTGTTCTTCATCCCCACATAGTACAGGTTCTGATCAATCACAGGCCTGTAGGGAGATCAAAGAGACATAATTAAGATCAACCCTTTAGTGAGAAATAAGAGTAAAGTCTAGATTTAGAAGAAAGAGATAATTACTCTAGTAACCCCATCAGCATTATCTTCGCAAAGATGGAGAAAGTCATCCTTGGCCACCTTTTCCTGCCAGATATCCATTACTGGGGTCAATTTCTTCTCCATATATATAAGAGAGGGAGCGGGAGAGGGAGAGGGAGAGGGTGAGAAAACCTTTCTAAGACAATAGCAAAAGGAGCAATGACAGCAGCTGCAATGACATGGCGGTAGACGATGAAAGTGTAGTGGTTCATCCCTGCGTCTAGTGCATGCTTTGCAATTATACTCAACCCTGCATAGCCAAACTGCAACAAAACCACCGCCAAAATTGGCTTTGCCTGCATAATCTGCACCCTCAGCGAGTAATCCTCCTTGCCCATACTGCTGTTTATTGCTTTATGAGCTAGGTAGCTGGTATATGAAATAGAAGCCATTCATTACCAGCTTATATACTGTCATTTCCTCTATAAAACCAAACTCAGCACGACTGCGCTTATTCCAAATCAATGGACTCCACTAAGTGAATCCTGCACTCACCTCTACATGTATGTGTGTATACTGTGTGACACTACCAGACACCACCATTGCTGACTAAGGAGGAGAGTCATTGTGCCAAGAAAAACATTTCCCAGAAGTGGAGGCTTGGTGGCGTTTGGTTAAATGGAATGATATCAATCGGTTGGAAAAGGGTTTTGCAGAAAATGAGGTTTAGTTCTGGGAGACCCATTCATTTGTTTATTAGGTTGCCTTTCGTGAAGGTATTCCCATGAAGTGTATTCCACGAATGTCTGTTTTCACTTTCCCAGAATAATCAGTTATGACGGCTAGAATTCTTCTGTAGATTGACATCTATCTTCCACAGTTACGTTAACACCATACGCACACACCCTAAGTAGTATGCCATTACTTAAAATGTTGTTATGTTCTTTCACATAGCTAATCACTTTACGGTTGAATGTTCCTACTTTTGACTTAAAATTAGTCATTCGTGTGAAGATTACGGGAAGGCGGCACGAAATTATAGAAAGTTTGATGCACAAAATAATCCATGGCTAAGGATCACTTTTGTCTTGATTTAAAGCCATTACATGTGTGAAAAATACCATAATGCTTGAAAAAGTATTGTTTGGAGGTTTTGATTTCTGTCATTGGATAAGGATATACCATCTGCGTTTTGTTTCATGCTTGCTTACATCATTCATATTTTGGTCATATTATTATTATTTTTAATATTCTAGTCAATTATCATAAACTAATGATAATTTTTTGAACATGGATTCTACCTAGTGTCCATGTTCTAAAGATGTGACCAAGGATCAGGCTTTAGTAAAGAAGTAAATGATAAAAATTATAGAAGTATGTTGGAGTATATTTTGTTGATAGCAGTGAAATGAGTATGCATGATGTGGATGAAATTAGTGGCTCAACATTAAAGCAGGGAGGAATTGGTCCATGGTAATGACTTATAAATGCTGTCCGTCTCATACTTCACAACCTCATGCATATAGTGCCTCCCATGATTCTATGGCTCTTCAATGCCCATTGTTATAAGAGAAAAAGGAGAAATCCATGATGTTGTGGCTCTGTTGAGTCCCAACAACAAAAATGGTTTTTTTTTTTATATATATATAAATTCCAAATGGATGCCACAAATTTAGGCATTTCCTAACCACCTATGCTGACATTTGGATAAATTCATATCTGCATGATGTTGCTAAGCCAACTTGTGCAGGTGGTTAAGGTTATGTTTGACGCCTAAAAACTACTCAAGAAAAGGGAAAAAAAAAAAAAAAAACTGCTAAAGAAAATGTCTGTCATATTTGGTTGTATTACAAAAATATATATAGAGAAGAGTTAAAATAAATTAAATGATTCTGAAATAATGTATAAAAATAATTTATTAATTTTAAATCTATTTTTTATTTTCTTTTATTTTTTTCCACTTAAGAGTCTAAGACCAAGAGGAGTTACGTGCCTCACATAACATCGCTCTGCTGTTACTGTTACTGTTAGTTCAAAAGCAGTGGCTCGTACTTAATCATGGTATTATATTCAAGGATAATGGTATACAAAGTAAACTTTAGCTTCTGATACATGCACCATTTTCGATCGCATTTCCATATAAACCACAGGCGCTGACTAGTAGTACACGTATCAAACCCCATCTTCACTAAAGTTTCAAAACTAATTGCATTATCATCTAATCTTTTCATTTAAAAATAAAAGAAGCCGTTTTTGGCCCCTATTTATAGCTTTAGACAAGTATGACAGCTCTTTGTCTTCATTAAAGTTGAGTGTTATGAACAGCGACAAGAAATATCTTCTTTTGGATGGTTCATTGCTGTACTAAACACTGAAAAGGTCAAAAGGAAATTTGTAATCTTTCTATAGAAGGAAGTGCATGATCTTCATCATGACATGGGAATTAAGATTTGGAAGCTCATAAAAACTAAAATCAGAAAATGGTTAACAAATGGTTGATAAATTAACTGGTCGATAGGGTTGTTAGAGGAGCTCTAGAATTAGAAGTTCTATGACATAAAAGTTAGTTTCATTAAATTGTACAAATCAGAGTAAATTTCTCCATGTATCAAAATCATCGCCTAGAACGTAATCGAGATGCCAAACAGAACATACTGTCATTTGAGGTCCAATATTTCCACCACTATTCTGAGTCTGCTTCATACTCCATTTCATGAAATAGAATTGCAATTATTCTTTGAACTTTAAGTAGCCATACCTTTGTATCACTCCCCAATTTGAACCTCATCAAGGGGCAAAAGGTTTGCAGAATGAAGGCCAAGGGCTACAAATAAACAGAAAGGATGATGGTATTACAGCGAAAATGTTTCACAGACAAATAATTGTAACAAGGATTAATTCACAGTTGTCGTGACAAATCCTTTTATGTGTAGTGCTTGAAAGATGGAATATATCTTAAGTCGCGCTCTTCAACTCATGTGTGAACATGAATGTCATCATGCATTAGCAGACAGGGAAAAAAATTAGAGAACAAAACAAGTGATCAAAATCAAGAGAATTTTATAGCCAAGGTTCAGACTGTGCACCACATGGCGATACTCCATGTGTGATTATTCCCTTTTGAGATCGGTTTTTCTTGGTTTCTGGTGGGCATCAGAAAGGATAATTGATTGGTTCGGGTTGCAAGGCTTTCTGCACAAGTTCAGTCTGTTCTTTGGTATGCAACGAGCTGAAGCCAGTGGCTGTGGCAGCAGATGGAGCCCGGCCAACGTACTTGACGTCCTCCACAGTACCTCTGTCCACCTCTTTCATTGCAGTACAAAGGCGGGGTAAAATGTAGCTGTATGCACCCATATTCATGGGTTCCTCTTGGCACCATACAATCTCCGCATCTGAGAGAATTGCAACAAAGGTGAAATGTGAGATGTAGTCAAGAGGAATGAAATTCCAAATAAATGCATGCATAATTGAATCTTACAGGGATTACTCCAAAGTCCAAATTATACAGAAACTAGGGTAAAGCACTGCTTATGTTTGTAAGATATTGCAATTCAATGGTTTTTTTGTAGGCACTGGAAGGGATGGGTGAACATCTCCATCAGCAATAGCTGTTTCATATGTTTTTGGAAATTGGTGAAGGTCAGGGATCTAGCCTAGCATCATCCTGAACATACCCTTTTCTTAAACATCACTGGACAGTTGTGGTCTCTAAAACAGATGACCTTTAAATGACCCAAATAAGATGCAACTAGGTCAGTAGACACAGACACAGGTCTCAATGTCTGAAACTGATGCAGGAGAATGCCATAGGGTGAAAAGGTGAAATGTGTTAATATACAAGGGAACTCGCATTCTCCCAGCTAAAAGTCCCCTCTTCAATTCATAGAAAAAAGTAAAGATAGAGCTTATTAGAGAGATTAACAATAACTCCTGCTTCAGTTGCAAGTTCAGAATACATACTTGGATATCGCTTCAGCTCTCGCTGAGCGAGGTCATATGGGAATGGACAAAGCTGTTCAACCCTACAAATGGCAACGTCATTAGCCTTGACTTTCTTTCTCTGTTCATCCAGCTCATAATAAACCTGTCGAGATAAACAGAATGTCAAGCACATTTATGGCCAATGGAACCTATCATAACCTGATATATACAATTAATATATTTTAAGTTCTCCACAACACACAACATACAAAATCAAGTCAATGCCTTGTTTTTGAGTGGATGTTTCTAGTGGATAAATAGGGAAAATGTATAAGCTTCAAGGTTTACTGCATAGAGCCCATCTGAAAGTGGGGAAAACCTCTGATTGAGGTAGTAAAAGAAGACAAAAGATAGCAATGGCAAAGGTGCTTATACCTTTCCAGAGCAAAGAATCAAGCGTCTGATACCCTCCTCTAGACTTGAGTGGTCATTCTGGTCCTTTATGAGGCGCTTGAATCTTGTCCCTTGTTTGTCAAAACCTGGGTGGCCTTGGACATCATCAAATTCAGATAGATTTGATTTGCAGTCTTTATGACGTAGCAAGTTCTTTGGAGACATCACGATGAGGGGCTTGCGGAATTCCCTGTGTATCTGAGAAATAAACAAAAAACATAAGAGACCAAATTAACTTGTCCAGAAACTCGAAAGAAATGATAACCAAATTAGTTGCACTTACCTGTCGCCGAAGAACGTGGAAATAATTAGCAGGAGTTGTGACGTTCACAATCTGCCAATTGCATTCCTGGATCTGCTTCCTAAGAGTTGGATCCATCTCAGGTATAACATATGGATTGTCATCACTCATCTGCAGTCAGATTTTACAGATACATCAGTTTGGAGTCAAGGTTAAACCTAGTGCCAGGCCAGGAGGCATGCAGACAAATCCCAGCATTCTGAGGAAATTCAGGAAAGCAGAATGATTTTGAAGGAAGAACTAGACGGATTAGAGAAGAGTGAAAGTTAAAACACGATTTATTCCATGCTTGGACTGCATTCTACAATTGTCCAATTATCTGCATAGGATTGACATTCCAAAAGGATTTTCCTCTTTTGGCTAATTATATGTGAAGTTGTCCTTTCAATCATTGTGCTCGACCCTTGACAGAGCAAAGGATATGTGGAAATCAAAACACACACACGAGAATAAGAAAGTTGAAAGGCCATGCATGTCCTGTACCTGAAGGAAACGCTCTAAGCGTGCACTTGAATGTTCAGGGCCTTGGCCATCATAACCATGAGGAAGTAGCACAACAAGCCCAGTCTGACGCAGCCACTTTGATTCCCCACTGCTCACGAACTGATCAAATATCACCTGAGCCCCATTAGCAAAATCACCAAATTGAGCTTCCCACATTACCAAAGCATTTGGATTTTCCATTGAGTAACCCAATTCAAATCCAAGGACACCAAACTCTGAGAGCGAGCTGTACACAAGAGAAAACATATTGCATCTCATTAGAACCAAGTTAAAGAAAAAAGCACCAGTTTAACAAGAAAATGTTCTTGATAGGCAGTTCGACAGAAAATATGTATTTTAGCAGATGTCATACCAATAGTTGAGGTCTAGCAATCGACAAGTAATGGGAAATAAAATACCTCACTACAACATGCTTTAGATTCTAAATATAAGACCCCTAAGTCTTACTCTTGACTTAAGCAAATGTAAAAGCATCAAAGGTTACATTCTAAATATAATGCCTTCAAAATAGTGTAGAGAAGAAGTGTAACAAACTTGGAGAAATTGTTCTTTATGGAAGGAAAAAATGTGTACAAACACCACCTATGCATGATAGGGAGTTGGGTTGACGACAATCTTGTGAGGGGATTTAGGTTGACACCACCCTTGTGAGGGGATTTAGGTCAACACTACCCTTGTGATACAGGTCAAGTTGAAGCCATCCTATGATGGGGTTCAGGTTGATGTGTTCTTGTGAACAAGATGTGGTTGACATCATCACTGCAATAGATCAATGTACCCTTGTGAGGGGTTCTGGTCAATGCAATACATGTGATGAGGGTCAAGTTTACAAGAGTACGAATGTAAAGTGTAGGAGTCTGTTTAGGTGTTTGATTCTTCGTATCTCAAACTTTAGGATACAAGGACTCATTGAAAAAGGATCTAGAATATACTTAAACATGGGGTATAAAAGGTAATTTAAAAAAAAAAAAAAAAAAATCAATGAGAAGTCAATTAGAAGAGAAAGAGCAAAAATACATATCCTTGAAAAAAACGAAAACTTCCTTTCTCTCTTTTACCCTTGCTTTGTTTGAAAAGGGGGGAAAACAAAAAACAAAAAAACAAAATAGTCCTAAGCAAAATTGGAGTATCCCACAAGGATCTCATACCGCACCCTTGTTATGCAGTGTTAGATGAAATTGAAGAGTCCAGGTATCATTATAAGGGATCAACTTCATGAACTAAAGAGGGTGACTTTCCTAAGGTGACTTTCCCCTCCTTCATGTGTGTTGAGAGGAGTAGTATCTTGCTTTTTGAGTGTGCTCCCACTTGGAGACGATACGAAAACACCCCATAACATTCATCATAGGAGGATATTGACCAAAGGGGGAGGCATCCATACCAAGCGTGACTTCCGAACTAACAGTGAGCACATAAGTACAAAACGTGCATGGGGCAATGCAAGAAACACCAAGTTTTGTGAATGAAGAACTATAATCTATAAGTAATGATATATTATTGCTAGACCAATGTGTCACATTAGAATTTAGAACGCATGGGATGAACACATAGATCCATGCAAAGTGCAGAAAATTAGACAACAAATAATAATAACAATCTCCTCTAAATTCTAATCGGAATATGATATATTTGTAAACCCAAATTCTAAGAGTCTAAGGAATAATAATAAATGAATTATGAAATACCTTTGAGAACTGTTTTTTGGCACCTGTTTATATATTTTATAACATTATCTTTGTCTATCAAAATACTAGTAAATGAATTATAATCATAGGATTTGTTTGGGATAGTTTTTAACTTTTGCCTTTTAATCAATAGAAGCAAAAGTATAATTGTTGTGCATATTTTCAAAAAATTTATTAAATATTAAATGTGGTTTTTACACCATGTTCAAGCAAAAGTCTTCTTCCTTTTCCAAAATATAGATAAATCACATTAAGAAGTGATTTATAATCATAGGATTTGTTTGGGATAGTTTTTAACTTTTGCCTTTTAACCAATAGAAGCAAAAGTATAATTGTTGTGCATATTTTCAAAAAATTTATTAAATATTAAATGTGGTTTTTACACCATGTTCAACCAAAAGTCTTCTTCCTTTTCCGAAATATAGATAAATCACATTAAGAAGTGAGAAACCCCTGTTTGGGAGTTTTATATAAGCATTCTTAAAAGCTAAAAGTTGCGCTTAAGCTTTAAACACTGCTTTTAAGAAGCTTTTTCGAATAAGGATATAATTTCAATTTGTTTAATTAGCCACAAATAACATGAAAATAAATTAGGAAACCTAAACAGATAGACACCTAATAGGAAACCCAAAAAAAATCTTTAAAAAAATTTGTTCAAAGAAAAAATAATTTTCATGCACCAAGGCTACATCATTGTGTCATAGAATTCACCCTTCGATCTAATATCAAGTACAATACTTCTCGAAATGTGCAAGATATTGTGCATCCAGCAATTTTCACAACTAACATAACAAGCACACTTGCTAGAAGTAAAAGCAAGTTCTCTAAAAAGAAAATGCACATAGCAAAATCATATGTAGTGTGCAAGATTAATGAGGTGACAAGCTAGATATTGGACAAAAAAGCTCAGAATTGCAATGCAATTTACCTGTTGCTGACAGTAAACATCTCTTCATTCTGATTCATGATAACATGGTCCAAAGGACAGTACCTCTCCCCAGTCTCCTGATCATGAATTACAGAATGCCGATGACTAAATGTGCCTCTTTCGACATCCTGACCACTTAAACGAACATGGTTCCCTTCTACCAGCAAAGTTGCAAAAGCAAGTGCTTCCCCAACTGCCCAATCAATACCTTCCCCTGTTTCAATCATTTGTGCACGCAGATCAAAAATCTTTTTTACTGCTCTATGAGCCTTGAAATTCTCTGGAAGAGTTGTGATTGCTTTGCCAACATTCTTCAAGATTTCTGGTCTGACCCTGTAAAACAGCACGGAAACGAATTTTCAGCAAAAAAGCCAAAAAGGTTGGGACATCAAAGAACATGCAAGCAAAAATTGGCGATGAATCCAGCATACCCAGTATTTCGGACACGTGATATCTGTTCTGGTGACTTGAATCCAGCCCAGTAAGCTGAAAGCCAATCTCTCCTATTTGGAACATAGTCTTTGCTGGCTAAGAATTCTTCATTGAGGATTGTGTTGACCTTATTCTGTATCCTATCAATATCTTCTTGTGTTGCCTGCCCAAGTTCTAGAAGCTTTTTTTGGTATATCTCAAGAGCTGAGGGGTGATTCCGGATGACCTGTTAGCCGCCATTCCAAATAAATGAGAAACATCTTAAAAGCATCTGCCCAATGCATGCTACAAATAAAGCACTAGGACAGACTGTAAGCAGAATAATAACAGAAACATCACCAAAAATATATTAGAAGAAATGTTAAAAAACATGAGATCTTGTGATTCAAACTTCACAAGAATGATGAACCCTAGAGAACTGGAGAACATAAAGGGCTAACCTTGTACATTTTGGGTTGTGTGAAAGATGGCTCATCAATTTCATTGTGCCCAAATCTACGATAACACACTACATCAACCACAACATCTGAATGGAACGTTTGGCGCCACTCTGCAGCAAGCTCACACACATGAACAACTGCCTCCATATCATCACCATTTACATGGAAAATGGGGGCATTCAAGGCTTTGGCAACATCAGTACAATACTGTGAAGATCTCCCTGACCTTGGATCAGTTGTGAAGGCCACTTGATTGTTCACTACAATGTGTATGGTTCCACCAGTAGTGTAGTTAGGAAGAGCACTAAGATGTAAAGTCTCATAGACAACACCTTGTCCTGCAAAACTACCATCCCCATGGATCAAAACACCAATATTCTTTGTCCTATCCAAATCGTTAGAGTAATACTGTTTAGCCCTAGTTTTTCCAACCACAACTGGATCTACAGCTTCCAAGTGACTTGGATTTGCAACCAAAGACAAATGAATTCTCCTCCCACCTCTAGTTGGTCGATCATAAGATGTTCCCAAGTGATACTTGACGTCACCAGTTCCTGTGTAGAGCCCAACTTCATCCACAGGCTTTGTGCCACCACTAAACTCACTAAAAATTTGACGCAGTGGCTTTCGAACAACATTACCCAAAACATTCAATCTTCCTCTATGAGACATTCCAATAACTATACTCTCAACACCAAGATCTGCAGCTCTGTCAAACATTTCCTTCATGCCAGGAATCAGAGTCTCCCCACCTTCAAGCCCAAACCTCTTTGCTGCAGTCCACTTAGTGGCCAAGAAATTCTCAAACTGTGTACTCCATATAAGCCTATCAAGAATAACCTCACGCCGCTGCTGATTGTATTGCCTTGGAGTTGGAGTTTCAATCTTGTCTCTCAACCAGTTACACTTATCACGATCTGCAATATGCATATACTCGTAACCAATGCTACCACAGTAAGCCTGCTCAAGGCGGGTTAGTATGGCTCTAAGGGTCTGTACTGGGCGGTTCTCAGACAAGAACCCAGCCATCCTCCAGACACCAAGAAAGAATTCCCTATCAAGATCAGCTTCTGTGAAACCATAAAGAGCAGGGTCTAAATCATCAGGGATTTCACGTTCTTCCAGTCCCAATGGGTCCAACTTGGCTTTCATATGGCCATTCACCTGGTAAGCTCTCACAAGTAACAACAAACGCATACTCTCTTGAATTGTTTGCCCAGATATGCCTGGCGATGTAGCTGCTTGGCCCACAAAATTTCTGAAGAAGTTGTCCCATGATTCATCAACACTATTTGGGTCAGCTTCCCAAGCTCTTTGTAGCTCCTCTAGGTAGACACTGCTTGTGCCATCTAAGAAGCTATCAGTTAGCCTAGAGAGGGGCACAGGGCGTGGGACAGGAGCAACTTGAGCCTTTGACTTAAGGACAGTACTGTGAAAGTATCGGTTCTGTGATGGAAGGACCCGTGTTCTTGTTGCATATGATCCACCTTGACACAATGTTCTCCTAATGGCATGCTTTGCCATGGAGCCTACACCAGAACCAAACCTAAACCACACCATAGCTTCCAACCCAAAATTTTAATGATTAATGATTATGCAGAAGATTTTATCCAAGTACAGATTTGCCAACAATTTGTACCTCCTCAGCCAATATCAAACCTTAATCACAAACATTTGCATATTCTTGCACCTCTATTCAACCCTGTCCAACCAAATCAAGCAGCAAAAGAAAACAAAAATTTTTTTTAAAAAAATTATAATGAATTGCTGAACAAAGCTCAATTGAACAGAATAGGAGAGAACACTTCCGATTATTTCTTTTTCTGGAAGGACAACACAGATAATGACCAATTATAAGAAATAGAAAATAAAAAGAATTAAAAATTTAAAAGCACACAGACACATGTCTCTATGTAAATGTGTGTGATAGGTAAATTTGTGTACATGTGATATATGCCTTGGTTAAGAGCAGTTTGGCAATGCTTTTTAAAACAGTTCTCAATTGTTTTCAAGAAGAAAAAAGAAAAAAAAAACTATTTGGGAATTTAAATATGAAAAACAATTTTTGCAACTTATTCTCCATGAAGCTATTATGCATGTATCTATAATGCAAAAATTCTTAAAGCATTTTTAATTGTTTCTCAGAACATTCAACAAAAAACATCTTTAAACACTTCAATTTTAGTCTAAAAAACAAACATTTTTAGAACAAATTCTTAAAAAACTATAACAAACTTACTAAACATGTTTCTTAAGTTAGAAACTGGTTTCAAGAACAGAACCCAAATAGGCCATAAGAGATCAATAGACTGGAAATTAATGGATTTAAAATCTGCCATTCAAATCAAATAGCTGCACTAAAGGATATGAAAGGATTTAAAAAATAATCTGACCCTAGTTATTAACCATAAAGTTAGTTATACAATTCAAATGGATTTGTGTCGCCCACCTCAAAAATCAAATGGATTTAAATTAAAATTAACAAACAGGAGATTTCAGATTTTCACACCCATTTTCTCAAACAGCTTGTATGCATCTAAAAACTGCAATAATCAGACAACCATCTAAGCTCAAAATTGAAAAACCCCGAAGGTTCAAAAGTTTAATCTGTAAAGGGAAAGAACATATTAAACAAAAATCAACAAAATGTTCAACATACATTCCAAAAACCAAAAACACTGAGAAATGTTTATGTACTAGCCATGAAATCATCTAGGTTTAGAGCTTGAATCCGAAAAGTTTCGTTCTCCGACACCTGAAAAACAGAAATTCCACACCAACACGACACCCTTGCTTGGTTGAGGTCCCGGTCTTCCCACCCCCCGGAGTCCATATTATCATAAGTCATAGCATACGAAAACATTCACTTTCTTTTCTTTTCTAAACCAAACAGCAGATCACCAAACAAAAATCAAATAAAAAACGAAGAAAATCAAATCGAGAAATGAAATAAAAGCGAATCTGAAATCATGGAAAAAAAAACACTAAGAACCAGAAACCAAAGCTGAAAATTCCACTACTTCCAGATTAGAGAACAAGAAAACACAACACAACGCGTTCGCTTCCCCAAAAAAAAATAATAATAAATAAATAAATAAAAATCTTAAAGAACGGCGATCACATCCAAAGCTCTCATTTCCTTTACTGTGTTTTCACGGAAGCCAAATAGAGAAAATTCGCGAGAAAATTTACCTCAAGGCGTGAATGATTCACGCAAACCCTAAAGCCGACATCCCAAATTCGCTGCAAAATGCGACGATGGAGCTCTCTTTTGCAGTTGATGCTTTTTTATTTTTTATTTTTTTTCTCGCTTTTGCCCTTTTTCTTCATATATTCTGGAAACTAAAATTATTTTATTATTATTATTATTTCAACTGTAAAAGATTGGACCTTGACCCAAAGTCCGCAGGCCCAAGAACCGGCCCATTCTATTTTTTTCCAATAACTTTTGACACTCATTTTCTTCGAAATGTAAAAATCCAAAAAAAAAAGTATTGAATTAATTGATTAAAAGGGATGAAATCCTTCTATTTGTAAATATAAAGTCTTTTATATTTTTACTTGAAAAATAATTCATTTTTGACATAAATACCATTAATTATTTCAAATATTTATATATAAATTTTTAAAAAATGATTATTTTTAGAAGAAAAAATTAAAGACATTTTTATCAAAATATTATAAAAAAAATGATAAAATGTTAGATTTCTAAAATTGGTTTCCACCTATCATTTTAATCAAATGACTCAAAAATCTTCTAACGACTTTCAAAAATTACACTTTGAAAACATTTCCTATTTTTTTTTATTTTTAATAATAATAATGATTTCTATATAAAATATAAAAATTTTTGTATATTATGCACTTACCTTATATCTTTAAAAAATGCTTTTAAAATATTTAAAAATTAAAATAACAAAAAAATTGCTATAATATTTTTTCTATATAAAATATGCACTTACCTTGTATCTTTAAAAATTATTTTTAAAATTTAAGATAGCATTTTTTTTAATATTTAACCTTTTAAAATGATTTTTAAAATAAAATAATAATAATTTCTCTATAAAGTATAATAATTTTTTATACGTTATACACCTACCTTATATCTTTAAATTTAAAATATTAAAAAATTTTAATATTTAAATTTTTTTAAAAGTCATTGAAAATAGTTTGACATGTAAGAGTTACCCGTCTTTCTGAAACACTTAAGATGAAAATGAACGATAGATATCTAGGTTTACTCATATACAAATAACCAACATCAGAAAAATGGAAGATTTAAGATTTAATTTTAAAAATAGTTTTTATTTTTTAGAACAAAATAAAAAAAAAACATGTTCTATAATAATTAAATAAATAAACACTTTTTTTATCTTTAAAAATAAAAAATATCTAATAATACAAAAAAGTGTTTAATAATATTTAAAATTTTCAAATATATATTTGTTTTACAAAGTATTAGTGAAAAGCTTTGAAAGATGATTCTCAAAAAGTTGACAAAACATTTTCAGATAAGATAGGGAGAGAAGAGGAAGAGAGTGTGGTATAACAAATTCCACATGATAATCATGAGAATAACTTTCAGTGATCTATGAGGCTTGAATTTCTCTGAGACGATTGCTTCTGATTTGAGCCTACAAAACACCATGGAAAAGAAATTTCAGCAAAATTTCGTTTGCCATAAGTTTGAGATATCAATTAACATACCCAAACTATCTTTTTTATTATGGTAAAAATTGAGAAAAATGTAAGAAGAAAAAAAAGAGAAAAAAACAGATAAAAAAATTTAAAATTAATAAATTATTTTTATATGCATAATTTTTTTTGGTTTTATAAAGATTAAATACGGTACAAATGTATATATATTTCTAGTTAATTTTAATTGTTTTTTATTTGTTTTTATACTTTTTATTATGAAATTAAATATAAAAAAAAAATCTTTTTTCTTAATATTTTCTGATATGTTTTGATAGATTTGAAGAGCCAAGGATTGATTCGGTATTAACCTCAGAGCACCCATTCCCAATTGCATATAAAGTGCTAGAATAGACATTCACTAGGAATAAATCGGAAAGAAAGGTTAAATAAGTTAAAAAGAAGTGTTAAATAATTGAGCTTTACCAGGAATAAATACTATTAGTATCAATCATAATTCACAACTACTTGTTTTTTTGTCTATTATTATTGTGAGATCGGGTGACGTAGATAGATAGATAGATAGATAGATAGATAAATAGATAGACAAATAAAATATCATATTAGGGTTGAAGATTAACGGATTGGACAAAGTCTCACATCAAAATCATGGGTTAATGGGTTAAACATTTGCCAAAAATTTCTACCTGTTCCAGCCTATAAACCTTTGTATCTTCTGGCACCATTAATCAACCCTATCCAACCAAATCAAATAGCAAAAGAAAAAAAATCAAATGTATTGCTAAACCATAAAAAATTATTTAGAAAAAAAAAAAAAAAAAAAAAAAACATGTTAATAACATTTCAGATTTTCAAAACATATGATTTTTCAAAATAATTTTTTAAACACTGTCTAGCCAAACTTTCTATCTATGAATTGTGAAAAATTTTCATTCTTCCGACAAATGAAAAAGCAGAAACTTCGCTCCAACATGCGATAACCTGTCTGGTTATGACGTCATGGATCATAGCCCATCAACCCCTTCACTTTCTTTTCTTTCCAACCAAACAACGGATCAGCTGGCAGAAATTAAAAAAGAAAAACGACGAAAATTTAAGGGTTGAGGAAAGATTTATTTGTTTGATTAATATTTGTATTTGAGTGACATTCAAATTAGAACAAAATTTAAGGATATTGTCAAAGTTGGATTGGAGAAGGTGGTTGGTTCTGACCTAGCCATGAGCTTAAAGAAAGAAGATAACGCATTTGCTGACATCGGCCTATCTAGATAGAGGGAAGTTTGACTTTCAATCTCACCTTCCTTCCTTTGAAGAAAAAATTTAACCATTGACTTTCAATAAATTGTTCCTGATCAAGGCAGTTGCTGAGAATCATCAAAGACAAACTTTACTAAGGATTAAGAGTTTCCCAGTTAATCAAACATTTTCTGGATGCACATACAGGAGCAGTTTATACTCTGAGTTACAGATTGAGACACTCAACCCATTTTTCTGAAACACAAAGAAGGCCACTTCAGTTTATCTTTTCTACATCAAGAAGAGCAACAGATATATCAGGGTTCACTGTGATACCAATCCCCCAAAAAAGGTAAAAGAAAATGAAAGATTTAAGAACCGGTGGGAGAGACAAGGAGGAGGTGACAAAAGAGAGTACTCTTAGAATAAATTCCACAAAATAATTATAAAAATAACTTTAACATGCCAAAGCCAGTAGTTGAAAAAAATGATAGGAACGGAAACAAGTGCCCACCATATTGTTATGACAACTAGTTTTTCACCTGCAGGAGTGTCACTTGAAGAACCTTCCCCTGGTCTCGCATATTTTCATTTCCTTTATGAACCACAGCAAGCTGATTTTTGGGGAGCTTGACCACCATTGGCTGCCTGGTCTGGTTGGTTAATCTTTATTGTCTGAGGCTGCAACCATCCAATCCAGTCCAAGGAAGGAGTCCATCAATATTGGAGAAGAAGAATAAGATAGGAACACTTTGTGCTGAAGCACATCTTATTTTTGTGTTTTGGTAAAGAGAAAAAGACTGGTAACAATAAAAAGTGGAAGGAACTCGTATACCTCAGCCTTGGAATCAGTTTCTGCAAGCCTTTGTTTTATATCCTTAGCTATTGAAAAGAAAACCTCCTCCACATTCAAATTTGTTTTTGCACTCTGTAGAGCATAAACTTCCGATATGAAAACATGATTTCAAAAAGAAGTGGAATTTTAGTAGCACGTTTGTACTTTTTTCTAATCTCTCCTTGTTTTTTCTTTTCTTTCGTTTCCTTTTTTTTATATCAGAAAAACACTAAAGCTTTTCTATTACCATGTTTGTACTTACAGTTTCAAAGAACTTGATACCATACTCATCAGCAAGAGCTTGACCCTTGGAGGTTGGCACGGCCTAGGAAAAGATTAAAAAGAATAAGATTCTTAGTGAATGATAAAAGAGATGACAAATGCAAGCTGATCCACAAAGAGTGACTCAAGGAGAAATGAACCAAGTCTAGCATTTTAGTTTTTGAGCCAAAAGGTAGAGGCATACTATTAAGAACAGTACTGCGATCTCAACTCAGTTCTCTCAAATTTTTTTTTTTCACTTTTTAACAAAGATTTCCATGGCCTTGACCTGGAAAGTTTAGTGATGCGAGCACTGCAACATAAAAGTGGCTGTATGCTCAAATCATGAATTCACCATCTAGCAAACTAGGTTAAAAATCAAGGAATACCCAAGTAAATAATTGCAAAAACACCCCATACTGTTGCCCCAAAATTAAAAAGTAAAATAAAATTCACAAACACTTACCCTTTTGCTTTCGTCCATGTCAGCTTTGTTCCCCACCAATACCTTGTTGACATTATCAGAAGCATGCTGTTCAATGTTGCGAATCCAGTTCCTAATATCTGAATACAAAGAATCGCAGCTCAATAAGAATTAGAAATGAAATAGTAGTAAAAAGAAATCCATCATAGATGGATTAAAGCACCATTACAACAGAAGCAGATCCTTGACCATCAACCTCAATGGAAGTAGAGAAAAAAGCCTGAATCAGAAAACACTGATTCCTCTTGACACAATGCATCACAGGATATAGAAAAAGATGAATACATGGTGGTCTTCAACTGAGAATCTTAAAATTAGTCAAAAGCAGGCATATCCAAACTTCAAATGCCGAGGGTGAGATAAAAAGAGCATTTACTGTTGAAAGATGACTCATCAGTAACATCATACACCAGCAAAATACCCATGGCTCCTCGATAGTAAGCTGCAGAAGAGAAGAAGACCACTTGAGCAAAATGCTGAGAGAAAAAATGACTAAAGCAAAATAGATGATGGTGTCAGGATCACAATGACAATTATATTATGAAATGACATTCTCACTGCAAAGCTATTAAATTAGACCTCCCTGTTTGTATGGTAGCTTGTACAGATTCCAAAAAACCAACTAATTGTTGCAATGCCTAGAATCAGACCTCCAAGGACAAATACCAACTTGATGTTTTGGTCCTAACCACCTGGGTTTATGAACCTTTGCTTCAATATTGCCCAAAAGTCTTTAATTTCATTATTTTTAATTCATAAGAAGGGATGATTATCCTCTAACAGTTAGATTGGATTAGGATCTCAAGCCTCTAAGGTATAATGATGATACAGCTAAAGATCACCCTCGTGTATGAAAAATTACAACTGAATATGAGAAACCATGCAATCCACATATTCAAAAAATGAACACCAAATTGTACAAGGACCAAAACAAACCTGTTGTGATGGTTCGAAACCTCTCCTGACCAGCTGTATCCCAGATTTGCAATTTGATCCGTTTGCCATCAAGCTCGATGGTTCTTATCTTGAAATCAATACTGCAGCATTGTATATGGAATCAGATTAGAAGCATTTTTTAAAAAGAATTTAAAAATTAACCAAACACCTGTATGAAAGCATCTTTAGAGCCAATTCGCTAGCTCTCAACTGCATGAGCCATACCTAGGGGATATTCTACATCAACAGTGAGCATGACTGAATTTTGTATCATCTCATTCTAGATTTCCATACCATCAGTTTTTCTTTTCCTTTTTCAACAGCACCATTACAGTGAATGTCTTGGAAATAAGGAGCCAACCTTACTTACAGTTAAAAAGGGTAATTAAACGATTGTTTAGATGGACAAAACAAAACAATAATTTAATTACACTTTTTAACTGCAAGTAAGGTTGACCCCATACCAAATATGCTCAAGCAGCCCCTAGCTCTAAAACTCCAGCTTAGCCAAGAACACATACCCAATGGTGGTAATAAAACTGGTAGTAAAGGACCCATCAGAGAAGCGCAAGAGAAGGCAACTCTTCCCCACACCTGTAAAGACATATAATGAGAAAAACAAAAAAAAAATCAAGCATGCTAAAACCAAACATCTTAATCATCTCATTGGATAAAAGTTTGAAAACATTTCTCAAAGGTTCACTTAATTTCGCAATTACCCGGTCTCCAATAGTTTTAAATTTATGAGTGGTGGAAAGACAAAGATAACAGAAAATAGAATAAAGAGTTTGAGAAAAGTCACAAATATAGGAATGGAACTTCTATAGCACAGACTCATATTGCCTAAACACACACACCAACTTGAGGTTCATGAAGGAGGTAAAGTCAGGGATATCTCTTTGATTGAAGAATGTAAGGTGCACTAAGTATGCATGAAAATTGACAATTGGCATGCAATGCTACATGGATTCAGGGAAAAGTATTAGGCATTTGTTTCTAAGTGCCAGATTCTTTAATGCCATAGGTCTTAGAACACAAAGACACAGCCAATAAGTCTAAGTTTCACCTTCCTCTCATTCCATCTCATAGGCCGATAGACATGTTGAACATATATGTTATACCCAAAACATTGTTATGTCATGGCCAACTACAGGTGCTTCACATACTTTGAAGTCTTCATCAGGGATATTAACATGTTAATTGACTTTCACTTGATGGAGGAAAGACAACAGGAACAAAAAAAAAAAAAAAAAAAAGACAGAATTCCACATAGAAATGTAGCAGGAATTTAATAGAGCTTCAAGTTACACAGCAGCATGATCCAATTGATGGTGCAAAACCAATACTTGCACAGTTATGAACAAGTCAATATTGTCATTCCCAAGTCTTGCACGTTTAATGAATACGAACTTATCCATAACAACATGCTCACTATGTACCAACTCCAGTTGTAACCAAACAATGAAATTTTCATCCAACCCATCTCAAACTTCTTTTTGCTTCATTTTCCCCTTTATTACATGAAATGCCTTCTACATTTCAAGAAAACCCATCAAAGATTTAGCCCCATGAAGTCTCCATTCTAATTCAACATGATAGAGCATACGAAGCTCCAAAGAAACCCTCATTGTACATGAAATTCATGAAAAACGAAACCAAATGTTAATCTATACCCATTTCTGAAAATAAAACACTACAAGAAAAAGAAATCCCTAAAATCACTGAATCCAACCCGAATCCATACCCAAACAAAACGTATACTCAATCATTACCACAGGAACAATCCACACAGTACCCTTCCACAAACGAATCAACCAAAGTAAACATCAATCAAATCAAACCAAATACGCCAAATTCAAAATCCAAGAAAACAGGATCTATAGATCCTGTAAAGAACAAGAAAAACCAAAGAAAGAGAGATCCTAACCGCTATCGCCGATAAGAAGAAGCTTGATGAGGTAATCATAATCAGCACGAGCCCTTGCAGGTGGAGCAGCCATGGAGATAAGCCTTAGAAACTGATCTGAATCTGCGCAAGTGAGCAAGCGATCTCCGTTTCTATATCTGTAGTATTTGAGATCGAGAGAGACAAAGAAAAGAGAAAGAGCTTAAGCTGCGCAGGTTAGCGACGACATGGGAGGCCTCAGATGTCCAATATTCTTCTCTCTACACGTACGCTTCGCTGGCATCTTACGGCGGAGAGTGGACGTGGTCCACGTAACCGTGCACTCGACCGCACCCGATACATCCTCTACGAGAAATTGAATTTTGGGGTCCACGTGGAGTCCCGCCATTGAATATATCTTCATAGAATCCACTCGGGTATGATTGGTTTTGAGGCGTTGGATGCGTGCTACGTGGGAGAATCATAGTGGTTGTTGAAGTCCCTTCTCCCGAGGCAAAGGCCAAAAGGCAAAACACGAGAAATGGAGAGAGAGAGAGAGAGAGAGATAGGAGCACTCAAAGACGGGGAAATCTTAGGTAGATTCCACAATTGGAATACAAATTTCTCACTTAAATTATTGACATACTTGAAAAAGTGAGAGTAATAGTGTGCTAAAATAAGGTTGTGCTTAAAGCATATGCTTGGAAGATACTCTCCTCCACCACTCACCCGCATACTAAAGGCCTAAAAGCACATCGCCACCTCCCTCAAGTTCTCACCATCCTTGGGATATGTCATAACTCATAAGAAGGATCGAGGGATCATTCCCCATCGTCAGTCATCTTCACTTGGGTTGTGATGGGTTTTGAGGGTGAGGGTGGTGGTGGTGGTGGTGGCGATGGGGAAGGGAATGGCGAAGATGACGAAGCAGAGGGTTTACCCAAGAAGGTGAGGTCGTAAAGGTGGTTCTACCATTAGGGCGACTCAAGATCTTTGGCAATGTATCTCTCCGGAGAGATGATAAATGGCTCAAGTTCAACCCTATTTCTGGTAAAGAGTGGAAACTGTGTTAAAAAGTACTTGGTTATGTTGTTTTTCTATGCTTTTATCATCTCTTGTTATTAGTCTCAACTCTTTTTAATTTTAAATGTTTAATAAAAGCACTTGTTGAGCATGGGGGATCTAATATGAGATTAGATCAACCTTACAAGAACCTTAAGCCGTTCAGTTTATTAGTTATTTAACTTGTTTTCCAACATTGACATGACATGATGTGATATAGTCACATCACATGTGGGTTATAAACACAAGCCCATCTCGGCGAAATTGGATGGGCCTCCATTCCAATACAATGTGCAGTCAGCAGTGTAAGTTGCTAAGCCTGTTCACACCATTCCAGGGATTAAAAAGAAAATGGAATGGCCCATATTGACTGGCACTTCTGATGGTGCCCCTTAACCAACAAGATATGACATTTGATGTTTACATTCTAAAGGAGAATCTGGAACCAGTAGACTAGGGGTTGCTGCAAGGCTATCCAACAGACTTGAAACCAACCCAGTCTGATACCATAAGTCTAGAAATGTAGGGCCGCTGCAGACGCCCGGGCCTGGAAATTGCCTTCCCCACATTGGGAGAAAACAGTAAAAGAGGCCCAATATGGGAGGGTGATGTAGGGGCTGGACATTGTGATGTAACATGAGCAAAACACAACCTCTAGGATGAGCAGAACCACAATTCCTGGCACGTTCCCATGTTATTAAATAATAATTCGCTGAGTTATACACATATTCACAGGAGTGGAGATTGGCAGTCAGAAATTCTCCCTGCTGTCAATGCTTTACATTGAGTTGTTAAAAGCACCTTAAGATGATAAAAAGTAAAAACAAACACAGTAATTTAAATTGAAATGATTGCCAAATGTGCAGTCTTGCAAAAAAACAAATTGTAACCATCTTTAGGTAAAGGGTAAACACGGCAACTAACATTACTGTCTTTAAAAATGTTGGTAACTACCTCCACTCACGTTCAAAACAAAACAGGAATTCAAGCAAACATAGAACTAACTCTATGGCAAAATCAAGTTCCAAAATACACCAAAATTCTTCATTAATAGAAAAATTCAGATCCATTCTTGGGATAAAATCACCCTAGTAGAAGAAACCAAGCACTTTGCCACCAACATTCTTTCTCCTAGCCTCCTCATGATCCATGATGCCAGCCGAAGTAGTCAGCACAATGTATCCAAACTGCAATTTTTGGACCATCATCAAAGGTCATCAAATGAAACCACATATATTGTTGGCAAAGGAAATCTAGCCTGTAATACACTAGTATGCAGCTAAAATAATAACAGCATATGAAAAGACATGTACATTATATATTGTTAGGTAGAAAGCAACCTAGGAGGCTAAAGTTATCTGATTCCAGCACATTCTCAATCACTTCAAAATTCTATGAATAGCAAACTTGATTGATCCAGCGACGTTGAAGTTCCAATTATATCTAATGGGTAAAACCCATCAGAACCCGTTAGTGAGCTTGTGATTACTAAGTGGTGACTGGACCAGCAGTTTCATGGAAGTAGAATTAACAAGGAGGTTTCATGCTAACCTGTCTTGAGGGGAGCAGCCTAGCAGTCCATGGCTCAATATCTTTGACGCCCACATCAAAACGGGGACTGATAACCCCACATTTGTTTAGTCTTCCATTCAGTTCAACAACAATCTTTCCAGACCTGTGATCGTCAACATACTCAAACTCTCCAATGTAACCTGTAGAGCAAAATAAAATCGGTAAAATATGTGAATAAAAATGTACACAGGTAACAAAAAAAAACAATGCAAAAGTAAAGAAGAAAAGAAAATTGAAACAATCTGAAATTCAAATGAATTGATTAGTACCATGCTTCTGCATAACCAGGAGAAATTTGACGATCACTTTTGAGGAAGGTCTGATCATCACCTGTCGCTTCCCACGCTTCTCTGCATTGTACATGCTCTTGAGAGCATCATTCAGGACACTAACTCTCACCATCTTCACTAAACAAGGCCGCTACAAAATATAAAAGGGTTGTCAAACTACTTGCACAAAACTTTGACATGAAATCCCATATGATAAATAAGAAAAAATAGAAATCAAGCAGAACAGAAACAAAAAAAAAAGGACATGAACCCATATCTGGAAGAGAGATTTGCACTCTTAGACTCTTGTTGTTCAATAAAACAAAAAATGTATGGCTTATTGAATTTGCTATTGCTATAAAGCAAAGGGGTGGGAAACACATTATACAGAATTCAAACCTTCTGTCATTTGACAAATGATAACTACTGACATTTTGTATTAGTTTATCAATCTTTTAATGGTAAAGAAATAAACCAATTGATAGTGTGGCTTATCTCAACTCTTTCAGGGCACCTAGCTAGAGGCCACTCTCTCAAACTAGCCAATTATAATCCATAATATGCTAAGCCAACTCCATCACCTAGACACTTCCAACCATAAGGCCAAGCAAACAATATTCATTTTCCCAATAATCACCACTTCAGAACATCCATTTGGTACATAATAACTCCACAAATACACCCAATGACAACCAAGTATATAGTCTTTCATCACCATTTTATCATTAACCACAAATAATATGCATTTGGCAGTATTTCTACTCAAAGTACTTTTAGTAAAAGCGCTTTCTCTGAAAATGTTTCCTAAATTTTGTCAAACACCTAATTTTTTTTCAAAAACACTTTTTAAACTAAAAGAGCTTCATAGAATCACTACCAAACAGACTCTTGATTAAACAACTGCAAAATCAATCATCCTGTATTCATCAGAAACTCTAACAGAGAGAGAACAATTAAAATCAATCACCTAATTTTCTCTTTTGAAAACAAATCTCTTTATTAACAAGGATCCAGCTTCTATGTAATATTTCCTACTATGACACGGGGACAGGAACAACTACAAAGACTATTAGCATGCAGTAATGACCTATTCCAACTGTTCATCATCTGTTACATAAACCAACCATTTCAGACAAACATACTAAATCATAAATCAGTGGCATCGATGACCACGAGCCCTAACAATAATCCCGGAGGCATTTAATTTCAGAACCTTGATCGGATCATCGACATAGATTTGTTCTCGAAAAGAACGAGGGTAATGCTTAAGAAAGACAGGTTTTCCCTTCCCTTTCCCTCGTTCTCCCGAGAACCAAACGGAGGTAATACCCAAAAAAAGCAAAAATACAATAATCAAAATGATCAAATCAGGATCATCTATCGAAACAACAGATAAAGAGATTTGAAACAAAGAACCGTATAAACAGGAGAGGAATCAAGCGAGAGAGATGAAATGCTCAAGTTTGGGCGGTCCGTACCAGAGATCTGCAGAAGCGCCTCCAAAGCAGAGAGCAGGAGCTAGGGTTTTGGGAGGCTTTGAGAACTAAACAAATGAAACCCTAGCGCGTCTATATCAGGGTGGGAAAATGGCATGAAATTACTTTTATACCCTTTATGGGCTTCCCGACCGTGAGCCCGATACATGATAGAAAATTTATATGAAAAGTCCAAAAAAAAATATATTTTGATAATCATGGCATTGTTATTGAAATAAATTCCAAATTCATTTACTTAATTTTAATTACATTATATATTATTTTATTAAAATATATATAAAAAAAAAATAAGAAGAATAAGAAATAACTCCAAAATAATGTAACTTAATTTTTTAAAATATTTAGTTTTTACTATGTTATTTCATAATATAACTTATATTTTATAATCTTCAAAATAATTATTTTATTTAATGATTTGTACAAACTCATGTTAACTTAAATTGTTCATAAACTTTACATGGAATAGGAATTCTTAACACCACCTTGAGTTAGGTTTGACATGGATTAACCTTCTAACCCGTTCAAGTTGTACCCTAGTCACTTCATATAACAATCTGATTTAATTAAATTTTAATTTTTGTTATAAAAAAGGTAATATTCTTTATTTATAAAAATTTGAATATTTTAAATATTAATACTATTAATATGAATTGAAAAGTAAATTATGAAGGGATCTTAATATGAAAGAAAATTCATATTTTTTTAAAACTCAAACCTCGAAAAGCAATTTATTTTCTATTAAAAAATAAGTTAATATTGAAATGAAATATATTTTTCATTCTAATTTTTATTCATTTTATTAATCAAACACTAATGTGATATGATATAATATAACTAGGATATTATTATCGGTACATGTAATATGCTAAGTATATTATACATCCTATCTTATTTTATTCATTCAATCGACTGTTGACTCAAGTATTTAGGGCATGAACAATCCTATATTCAAATTATTCTCGTAGGGTCCTGCAATAATATCAAATTAGTATCTACCAAAAAAACCTAATCACATATGGTACATATATAATTTAGTCTCATTGTTTTATACCCCATGTTCCAATTTATGTGTACTTTGGTCTCATTTATTTGTATCTTGTTTTATATATTTGTATCATCATTTAACTCTTTAAATTTCACCTTATACTTTCAATGGTTGAGATCGTAAGTTCAATCTCGATGAAGAAGTTTTATCACCTAGCTAGTTTATGACTTAGCTTCTTTTACGTTTAAAAGTAGCTAATGGCAACATTGTCGGTCTTGACCACAAAGTGAGACCCTAGTAGGTAGTACCTCCAAGTGCGCAAATAATGAACTATGACCGTCATCTCCTTCTCTTGCACTATGTAGCATCACTCTATGTTGTTAAGCTTGTGACTTTCAAAGGTGATAAGATGCTTGTCTTGCATAAGAACCCCTCCTATTGCAAAGTTTGAGACATCTGTGTGTACCTTGAACATCTTAATATGGTTAGGTAGTGCCAACACAGGCTCCTTAGTCATAACCTTCGTTAAGTCTTTAAAGGCTTATTGACACATCGAATCCATACCCTAGTATTTTCCTTCTCATTGTTGCCCTTTTTGTAGGATACTTTACCAGAAGATACACGAAAATACGATGAAACTAAAACCACTTCTCTCATGGAAATGGTTAACAACTAAAGTTTGGTGAACATGAAACTGAATGAGTCTGTGAGGCCCAGGCCCCAAATTGACCAAATGAAAACCACTAAAGGCGCAATCCATTAAACAGAAAAAATTACCATAAGAATAACCAGTACCACTATAGTGTTATCAAACCAGAGCAAGAT
Source organism: Vitis riparia (assembly GCF_004353265.1). Lineage (NCBI taxonomy): Eukaryota > Viridiplantae > Streptophyta > Magnoliopsida > Vitales > Vitaceae > Vitis > Vitis riparia. Next base: position 26,711,154 of record NC_048443.1, on the reverse strand, counting down.
TCAAGATCACTTTGAAGTCTCTGGGAGGTTCTGACTTCTGAGGGACAAAGAGAATAAAAACCATTCTACCTACATGTAATATTTTACCTAAATTCCTTAGATAACAAAAACAGCAACCCCTCTTGCTTTAATACTGCTAAATAATCATGATTAATGCTAGGATCAAGCTAAATCTGGCCTCTCATTGGCCACTAAAACTCCCTCTGCTCCATGGTTTGATGATGATCAACCTGGTCTTCCCTTGTCAGTTTCTGAGTGAATGCTATGGGCACCAAGCAAAGCCCTCTGCTCTGTAAGTCCTGCTCTTTCTCTCCAATTTTCTGTTCACAAAACCAATGGGTTTCAGTTCAATTCAAAAATTAATCAATCAGAAGGGATGAAATGATCTTAAATTTGTAAATATAAATCTAATCTCTTATGTTTGAACTTGAAGAGTAACCCATTTTTGACATTAATGCCCTTCAACATTTCAATTATTTATATGTAAGTTTTAAAATAGAATATTATTTTCAAAAAAAAAAAACAGTGAAGAAATTTTTGTGATATTACAAATTGAGTTGGATTCAGAATGTGATAAAAAAAATTTGTGATAAAATTTTTTGTGAAGAAATTGTAGTTGGATTCAGAATGTAAGTGCCTGCCTGCCTGCCTACCTGCTGATGAAGAGGTGTAACTCTGCAGTACGAGGTACTTAGTATCTGAAACAGGTTCTGTATCAGGAAAGGAAACTCTTAAGAAGATCACCAATGGGGTTACAAATAGTTCAGAGTTTCAATGCTTCAAAGTACTATTTTCTCTTACCCTAATCTGTCCTTGGAGGAGTTTGATGTAAAGAGAAGCCTCCTGAAGAACTGAAGCAGTGTCTGTCTGCAACAACCCAAAACCCCACTTTCAGTTTCTGCAAAGACACTGAATAATGATAGTCCTTTTGGAGATGGATGACAAAAGGAGTAGCCATTACTGACCTTTCCATAAGGGGAAACCAGCTTTTGAAGAGCTGTGATCCTGTCACTCAGTTTTTGGCTTCTCTTCACTGGCACATGCAACTACAACCAAAAAGAGAACAACCCTTCAAATTTGAGTTCAAATTAATGCTTGGGGGACCTCAAGTAAAGTACTACATGGTTTCACATTCACATACTCTTTGTCTTTGGATCTCCATGGCTTCTTTGTTAGCTTGAGGATGCCATTGCCCTTCAGAGCTCACAGTCTTCTTCTTCTTCTTACTGCTCTTCCACTCCTCAAAAATCTTCCTCCCCACCAGATCATCAACTGCCTCAATGGGTCGTTTCCTTGCATTTTGCATAGCCTGAAAATCCGAGAAAAAGGAGAAAATTTGTAAGTTCAGGTCTGGTTTTGTGATCCAAACAATAAGATGAATTCGCCCCCATGATAAAAATTAGAAAAAGTCTTAGGTGAAGTTGGATTTCAACGATAAAAAACAAGGATTTTTGACTTGTCCACTGCAATTTTTCCCTTTTCAAAGTTGAAGCAGGTTGCCATCAATTCGTTCGGCCAAATTTTCAAGTAAAGGGACAGGGTTGAATGCAAGAAAACCGATATTCAACATACATCTTCAAGCTGTAGAATCTGAGAAATGCCGTCATATCTCGGCATGCTAGTCTGATAATCCGCAGCCGGGCAAGGCTGACTTAGTCTCTTGATTGTGGATGATAAAGATGTTCCTGAGAATTGAAAATGTGGGCAAATTCATATATGGGCCAAGTACAGAATTCAGCTTGGAGTGGTTGGCATTTTGAAGAAAAAAGGGAAGAAAAATTAGACCAAAAAGTTTATAACAGAAATTCACTGAACCTGGTTGATCATCATTAATGAAGGTCTGAGCAGGCATGGCAAATCCCCCATCTCCTAGCTGATTGCTGTATGCTTTAGAACTGATAATAAAGCTGCTGCTGTAGGCATTCCTGTTGAGAGACCAGGAAAATGGATGATAATTAGGAAGTGATAGGCATCATGTCTTATTTTACAGTAATGAATGAACAAGTTTGATGATTTTAGGCTACCATGAAAGGGAATTTTTTTGACTTTTGGGGCTTCAATCCTACTAAAATTTTGTCTTTGGCAATTTTGAACCTAACTTTGGCATATTTTTCTTCCTTAATTTTGAATGTCCTATATCAAAAGGAAAAGTCTTCTCTTCGTTTGCACCGACTCAAAAAATTTCTAAAAAATATTTATAAAATTAAGGATATTTATATCTATCAAAAAAAAAAAAATATTAATTTTAGTTATGATATCATATCAATTGTCTGAGTTGATTATTTAAGAATAAGTACAATTTGGAACAACCGACTACAAGATATAATATATTCAACTCCATCACTTCAAAGTATTTTTTTTTTAGTAAAAATTAATTAAAATTAGTGTTATGTTTCATTTTTCCCAAACCTAATCCAAAGATTGATGTCAGAACCAAATAGTTATTCAATTTCCTTGGAAGTTTTGTCTCTTCACAATCAATACTATTTTTTATATATTGAAATGTTTTAAAAATCATAAACCCTAGACTTAAGGTGAAAGCATATTAAAAAATAATTAAAATGGGATTAATTAATATAATATAATATTTTTCATCATCCACCAACTTGATAGATTCAATGCACTGTTTCTTTTGTCTTTATGGGTCCTTCAATTCTTATCACCAAACAGAAAAAAATTTCCATTTTCAAATCGTATGTTTATCGTAAGATGTAAAAAAGTCCAAGAAGACATACACTTTGGGGTCCATTTGCATTGAAACTTCTGAGTTTGGAATCTGAATTATTTCATTGTTTCCTGAAATAAGAATTCATGCATGAAAACGAGGATTCATCCAATTATCAACAAAGCTTATTCATTGCAAAATCAAAGCTCAGTTTGGTTTCCGGGAAAGTAAAGGAAAAAGAAAACAAAATAAGCAGCTCTATATATGGGGCTAGCAGCTAGCTCATCAGTTCCTTTTCCTACGTTTTCTCATCAACCAAACAAGCAGAAACTTTTAGGTGTATTACCCAAGCTGCAATATTGTGAAGAAAAAGACGGTAGGATCGCATTCCTCATTTCTGGAAACTGCATGAAGTTTTCTTCAAGGAAACAATATTGAAGCAATGAAGCTTATACTGCGCAGATGTATGACTGATGAGATCAGAAGTCTGTGCTCAAAGCCTTTCAAAGCTTTGAGAACAGTGGCCTGCAACAAAATTCAGAACAAACAGAATGAGATTAGGTTGGAAAAAAGGGGAAAATGGTTGATGTGGGAGGAAAATGTGTGATTTTTTCCATTAGAAGCATGCAGATTTTACAGAAAACATTGTCTAGGAAGAAAATTTGGAAAAAATTAATTCCAACTGAGAATGGAATATGATCAAATCATCAAACCTGCAAAGCAAATTTTAATGGAGTTAATGCATTCATGCTGCGTTTGTTTGCTGAGAAAACTGAGGAAAAGAAAAGAAAGCTCTGGAATCTTATAACTGGTTCGTGATAGAGGATCACTGGCCAGATGTTGTATGATATATACCAGGTGTGGTTTCTCTCTCTTGTTTTTTTTTTTCCTGCATTTTCTCAGTGACCAAACATAGTTTCAAAGTACACCAAAAAATTGTCCCTCCCCATGTTTCAAAACATCCAAAATCAGATTTTTCAAAACAATATCAAAAGGCTCAAAAGATCAAACAAGAATAACAATCTCAAAACTGAAAAAAAAAAAAGAAAAAAAAAAGTAGCAAACCAATTAGCTCCAAACTCCATGCTCCCCAAAATCCTGAAAATAATTCTCATCGTGAAGATATCATCCCCAATAAACCTCCATAACCCAGAAGATTTCAGAACAATTATTAACAAAAAAGGAAAAAAGACACACTGAATCAAAAATCTATTCAAACCTCACCTCTGACCGGAAACACAGCAGGAAAAACAGCTAGTTCCTTCAGTATCCTGAGCCCAATATCTTCAATGAGTGGGCATTGAAGCAAAGAGACTGTATATAAAGAGCAATATTCATAGAATTTTTTCCAGAAGAGGGACTTGTGAGACTGTGACTTCTAGGGTTTCTTTTGAGTGTAACAACGGCTCTTTTCCTTTGGAAGCAAAAATGTTTTGTGGTCACAGCCCTTATTAATTGCATGAAAAGAAAATGAAACTTCTAGGGTTAGTTGATATGAGAAGATAGAAAAAAATGCTACTCTTTTATAGCAATAGGGGCTTAAATTGGCTTGTATTTGTTTGATTTCGCTTTCGCCTTAATTTGACTTTGTTTATATTAGGATTTTAATACTATTGATTAGACTAATATCGGGATAAAGTATAGTCTAAAACTCTATAATTAACTTGTTCAATACATCAATCTGACTAAATTTTATGACTTGATGACAACTCAGTTTGCAACTAGTTCATCTAATATATAAATCAACTTTAAAACTAAATCAATCATACAAACCCTAGAGTTCACGTTGTTAGAGTTTTCTTATATGTAAAATCTACATGAAATTTGGGTTTTTTTATATATAGAGTTTGAATATGCATATCGAACCTAAAAATAAACCAATAGATATTAACTTTAATAGTTTACCTTGTTAGGGTTTTAATTTTAGAATTAGTTGATTAAAATATATAAAAAAAACATCAAAAATTTGTAAAACTAATAACCTCTCCCGTTTTTAAATTTGAAGTGTAACCCATTTTTAACATAAATACCCTTCAATACTTCTATAATTTACAGTTTTACAAGAAAGGATAATTTTTATAAAAAAAATAAAGGGCATTTTTGTCCTAAATAAATATTTTTTAAGGTGAAAAATGACGGACGGACCAAATACTTTTATAAATTGGGGATGATTTCTTCTTTTTTAATAAAATAACCCTTTTATCTCGATGAAATAATACATAAATGATAAGTTAGTTCGATAGATTTAATGAATTCTCTTTTTTTTTTATGTATTATATATTATACAAAGGGTCGAACTTGCTATGAAGTTCGAACATATATACAAAATTAGAAAAAGGCAAAATACTACCTTAAAAGCCTGTTAATTCCAGAGGGTATCTTCTAATTATCAGCCATCTAAAGAAATGCCAAACCCACTACCCTATTTTATTAAGATTTGATTTCTGGGCTTAGACTGCAGTTTATTTAATTTTTTTGTCTCTTGTTTATCAAAATTAAAAAATTTTGGCATAATTTTCACTGAGTTAATTGGACTCTGATGAGTCTGTGATGTTACTGAATAAAAAGTATAATGCCTTTGTCTTCATTGCCTGGTTTTTGGTGTTTGTCTCTGTATGAAATTGTTGAGTGTTGAGTCTGTTGACCTCTTTGTATTTGGGTTGACGAATTTACCCATGCAAGGGTGAGTCTATACTTATAATCATATGTGTTGGTTGTACCCAAAGTTTGGTGATGAATGACCCACATTATTACATTTTGATTTATTAAGTCATCTGTGGGTCAAATTTTTCTTCTTTATGATTTCAACATTTCCAATAGTTTTTTTAGCTTGAATTTAAATGTTTTATATTTTGTTTTACATTTTGAACCAACCTCGCTATGTTTGGATCTAGGAAAGTATTAGAGAAAGAAAAAAAAAATATTAAGGAAAATAATTTTCTTATATTTGATTTTATTATAAAAAATATGAAAATTTATTAAATATAATAAAAATTATTAATAAATTTATTTATTTTTAAATTATTTAATCTTTATACAGATGATTTAAATATATGAAAAAAAAGAATTATCATATAAAAATGATTTATTAATTTTAAATCTTTTTTCTTTTACTTTTTTTCTTTATTTTCTTTCTATTGCATTTTTCCTTAAACTTTTTAAAAACCAATTAAACATATCCTTAACGCTATATTTGGTTCCTAAAAAATTGAGATAAAAAATAGAAGAAAGAAAAAGTGAAGAAAAAAAAATTAAAATCAATAAATTATTTTTATATAATATTTCAAACTCATTTCACTTATTTTTCATTTTTTATAAAGATTGAATAATTTAAAAATATATAAATTTCTAATTAATTTTAATTATATTTTATTTTATTTATTTTTATTTTCATATTTTCCATATTAAAATCGAAACATAAGAAAATCATTTTTCTTAATAGTTTTTTTTTCTTTTTTTAATATTTTAGAACTAAACATAACCTAAGATATTCAAGAAGTAGATTTTATAAGAACGTACGTGGCAAGATTAATTAATTAATTATTTTTTTTTCTTTAAAGGCTTTGTTATATCATAATCTTGAAGAACCGTGTTACCCTAATTTTTTTAAATTACTCAAACATGAATTTTTATTTTTATTTGTAATTTTTAACTTTGAATTAATAACTTATTTGGATTCGCTTCATTGGATGCTTTAGCATAATTTCAATTAGCTCTATATTTGGATAACAAGAAGATGAACAAACATATCTATTTTGATCAATGAAAAAGCCCAAGATGCCACTTGGTGCACATAACCTACAACTTGGCCTTGCTTTTTTTAAGCTAATCGTCATGAATTAGCACAACCAATATGATAAATTAAAAGTTTTTTTTTAATTTAATAAAAAATTAAATTTATTTAAAGAAATCAATATAAAAGTAAAAACTATATATATAATAAATATAACATAAAATTATATTATTTCATATATTATTTTATTTTTAAAAAAATATGTAAATTTATAAATAGATTTTGAATTATTCAATCTAATTAATTATTGAATTTAAACTCAACTTAAAAAAATAAACTTGTATTGGATTTTTTTCGGGTTGGTGGTTAGATTAGATCGAATTGGATTAATGATCAACCCTATTAACTTGCCCAAATTGTAATTCACTTGTATGTCATGTGTTTATATGATAAATGACAAATGGAAAAAATAAATAACTAAATGGAGACTTTTTTAAAAAAAAAAAATAGAGAAAATTAAAGAAGATTCTTCCTTTCATAGCCATCTACATAAACAAAACTTTGGAAACATCCAACGGTGCATATGACATCTCACACGCAACATTTCTTGATCCATAGATTCCACGCACCTACACTGAATTCCTCTTTCCCCAATCTTGTGGGCCAGACGTCGACCGCCCACAGGGCTAAAATTGTAATTTCAAACTCATCTAAAAACTTTACCAATTAAGCAAATAACAAAAAAAACTAAAATGTGAAACATCAAGTATCTTATCAAACGAAGGTTTAAAGTGGTTGACTAATTTCTGACTAAAAAAGTCAACAAAACCCCAGCTTCCTAATTGTCATGTAGCTGCAATTTGTATTGTATTCAGAGAGGCCTTGGGGTGATTGACACGTGTAATAATTCCTAAGTTCCAAATAATTATTATATTTATAAATCCCACGTAATCCCAAATCACAAGTGTTGTTTTCCTAAAATCTGCATTACATCCTTATGTTTTTATTATTTATTTAATATAAACTTAATATTAATTTTCAAAGTCAGCCTGTCTTGTGTTGGGTTAACATTGATCCTCGTCACAATATGTTGCCACGTGGAAGGATGAGAGTAAATCCAACTAAAATTAAAAATAAAGTCAACTTCATATATCCATGAACCTTCTAGAATGTATTGATAAAAAAATTATGGTTAAATTTTTTATATTTATTGGGTCGGAATTTTTATTAAAAAGATTTGTGGTAGTTAAAGAGGGTTTCAAATTTGGGCAAAATGTAGGGTTTGGATTGGGAGGTCAACCCGCATTGTCATCTTCTTGTTGGAGTTCAATTTATGTATTATTTTTATTTTATTTAATAAATTTTAAAATTAATTATTATTATTATTTTTTGAATCGGTGTCTTGTATCCTCGAATCTAGACATCAAACAAATGAAGGGCGGTGTCAAGAAAGAAATTGAAAGGGGTAATATATCGAACTTATTTAAGGGGCAGAATAATATTTTGATGGTAAGACAACCAATTTCTTAAAATTTAGTTCATTGAATTTTAATTACATTTTTTTTCCTTCATTGATTGTTAAAGCACATTTTTTAGTGGAGGATCTAAGAAAATTTTGTAACAATTTAATATCTATTTGAATAAATTCTATATGGAATTTTTTTTCTTTAAAAAAGTACAATTTTATTTTATATCTTTAAATACAACTTTAAGAAAATTTTAAAATTAATTTAGTAAATTTTTTTAACACTTCAATTTTTTAAACAGATTTTAAAGTTATTTTATTTTTAATATTAGTTTCTATTTTTTTATTTTATATAAAATTCATTTATATTTTTTAATTTTAAAAATAAAAAATAAGTTATATCAGTAGAAAGTTTTTAATATTATATAAATAACTTTATAGACGTATTTCAAAGTTGGGAAAATTTATTTGAGTTTAAAATATATAATACTTACACCATGAATGTGGGTCATTATTAAGGGTATAGATAATTTTGAGTTTAAAATATATAATACCTATACCATGAATGTGGGTCATTATTAAGGGTATAAATAATAATTAAAATATCGTTATATTTTGATGGACCTTGGCCAATTTTTCATGGATAATTTGGGGTGTCGAACCTAGCCAAGAGATTTAATACACAGCTAGCCAACCATGGGGTAAACTTACCCCTTGTTATATATATTGCCTTAAATATGTATAGACTAAAATTCATAATATAAAAATAATATTTTAATGAATAAATTAATTATCATTGTTTTAGAATAAAATGAATTTTTTTCATTTAATTGATTACAAGAAATATAAAAATTATCATAATAATTTTCTTTATAGTGTTTTTAATATCATTAATATATATATATATATATATATATAGTCATTTAATATTGAATTAAATGAATTATAATTTTAATATTAAATATATTTTTAAATTTGATATATTATAATTAAATATCATACTATTATTATCGAATAATGTTTTATATAGTTTGATAATAAATATATACTTATAAAATTTATATTTTTTATCGAAGCATACAATATTATTGTGAAAAATAATAAATTATATAATGCATATATTAATTTTTTGAACAAAATTTTAAAATATCTATTATGCTTATAATTTCATTTTCAAGAGGTCTTTTTTTTTTTTTTTTTTTTTTAACATTTTAAACAATTTTAGGTCCATCAATATTTTGTTAAAATATCTGTCTCTGAATACATCCGTAAAATTAAAGTATCGATATATCAATAATTATCAATATTTTCATCATTTAGTATAAAGTTGATCCTTGATTAGGTTTGCTTGGCCCTTAAATGTGGATCATTACAATAAATGTATCAAAAATACATATAATTATTGATTTTTATTCAATTTTCAAATAATTTACACATATTTAAATTTTAAATAACAAATAATTCCTCAAACATCAACACCTTTATAAGCTTTCAATCGGGTATGGTTATCCTATTCAATTATTTATAAAGAAAGATGCCATCAATGCCTCTTTGGTTAGACCTATTTAGGCCGTGTTTGGAGTGATTTTTAAAAAGTCACAAGAATACGAATATTTATGCACATTTGACTAATTTTGTTAAAAAAAATTATTACTTAAAAATGAGTTTATTTGAAAAATTGAAAAATATTACTTTCTATAAAAAATTTATCTTAATTTATTCAAGAAATTCTTTCATATTTGTTTGAACTTTTATAATTATTTAGAAATTGTAATTTTAGCTTTAAATTTAACTTTCAGTTGAAAAAAAAATGCTCTTTAACATTATTTTCCTTAAAAAAAAAAAGAGAAAAAAAAAAAAAAAACAAAAAAGGAGGAATGCTAAAAAATTGGGTTTAGAGAAGAGCTTTTACTCGATCCAAGGCGGCTCCCACAGCCGAATTGGGCGCAGTCAGCTGAACTTGGGTTTAAGATGTCGGCCCATGGCCCATTTCCTTCCAATAAACTGGCCCGAGCCGTGCCTAAGAGGTTAATGAACAGAATCAACTCAAGCCCATTCCAATGCCCTGTTTGGTCCTTCGGAAAGCGCTATTCTACTCATACAAGTTATGATGCACCTTCTTGCTTTTTGAAAGCAATAACTTGCTTCAGAAAGCAAGTAAAGTATTTCCAAGTTCCGTTTGGTGGAAGTATAAAACTCAACCGCCACAAATATGTCAATATGTTTCAAATGCCCCAGAAAATACTATATAATATTAAAAACTTTTTCTCGTACCATGTGAAATATCACATGGAGGGTTAAATTTCAAAATTTGGGTTTTGACTCTTTTAATTAAATAACCAATTTTAAAAATAAAAAGAAAATATATATCTTACAAAATATGATTTCTAAAATTATTTTAAAAAATGAAAAAAAATGAAAAAAAATATATTATAAACAATGTAATAAATATTTGGTAATTGAATATTAGATTAGCGTAATTTTATGCTTTATTAAAAAAAATTATACAATTATTGTGACTGGGCAAAGCCCAAAGGCGTCATGTTAAGGGTTAAGATTCTGGCCCGGTCCCGCCCAGCCCAAACTGATCATCAAAACGACGTCGTAGAAGGGTGAGGGAGGGAAGCAACAGAAGAGCATCCACATTGCGTGAGGTATCTGCAATCCTCGAAGTCCATGACGTGGCACCAAGTTTCGCCTTAAAAATACGTGGCACCACGTTATTGGATAAATCAACTTTATCTCTGCGGTCACCCACGACCTTCACCGCCATTACCTGAAAAGGCCTCATTTTCAAGGTCGGAAGCCTAATCTCCATTCACTTTCTTTGCCGAGCCCTAGATTTTCTCGGCCTTTGTCGCTGTTTCCTTCTCTTTCGCTTCGGAAAAATGGTGAGCATTTCCACTGCTACTTTAACTCCTTTGCTCCGTTTGGTTGCCGAGAAATCGCAAGAAAGTAAAAGAAAGTTTTGCTTCTTAAACTTTGCATTTCTAACCCCAATCGGTTATGAGATTCGGATTTCTATGTTCGTTTTGTTGCGAAGTCTCTTTTATACAGCCAAACGAATTTATATGTCTCTCTAGGGTTTCATTTTTTGCTGCAACGGCTCTAAGTTGAGTTCTAATTTATGCTGTTTTCGTGTTTGATCTGGGAAATATTTTGGTGATTTGGTCGAAACCTTTGAAAATTTTGGGTCGATTAAGAGAAATTTTTAGATCGAGAGTTTTCGGTTTTGATGATCGGATTCAATTTTGGTTCGAGATGGGTCTTTGAATCTTGATTTGACATATCCGATTTTTTTCATCGTTGATTTGTTCAATTGAGTTGAGTTTCATGTGCTTTTGAGTGGGTGACGATACCGGAGATTTGTTTCAATGAAATCCATGTTTTTTTACTTTGTGCATGATGTATATGTTACGAGTTGCAATGGTATGAAGTTTATATGCTTTGGATTTTTCTCATTCTCTTTTTCCTCTCTCCAGTAGGGGTGTTGATTCTTTACCGCACTTCCTCTTTTTAGCACCCTTCTTTCACTTTCTCAGTCTTCTTTTGGCAAGAATGGTAAGAGTATTTTCCTCTTCTGATTTTAGAAAATGGACTCATTTTTTAACTTAGAACCTAAGAAAATTACTTTCAAAGGTACTACTAAGTGCTTCAAAAGCTAGATGTTATATTGCCTTGATTTCATAATCTTGTATCTGAGACTTGTTCTAAAATAAGAACGAGAATGATGAATATATGCAAATCAGATAAGCTTCATGCACCTCTGAATACACATATCAGTCACAATTCTTTTTCCTGGAAGAAAGGTAAATCAATTAAGCCATTGTGGCATGTTTTAATCAGTATGAAGCATTGATTTCACCGGACAGATCAATTTCATTTTGAAACTGTACACCATCATCAATACACTGTCTTGTTGTTACCATCTCAAATTCATTCTTGAATTGCGGCTCAGCTACTCCAAATTTTCCTGAACTTCAAAATGCAAAATATAATAGATCTAAAGTGTACAAATTCTGAATACCAAATTATGAAATGAAGCATCACTGACACTATGACATCTAAATTATGAAGCACTTGGTAATACTTCTTAAGCACTTTTCTTGCCTTTTATTTGTGGTAAAAATTGATGCAACTCCTGTAATCAGAAGTGAAAACACTTAAAAATTCTAAGCAAAATAAGACTTTGAAAGTCAAGTAAGGGGTGCTAACAAGAGGAAGTTCTTTAAATAGAAGTGCTTCGAAATATTACCTAGTCCTTCCCCACTTAGATATTGTAGAGTGTTAGTGATGCTTAATTTCATGATTTGGCATTCAGGACTTGTTTGGTACTTTGAATTTTTTTATATTGGTATTTGAAATTCAAGAGTTTACAAGAAAAATTGGAATAAATGAGGGGTAATTCAAGAATAAATTATATACAGGAAGGGGTTATTATTTATTTATTTATTTATTTTTAATAATCGAGGAACCTTCCATGGTCAAGCCCTTAGGACTCTCCATGGGAACTCAAATCTCAGAGGGGAAAAGATGTATATTGTAGGAGGGGAAAAAACCAGTGTTATATGCTGCGACTCTGAATTAATTTGAGACTGGTTTATTTGGAAAAATAAGTACTATGGGAGTTGTTGCATTACTTGGGGCAAATTGTTGATAGGCATTGGAGAAGTGGGGAGGTATAATTTGGGAGTTTGGTTAGAATTTCCTGGAGGAGTAATTAGTTTTTGCTTGTTTTGATACCTGATATTTATGAATATTCCATTCAAATTGTAGGCGAACGCTGCATCGGGGATGGCTGTGCATGATGATTGCAAGTTAAAATTTTTGGAGCTGAAGGCAAAAAGAACCTACCGCTCTATAGTTTTCAAGATTGAGGAGAAGCAAAAGCAGGTTATTGTGGAAAAGGTTGGTGAGCCCACTCAAAGTTACGAGGATTTTGCTGCCAGCCTTCCTGCGGATGAATGCAGATATGCTGTCTATGACTTTGACTTTGTGACTGAAGAGAATTGCCAAAAAAGCAGGATTTTCTTCATTGCATGGTAATATTTGGTGTTTTACACAGTATAAATCACTTGTCATGATTTGCACTTCATTAAAACATTTTGCCTTCTGCCTTATTTATCGACTATTTTTTTTTATATATGTAGGTCTCCTGACACGTCGAGGGTGAGAAGCAAGATGATTTATGCAAGCTCAAAGGACAGGTTCAAGAGAGAGCTAGATGGTATTCAGGTAGAGTTGCAAGCAACTGATCCTACTGAGATTGGTCTTGATGTTATTAGAAGCCGTGCTTGCTGAATTAAATGCCCGGTGGTGCGATGGGAAGTCCTCCATACTGTCTGCTTTACTTATGTGAAATGTTAATAGGTTGTGGGACACAGAACTTGCTTAGATATGATATTGGCTTGTTGTTCAGTTTCATATTCGAAGCCTTGTCTTCATTCCAACCAACTCCAGTGATCTTGGGTATACTTTGTATTTTGTTATTTGTGGAACTCTGTGCAAGTATCTCCATTTGGCTTGATATCTACAAACTAATATGTGATGGTCTTGGGGGTTTAGACATCACCTTCCAGTATGTTTGCATGTTTAAAATGGATGTTGCCCCTTTTTGCCTTTATTTGTATTGAAAAAGGGGAAGCCTTTGGCTCCTTAAGGCTTAGTTGGTTTATTGGTCCTTCTTTTGGATGAATTAAAATATTTGTTACAAGTTAATGTTTTTGTCTTGGTATTTTTTGTTGCCATTGCTGTTTTTTTTGTGGGCTGGGGGAGGGAAATTATAACTGTTATGTAATGCTTTAGTTAGATAAAATTTTTCTTGTGGTTTTGGTACTTGGTTGTGATGATAGTTCTCTTTGGTTGTTGCTTGCCTCATGGATCACTGTTGGTGTTATGGCTGTCAACTTTTACTTCTAATTTTAGATGGTGATGCATAAAGCATATTTTGTCTATGTACTTGTGTTTTGTTGTACCACTACTAACTTTGGAGCATCATTGAGGTAAGTTTTGTTGAACTTTTACCCTATGTTTGGTTCTTTGAAAATTTGAGGTAAAGGAAATAGAGAGGAAAAGTAAAAGGAAAGAAAAAGGGAAGGAAAATAAAAAATGGGTTTAAACTCAATAAATTATTTTTATGTGCTTCTTCAAACTCGTTTTATTTATTTCCTTTTATTATATAAAGATTAAATAATTTAAAAATATATAAAATTTTGATAAATTTTAATTATATTTGATTTTCTTTTGTATATTTCATGGCTACCAAACATTAGAAAACCAATTTTCTTAGCACTTGTTTTTTTTATAGTATTTTTCGGAACCAAACATTATCTTAGGTTTTTTAATCATTTTTCCAAAGTACTGTTGGTATCTGTTTACTTATATTCCATCAAAAAAGCTTTTCTAAATGGCATATGCCATCTTTCATTAAATATTTTTGGAGTCTACTTTTACATGTAATAACTGATTATGGTGTAATTAAGGACCTCTGCCTTGGCTTGATTTTGTTGCCTTTACCATCTGGTGACTACATTGGCCATCAATAGGCTCAACTCTGTCATCTCATTGTATCTAATGACCAAGTTTTCATTTCATGTCCCTAGTCCAAACAGTTTTCTCCATCTCATTGATTATGATCCTCAATTATGCAAAGCTTCATTGAAGAAGGATCAAGTATGTGGTGACCTGGTTTACATTGTAAAGAGCACCGAATGGACCATACCAAACAGTGGTATGGTGGAGCTGCCAGTTCATCTAAAAATGATTGTTTCTGGATCAATGGGAAGCCCGATTGGTTTTGATAACATTGAATTGAGTGTTTGTTGGTGAGACAAGGAATCAATCAGGTCCAGGTAAGTTTTGGCTGATTGAAGAAGATGGAGCTACTTGGAATGTTATGGTTGGAGCCTGGAGGTCTGACCTCGACCGCTTCTTCCATGTTCAACTCATTATTTAGCTTGGATTTTATTTCAAATGTTCAGACTTGCCATCCATGAAGATGGATTTATGTTCCAATTAGGCATTTTTATGAAAACTTTTTCTTTTAGTCATGATTGGAGAGTGGGTTGCTTTGCTTTGTATCTCAGTTGAAAACTGGCTTCTGATGTTCTGTGATGAAATACAGGACTGAGAATAATCTCAATTATTATTATTATTATTATTATTTATGGCGAATAAAATTTCAACCTCCAACTTTCTTTGAAAAATGCTTTCTTCACTAAATTGGTTGCGGAAGGTATGGATGTGATAATATTTAGTAAAAATTCAACTTCATCATATCCCAAGGCATCTTAGTTTGCAATTCAAGAATTCTCAACCATCCATCCATATATTACAGGAAAAAAAAAACCTTCAAATATTTAATTTTTTCCTTGATAATAATCTTTTTCCTTAGGAATGAAAAAAGGTAAAGCTATCTGTTACTAAAAACAAAAAAATGTTTTTGTCTCAAATTCTAAAAATTTTATAAATATTTTTTAAAGATATAAGAAAAATATTTTATAAATGTTTTTTTTAAAGATATAAGAAAAGTGTTTTTGTTTTTGTTTTTTTATATAAGAGTTATTATATTTTATATAAAAAAATATTACTATTTTTTTAAAATATAAAATAAAAAGCCTAGCCAATGAATAATAAAGTTTATCTCACAACATCGAAACAATGCATACTGAAATAATTTGGGAGAAATATTTGTACCAAAAAAAACAGACCATTATCATTTTTAAAAAAATTATAAATATAATTTTACTTGAAATATGAATATTTCTAATATTTTTATTTTAAAAAATGTTTTGATAAGAGCTTTTTTTTTTTTTTTTTCCCAAGAAAAACAAAAAGGGTTGTATTTTATACTCTCCCAAAAGTAAAATTATTTTTTTCATCTGGATTATGTTTGGTTCTCATGAAGCATTAATGATTTAGCACATAATCATCATTACTTTCTATTTTTAGCGTCCTACATCATTAGTTTCTATTTTAGGTTAGTTTTTATTTACTACATTATTAGTTTTTATAGTAGGTTCATCATTAGTTCCTATTTCTTTCCTAGTTTTCCTAATTTCCAATTACCTTGGTTTCCTATTTTTAGTTTCCTATTTCAGTTTTTTTCTTTATTTTTGTATTACAAACATTATTTAAAAGCTCATTGTAATTGTTATAAATGAGTTTAACATATTTTTCAGAATTATTTCCCAATTTTAAGATCCTATTGTGATATTTGTGTTTGTTATTGAGTGTTTCCTTTGATGCAGTGGAAGGTTTGTTTCGAAACGAAACAAAAGAAACACTCAACACAAATAGTGCATTGAGTTCAGAATATTTTATGTTGTTGAGAGTTGTCCGACTTTTTTAGGGTAAGCAAAAGTCGTTGGACAATGCACGCCACTTCTTCTCCCACATCTCCTTTTGCAAACTCAGCACCCTCGTAGATACCATCTTTAAGAACCTGTTCCTTTTCGTTGCCACCTTCTACAAAGTTAATAGATCATCTATTCAGACAATTATTTGAAAGATGACCTAGTTGGTTGCATTGGAAACACTTCCCTAGATTTAGACGTGCATAAGGGTCATTATTGATTCGTTGTTGCTGTTGGTTTCGACCTTGAGTATTAGATCAAATAGGGGTTGAAGTTTCACTTCGATTTAGCATTGAATTTTGAGTTGAAGAGACATCTTTATTGTTGTTATCATTGCTGCTTGAAGTTGTTGACCCCTTTGGAGCATAAGAAGCTTTTTGGGTTGGTTGGCGAAAGTTACCTTGAGTGAATACTATGGACTTATTGATTTGACTTTCCACTTTATCACCAAATTAACTACATCTATCATGGTCCAAACTCCTTGAAGAGCTAGTAGATCTTAAATGACTAGCTTTAGGCCCACAATATAACAAACTATTAATTGATCCTCCATCTCAAACAAATTAACTCGGGCATTTAATCAAAAAAATTCCTCCATGTATTTGTTCATAGTCCGATTGGCTTGCCAACTATTTTGATATTGTTGGTATAAAAATTGTTCATAATCCAAAGAGAGAAATCGTCTTTGTAATAACCGTTTCATC
This sequence comes from Vitis riparia, assembly GCF_004353265.1. NCBI lineage: Eukaryota > Viridiplantae > Streptophyta > Magnoliopsida > Vitales > Vitaceae > Vitis > Vitis riparia. The sequence continues at coordinate 26,694,233 of NC_048443.1, read as the reverse complement.
TTGGGCCAAGTACGAACACATTATTTTCCTTGTCGTTGACGATTATATTGAAGTTGTTTCCACCATGCAGAAGCTCTGCCTTTCAACTTATATGTCACGAGCTTTACTTGACTTTCTTCTGAAATATTCAAATAATTGAAAAAGTTTTTGATGGTATGGACCTAATCGAGAAAATCTTCAATGTGTAGTTGACCGTTGAAACTTGGTAAATCTATCTTCATATTAAATTCTTGGTTATTTTGACCTTGATTGTTAGCCCGATAATTGAAACGAAAATCATCTTCTTTTCCAGATGAATAATCCAACCTCTGTTGCTGCCTTTGTTTAATATTCCTTCGCTGTGGAAGTCGAAAATCATCACCATATCGAAAAGGTAGACAAAATGCATATTGTTCATAAAAAAACCCTAAAAACCTCTCGTTGTAGGCTATTATCATCACAGTGCCTAGAAGCTCCCTGATTTTGACCCTTATACACTTGTAACGGATAAGACTTGCGAAAATCGCAATTTGCGATTGGACTCGTGCGAATCGTACCTCCGTCATTGATTTCCAACCCAATATGTGGTCGACGTTGGTCGTCATAGCCGTCTTCTTGCTAGTCGCCATGTTGGTTTGGTTGTCGCTCTATGGGTTCACATTTCCCTTTGATAGTTAATGTAACCACCATTTGCATGAGGTTGCGAATAGTCTCGTTGATCCCGTCGAGTCGTTGCTCGATTTTTTTAAATTGTTGTTCATTGTCGATGGTTCATTTTCCACTCGTCGTTAGCCATCAGATCAAGGGCAAAATCCTTGCTTTGATACCAATTTTGGTGCAGTGGAAGGCTTGTTTCAAAATGAAACAAAAGAAACACTTAATAATAAACACAAAAATCATAATAGGATTTGAAAATTAGAGAATAATTCTAAAAAATATATTGAACTCCTCTCTAACAATTACAATGTGCCTTTAAATAATGTTTGTGATATAAAAATAAAGGAAATAACTGAAATAAGAAACTAGAAATAAGAAACCAAAGTAACTGGAAACTAGGAAAATTAGGAATGAAATAGAAACTAATGATGAACCTATAATAAAAGCTAATAATGTAGAAAATAAAACTAATGATGATTGTGTGTTGCATCAATTAAGGAAAAAAAATATTAAAAATAATAATTTTCTCATATTTGACTGTATTATGAAAAATACAATAAAAAATAAAATAAAATATAATTAAAATTAATTAAAAATTTATATATTTTAAAAGTATTTAATCCTTATATAATAAAAAAATAAAGTAAATAAATTATATATATATAATTTATTGATTAAAAATATAAATTTTATTTTCCTTAACTTTTACGTTCCCTGTGTTTCCTTTCCATCGTATTTTCTCCCCCATTCGTAAGGTTTTGATATCTTTTAATTCAGATACGCCGCATGCTATATCTATTAACATCCGAAGACACAAAATGATTCACCCGGGAAACATAACGAACTTGTCACGCATATAACCGTCAAGGAAATGAAGCTCCCACTCTCCCTACTCTGAAGTCTGAACCCATTAACCATGTGTATCAAACACCAGCTTCGCAGGTCCTTCACTTCCATTGCAACTGCAGCTTCTGAATTTCCATCTTTATCCTCCTCCACCTACACTAATTACCTGCACTACCCTCGTCTCCTCTCCTCTTGCAAACACCTCAACCCTCTCCTTCAAATCCATGCCCAAATCATAGTCTCTGGCTTCAAACACCACCATTCCATTACCCAACTCATAAACTTGTACTCTCTATTCCATAAATGCGACCTGGCTCGCTCTGTATTCGATTCTACTCCAAACCCTTCTCGGATTTTATGGAACTCCATGATCAGAGCTTATACAAGGTCAAAACAGTATAATGAAGCGCTGGAAATGTACTATTGTATGGTAGAGAAGGGGTTGGAGCCAGACAAGTATACTTTTACGTTTGTGTTGAAGGCTTGTACAGGAGCTTTGAACTTGCAAGAAGGTGTTTGGGTTCATGGAGAAATAGACCGGAGAGGGCTAGAATGTGATGTGTTTATCGGGGCCGGTCTCGTTGATATGTATTCTAAAATGGGTGATTTGAAGAGAGCAAGAGAGGTGTTTGATAAGATGCCTAAAAGGGATGTTGTGGCTTGGAATGCCATGATTGCGGGGTTATCGCAAAGTGAGGATCCTTGTGAGGCTGTGGATTTCTTTAGGAGTATGCAGTTGGTTGGCGTGGAGCCGAGCTCGGTGAGCTTGTTGAACTTGTTCCCTGGGATTTGTAAACTATCCAATATTGAATTGTGTAGGTCTATCCATGGTTATGTATTTAGAAGAGATTTTAGTTCTGCAGTTTCAAATGGTTTGATTGATTTATATTCAAAATGTGGAGATGTAGATGTGGCTCGCAAGGTTTTCGATCAGATGGTGGACCAGGATGATGTTTCATGGGGAACAATGATGGCAGGTTATGCCCATAATGGATGTTTTGTTGAGGTCTTGGAGCTATTTGATAAAATGAAACTAGGGAATGTGAGGATAAATAAGGTATCAGCAGTGAGTGCTTTTTTGGCAGCTGCAGAGACGAGAGATTTAGAAAAAGGTAAGGAGATACATGATTGTGCCTTACAACAAAGGATTGATTCAGATATTTTGGTTGCTACTCCTCTTATGGTGATGTATGCGAAGTGTGGAGAAACAGAGAAGGCTAAACAATTGTTTTGGGGACTTCAAGGAAGAGATTTAGTTGCTTGGTCTGCAATTATCGCTGCTTTAGTCCAAACTGGGTATCCTGAAGAAGCACTTTCTCTATTTCAAGAAATGAAGAACCAAAAAATGAAACCTAATAGGGTTACTCTTATGAGCATCCTTCCAGCTTGTGCAGATTTATCGTTGTTGAAATTAGGGAAGAGCATACACTGCTTCACTGTTAAAGCTGACATGGATTCTGATCTTTCAACTGGAACAGCCCTGGTGTCCATGTATGCTAAATGTGGATTCTTTACTGCCGCACTGACTACATTCAATAGGATGTCATCTAGAGATATTGTGACATGGAACTCTTTGATAAACGGATATGCTCAGATTGGTGATCCACATAATGCAATTGACATGTTCTATAAATTACGATTATCTGCAATAAACCCAGATGCAGGAACCATGGTAGGTGTGGTCCCAGCCTGTGCACTCTTGAATGACCTAGACCAAGGCACCTGCGTTCATGGGCTAATTGTAAAGCTTGGGTTTGAATCAGACTGTCATGTTAAGAATGCTCTAATTGATATGTATGCTAAATGTGGAAGCCTTCCCTCAGCTGAATTCTTGTTCAATAAAACTGACTTCACAAAAGATGAGGTATCTTGGAATGTAATAATTGCGGCATATATGCAGAATGGGCATGCAAAGGAAGCTATTTCATCTTTTCACCAGATGAGATTGGAGAATTTTCATCCCAATTCAGTCACATTTGTGAGTGTCCTTCCTGCAGCTGCATATTTGGCAGCATTCAGAGAAGGAATGGCCTTTCATGCCTGCATAATCCAAATGGGATTTTTGTCTAACACACTTGTTGGTAACAGTCTCATTGATATGTATGCTAAATGTGGGCAGCTTGATTATTCAGAGAACCTTTTTAATGAGATGGATCATAAAGACACTGTTTCATGGAATGCAATGCTATCAGGATATGCAGTCCATGGGCATGGGGACCGAGCTATTGCACTTTTCTCACTTATGCAGGAGAGTCAAGTCCAGATTGATTCTGTATCCTTTGTTAGTGTTTTGTCTGCTTGCAGGCATGCAGGTTTAGTAGAAGAAGGAAGGAAAATATTTCATTCCATGAGTGACAAATATCATATTAAACCGGATTTGGAACACTATGCTTGCATGGTGGATCTCTTAGGTCGTGCTGGTCTATTTGATGAAACTTTGGGTTTTATCAAGGTGATGCCAGTGGAACCTGATGCTGGAGTTTGGGGAGCCTTGTTGGGGTCATGTCGAATGCATTCCAATGTAAAATTAGGAGAGGTTGCATTGGATCATCTGGTTAAACTAGAGCCTAGAAATCCGGCTCACTTTGTGGTGTTATCAAGTATATATGCCCAATCTGGTAGGTGGGCAGATGCAGGAAAAGCCAGATCAAAGATGAATGACCTGGGCTTGAAAAAAACTCCAGGATGCAGTTGGGTTGAGCTCAAAAACAAAGTCCATGCATTCCGAGTAGGTGATAAGAGTCATCCACAATTGGAGAGTATGCATTTGCTGTGGAATACTTTACTGGAGAAGATGGAGAAAATTGGTTATGTTCCTGACAGGAGCTGTGTATTACAGAATGTGGAAGAAGAGGATAAAGAACTGTTTCTCTACAGTCACAGTGAAAGATTAGCCATAACTTTTGCTCTTCTTAATACACCGCCTGGGTCAACCATCCAGATAGTGAAGAACCTTCGTGTTTGTGCTGATTGCCACACTACTACGAAGTTTATTTCAAAAATCACAAGCCGTAGGATCATTGTCAGAGATGCGACTCGTTTCCATCATTTTGAGGATGGTATTTGCTCATGCAACGATTACTGGTGACCTTGGTGAAAAGCATATTAGCCATTCTCATTGTATAGCTTAAAGTAATCAGTCTGGACAAGAATCATTTTGCTGTTGTGGGATTACTTGTTTCTACCAGTTACAAGTCTGAGGATCAGGTAAGATGAATATTAGCATGGCAATGAGCCCCCAAAAACCAAGCTTTAGAAAGTTTGAACGAATTGGACTAGCCGGAATCTGGCAGATTGTGCAATTCTGGTTGTAGCTTCCCTTATCCTCTTAATAATCTCTATCTTCTTGGTGCTTTTATTCCTTTGAATTCTTTCTTCTTCTTCTTCCTCTTCTTTTCTTTTACTTGTTTAACATTCAAGGGAAAGCATTGAAATTTCCAGCTCTAGAATGGTCTGTTCTCCTTTTCTTTTCCTCTTCAACATTGAAGGGAAAGAATTGAAATTTCCAACTCTAGAACGGTGTCTGTTGTTATGCAGCAATCTTGAGAAACCAAAATTTGCTATTTCATGTTGGGCAAAGCCATCTATGCTCTCTTATCGATATGTTGCAGAGAATGTCATTGGTTTTTTTTGGAGAATTATTAGATAGTGTTATATACATATATTGATAATGTTATTTTTTATGTTTGCAGATTAAGGCATTATTAATTTAAAAAAATAGTTGGAATGATTGACACAAGGATGATAAGGCTCAAAAGCTAGTCACAAGTTACCGGATGGGGTTGAAGCTGTAAGCCTCTACACCCTTACAAATTTCTGTAGTAACCCAGAATAATTTGTTCTGTCCAATTGGGCCAATCAGTCTATAAGTTGTTGAGAAGAAAATCAGATTTGTTGACTCAACTTAATGCATTGACTCAGAATTTTGGAGCTTGCCCCAGTTACTATTAGCTTCTTCATGTCCCTTCTACCAAAACATATGTAAAATTTCAGGTTGTTCTCTCAGGTTGTAAAGACCAGTACGCACTGAAGTCAGAAGAATTCTAGTTTTGTCCATAGGAAACTTAGATGCCGTTCCTCTAATTGCATTTAGCATGGTGGGTGTCTTTGGTGCCAATTGATTTGTTCTTAGAAATCACAATTTAAGTTGAGCTGTGGGCATTTGAATTCAAATTTTAACTACTTACTAAAGATCCATCATCTAGATTCCAGATTGAGGTTGAGTCATCATTATTATTGATTGTATAGAATAAAATGAAATGATGCTGGTTCAAGCTTGACTACACATGTCAATAGCTGTCATTTACTGTAATAAGCTCATTCTTCATTATTGATTTGTACTAAAAGATTACATATAAAGGACTATATGGCACTCATGAACTTATTCATCTAGTGAAACCTTTACTATCACACAATTCTTGAACTTCTCTCTTGTGATGTCTTTGCAGAGGCACCATTGGTGTTCCCTTGAAATTGGATGAGATGTGGTCACCCATTTAGAGATTTTGCCACAACATTAATTGACTATGCTGCATTTTTCATGTGCAGGTAGGACTAAGTTTTTTCAGTTCCCTCAGCAAGCATATTGTTATTACCACCAAATTGTGTGAATACTCTGTTGATTGCCAAGGACTGGAGATTGTGACACCATTTCCTCTCTCTTTAGCAATCAAAAGAACTGCAGATGATGCGCAAAGTCGAGGAGGTGTTATTATGAAACAAGATTGAAGAGTAATATCAATCAAGTCATGAGTTTTCATTTGGTTTTGTGTTGTTACCCCACCTGTTCCAAAGGAATATCTCAAAGGCTCATCATGTTTTCTGTTTGTGACACTGAAAATAGTTTGCGGATGTATATCTTCCCTCATTATCTGTGCTTATAGTCCCCAGTTACTCAAACTGTTGTCATACATTTGGATGAAGCAATTCAATAAATCCTTACTTTCATGTTACCTCTCTTCTTCTTCTTCGTTTAAGCGTGTAATTTTGAAGATTTGTTGGCTGGTTACCAAAGAGGCATTGGGTAAGTCTCTTTAAGGGCCTCCACCTACTGCAATTATGTTGGATCATATTGATGGTCTTTTGATCTACATTAATTCCTGTAGAAAAAATTGACACCAGCATAGCATCAAGGGTCCATAGCTCAGTGGTAGAGCATTTGACTGCAGATCAAGAGGTCACCGGTTCGAACCCGGTTGGGCCCTTTTTTATTTTAAGTTCTAGCTCTTATTTTTCATAAAAGCACTTGTAAAACACAGTAGACTTCTATTTTGCTTATAAATAATAATAGATGGGGACAATTATGGGTATAGTCGACTAATTTTATTTGGTGCAGCAAATGATTCAAGTTCAACTCAATCTGAATTAAGAAACAATAAATATAAGTTCAACTTAATTGAATTAAGAAACAATAAATACAAGTTCAACTTAATTCAACTTCTAACTCGAGATATTCAACCCCAGTTTAATTCTACTTTATTTCTTTAAACTCAAATTGAGTTCAAATTGATTGAGTTAGACTTGAATTGATTGGGTTACATAATTCAAAATTCATTTATAATATTTTTTAAAAAAGTTTTTTTAATTTAAATGCTAAATATGACAAAATTTCAAAATAGTAATAAAAAAAAATTATATACCTTTCTTAATATATATATATATATATATATATATATATATATATATATATATATATATATATATAATATGATATGATTTGAAATTAAAAAAATCTAAAAAAAATTTATTATTATATAGGACAATATTCATTATAAATATTATAAAAGCATTATATCGGGTTAAGGTTAGAGTTGGATTATCCAAACCCTAACCCAAACCCAACCCGATATTGAAAATGATTCCTCAAATTTACTCAAATGTCAGGTTGAGTTAGGGTTGGATCAGACCAACCCACCAAGTTTCACTCCTACTTCATTTCATGTTCCTGATCCCAAGCATGACTACGAATATCTTTGGGTCAAACAAGATAGAAAATTATATGAGCAAACTAGTTCCAAATTTTGAACATCTTTGGGGCCAAGCATGGCTACCATTAACAAGTGAATTACTATTTTCAATATTTTACATCATGGAAGTGTTTTTAAGTTGAATAATCAAAAGCAGCAGCACTAGAGGCTCTTGAAGTACATATCCAACTATTTGAAAAATCACTACTCAGGAATACCCACTACAAAAAGGATTAAACTACTGAATTTCTTATGTTAAAAATGGGGAAAAAAAGGTAAAACAAAAATGAAATACAACTCCCAGAGAGCGTTTTTGGGAGTGCATCTAAGCAAATACATGATCCAATAAACTGGCTCGAAATTCAAGAATAGAGATGGTTCCAGTAGGGAAAAGTTTCCATAGAAGGAATTCATCCTCTCTGCTTCCTCTGTTCTCTCGTCAGCACAATGCTTCATCAGGAAAATCTAAAACCGGGTACAGACATCAGCATGACCAACTACAAACAAGCAAATGAAATCTTTATAAATCTTATAAATATAACATATTAGGGTACAGGACACAATTTTTTGTGACTGACGAACCCTCAGAATATGAATGTAAAGTAAAGCAATTTTTCTTTCTGTTTTTGGCATTCTATGTGCACATCGAGGTAGAATAATGTGCATGAAGATAGGAACACAGAACAATATGCATATAGTAACAGATAGGAATGGGCAAATACTTGAGGCATTTGATGTTAACAACAGTTGCAACACATAGCCCACTATCATGGATATTTCCAACAAGCATCATGAGTCATCTCAAGCTAGAGGTTGGTTAGTGAACAATGGTAGTTATATACAGTATACACCAACTAAAATGTCCTAAAGTTTACTGTTTCATATCAGAAAAGATGACCCCAAAAAGGTGGGCTAAAACCAGAACAAACATAGTAGGACTTATTTTAGGTTTTTCTGAAATTACACTTTCAATTTTCTATCTCTCCCTTGACTCAAAGCGAATCTGCTTTACAGTTAATGAACTCAATGGGCAAGCAATCTGGTCCAACCTGCCAGTAGAGGTGCAAAGAATCATGCTAGAAGACATTTAAGTTGTCAAAATTCCTACAGCTATTCTCTATTCTATTTTATTTCCATTTTTCTTTCCTACTATGACAGATAAAAAGAACTCCACTTTAGTCCTTGATTTAAGCTCATTAGGCTTGTAATGTAACTAAAATATGAACAATATAATTATTCCAATGATAGATCAAATGAGGGTTGTCGTTATAGATCTTGTGTAAAAGCATTGGCAATTTCGTGATGCATGGTGTAAACCAAAAGGGGATCTTTAGTGGCAGTGGTAAATATTCTTTTGGTTGTAGAATATTTAGGATATCTTAATTTTAGCACTTTCTTCATAGGCATTTTAACTTGAGCAATTAGGTGGTGTTTGTTTTTTATTTATTTAAATCTAAATAGAACTTAATTTAACTTAACTTTAAAACAACTTAATAGTATCAAGTATTATGTTGTTTGTTTTTTTATCATTTTATTTTTGTAAGTATTAATAGGGTGAGGGTTGTGTTGAGATTTGTGATTTGGCCATTTTAAAAAGTTATTTTTAGCATTCAGAAAAAAGCCAAATATTTTAGTTTTTTATATTCAGTTAAAAGATTTAAAAAATAAGTAATAAGTAGAAAAAGAAAAAAAGTTAAAAATAAATAATCTAAAGTTTGAAAGTAAATTGCCTTCAATATTAAGTTTTGTAAAAACAAACACCACCTTAGTGAGGTATTGTTCTATGTTGATTAATTTTTTGTTTAAGAAAAAGTTCTCTTTCTTTCTGTTCCCCATTTCTATTAATTGAGATGATTCTGCATTATATCAGCTCGAGCAAGGCTGATTACTACAATGGGTTAAGGCAGTAAAAGATAAGAACTGACCTGAAGCAGAGCATTATATAGACATTATATACATACATATGTACAGCCAAAAAAGGAGATGGTGACTTGAAATAAGGAGGAATCATGTAGATGCCTATGTCTGCACTCAATGCTTATATGCACTCCTCATCCATATGCAATGAACCAATGGAGTGAAATATGTATTTTAGGCAATGTCAAACATGAACCTAAAACAAATAATCAAGTTGAATTTACTAGACTTACCAGTCAGGCTGTTATGAAGAAAGCAGCACTTTAGACCGCCAAACAAAAGCATCTGACTGCTGTTCATTTCTTAATTTCTGTATGTAGTTCTCCAAAGTATGTGCATACTCATCTATGTTGTCATTAGGCATTGTATCTTCAGCTAGTTTGACTGCTGCCATTTGAGACAGTTGAAAGGCCTCTCCTGTTCGTTGTAGCTTCTTCGCCATTTCTTCCTTGCCAAGTATCACAAGGGAAACCAACAGAGATTTAAGTTCACGCTCTGCTCCAGGGGTAAGATACATGCCCTTCAAATGCTCTACCAGAGCCATCTCCTCACCAGGGCTACAAAGGACAGTGACCACATCACCCATGATAATTTTTGATAGAAGAGAATCTTTAGGAATGAAAGAGGAAAAAACCTCAGAAACTTGAAACCAAAATACCTTCCAGCACGGATTTTTCCTCTATTCCTTTGACGCCTCATTCCTCTTCCCTTGCTTGCCGTACTTGAACTAATGGAAGCAGCAGAGCCTTTCCTTGTCCTGTTCATGGAGTCAGACCATCAAATAAGGCAACTCACAGTTAAATCAAAGAGAAAAGTTGAAATTGCCACAAATAATGGGACAAACTGGCACTACGTGGTACAGGATTATTATTTTCATTTCTTATCTTTTCAAGAGGGAGGTGTTATTTGAAAATATACTTGCCAGATCCAGAGTCCTTTTACAACCTTACAATGACAAACGCAAAAGATGACTAAGATGCGTTTGTATGTCCATGCAGAACTCTAGACCTACTGGCTTCATTGTGAAGTAAAAGAAGGACAAAGATGACAGTCCAGGCTTCACCTACAACAAGACACTCTAGAACAAGGCAGCCATGTTGCAGATGGGCATCAAATAATACAGACACACCAACTTAAGAAACTTCCTTGTGGGGGATTGTTAACCACCTTGACTTGTACTCTTTAGCATTTATTTTCATTTGGTTTAATGTATTGCAGCCTGAACCTTCTTTTTATACTGTTCCACTCATTCTGTCAAATGAAGCATTTGTTTCTGATCCAAGGAGGAAAAAATACAAGCAATGATAATTTCCATACAAATATACACATGCACTGTGTGTTCACAGTTACATATTTCATACAGGTAATTATATTCTCCTCTTCCTCCTGCATTACATATTCTCCAATATTCCTTTCTGTTGGTTCAAAAAGAAAAAAGAAAAGGAACAGTTGTATAACTGGTTACAACATGCTTTTGTGCCTTGTATAAACTAACACTGCATATTGATGATGGTCCAAACAAATGTGAGTTCTCCAGTTGAATTAATTAACAGAACATGAAGAATAATGGAAGGAAAAACAGAGCCATCTGAATAATTCAAATAGGATCAATGACTACAAAAACCAACTGGGAGGAAAGGGTACGTATTAATAGAGATAAAACAAAATCAACATTCAGCATCCATAATTTATGATCTCATCCTCTTCTTCGTCGATCATTCATGCAAGTATAAGTACAAGTAACCAACATGTAAATTATACTGTTAGGAGAGGAAGTTACAATGACTCTGGAATTCCAAGTGAAGTATGGCAGATACTTGTAAACGAAGAGAGAGACTATACATTCTTCAGTTAGTTTCTTTCAATAAATTGTCGGTAACTAAAAAGGGGAAAAAACTATTAACCATATACAGCATTGAGTTAATAAAAAAATGTTAATTAGAAAACCGATGATGGCTCCACAGGCTTAAGTAGAAAATGACCAGCAATGGGTAAACAACAAAGTCAATACAGAGCAATAAATAATGAACAGCAATTCAACTGATTAGCCCCAACCTATCTGGTTGCATTGATATATCTTCACTTCCAATAAATTAGTAGATAAGAACCATTAATTTTGTAGTTATGGATGTACTTAAGGGAGAGTGCTATTTAGGTTACTACTTACAAGAAGAAACTGCATTCTGAATAAATGCCTGTCAACAATAAATTGCAATTGGACAAAGAGTGGTTTACCAATAATAACAACAAATTTCAAGGTCATAGACCATGGTTAGCACAATCAACCAGTGACTAAAACCAACAAATGAGAGCAAAAAAACACATGCAGATATCCATGCCACAAAGTAGAAAAGAAAACGAAGGAAAGATGTGACCTGCACAAGCACAATGTTAAGAACTTAGAGATCAGAAATGGATCCAAGATCAAGGGCTCCAGTAAAACATGGTGAATCATAAGAGCAAGAGCTAAAGATATACCCTGTGGTGTAAGCACTCATTCCACTGAAACTACTGCTAGCTTCTGAAGCAGTATCATCATCAAGATCATTTATCGACCGGTCTTCTGATTGAAGCTTTGCTGCAAGTAGTAATCTTCTCTGCCGAACAGCTAAGTAGCGGGCTAAGTACTTTCCTACTTTCTCCAGACCTTCCTCATATTCACCAATGAGCAGAGTGGCACATTCCAGAGATGCATTCTGCACTTCTGAGATTAAATCATCACACCTGTGCATAAACGCAACCCTTAGTGCCTCCTCCCAATCTCGCGCACTGACCAATAAATTGATAGCACTTTTAACATCTCCACAGTAATCCAGAGCAATTTTGGCAGCTTCCCCTGGTTTACCAAGTGCCTGGAGTTCTTCACAAAGCTCATGTGCCAGTTGCACAATCTCTTCTTTTCCCAATTTAAGGAGACCAGCAACCGTCATTACACCACTCCAATTACCACATGCACGATATGCCTTCAAAGCTTTCTCCAAACCAGAGCAGCACAAATAAGTAGTAGCAGCATCTTCAAAGCATTTTTCATCACTAAAATGATCTCCCCAGGCCTCAAGCACTTCTTTTTTCTTGGCAGGATCAGTGATCAGTTGAAGTCCCAATGGAAAAAGTTGGGGATTTTCCTTCATGAGGTTCAAACAATCTGCATAATAAGCATCCCCTGCAGAAGCGATGTGTTTGAGAGCACTCTCATACCTGCGCAATCTAATGTCAATATTATATCGCATCAAGTGAACAGGCATGCGTTCCAGTTCTTGAAGAAAGGGAAGAAATTCTTTTGGGTCCCGTTGAGAGTTCAATGCCACAATAGCTGCAAGGTGCAAATCATAAAGGCCTAAAGAAGCTTCATAGACCGCCTCAGAATCAGACAACCACAAAAGATGCTTCAGAGCTTCTTCTGCAGAAGGGTAAGACTTTCTACGTGGATCATCAGAACCTAATAGTTCCATTTCCCGGATAAGTTTTATTCTCTCCAATGCTTCTTCAAGAGCTGGGGGATCACTTCGAGCTAGAGTAGTCAGAATGCAAAGCTCCCTTGCAGGACTTTCCGGTACTAGTTCCTCAAGAGCCTTCCTTATAGACATCAGAACTGAAGAAACTTTGTTATTATTATTTGAACCCTTGAAATCTCCAGCTTGGACATCTTTAGCCTCCCTCGGGCACAGTAGGGATATATAATTTTTGTATAAAGTCTCTGTAATAGTCTCATTCTTGATGGAACAAACAAACTCAGTGATGTAGCTCAGATTATTTACCTGCCTGACAAACTCTGCAGCTGACTGGAGAAAGGCTTGCCAACCACAATGGTCGACAATGACATTGAAATCTATCCTATGCCGCCTCACCATGAGTAGCCCATCTCTGAAACGACTTTGAACCAAAGCATTAATTATTGAGGCCAGGACCAATTTTCTTGGATAGATGCATTCTAGGTTTCCTCGAGCTGTTTGTAATATAACAGCAGCTTCATCTCCATGAAGGACACCAATAACTTTAGCACCTCTTTCCCATATAGTTATAAAATTTCTATTATCTTCTTCGCGTCTTTTATTACCAGCATGGATGAAGTTTTCATATTTTACTTCCAATTTTCCATCCAAAATGTCGTCAATGTCAATAACAAAGAGTAAATCCTGTTTAGTTGCAAGAATCAAATGTGTTATCGCTAGATCAGCCGAATTTGAGTAAAATGAGAAACTTCTGCAGTTGTTACATATTATCTTCCCACCAACATGCAGCCTACCATTGTCATCAAGCCCAAAAAGCAAAGGCCTTGATGATCCACTGTCACCCACAGGAACTACACTCATCCAAGGGCAAGATGATGACAAACTCATATCCTCAGTTTTTGGAGCTCCTCCCATGATGCCTAAATTTGGTATATATTCAAAGACTTTGCCACCATCAAACTGAACAAATGCTGAACACTTTTTTGTGGGATTAGGAGCAAGGCCAATTACAAGCCCATCTAGAGGTATTTGATTGGTGATCTTTGCATGCCAACCTGAGCAGGTTCCCAAACCTGGGACATGATCCTCAGAACACAAAAGCTCAATTTCCTGCAAATAATACCCATGAAGCATATCCTTGCTAGATGGAGTTTGTGAAAAGTAATTGCTATGACTGAACCCAAAATGAGAAACACCAAGAAGTATATGTGCATCCAACCATATGAGATGTACAAATGACCCAAATATTGTTTCAGAAGAGGAGGCATCAACACTTAATTCTTTCCCTTCAAGTTCTTCCCAAGTATCAAGAGGAGGAAGCTCTGCAACACACAAACATCCATCTGACAAAAATGCAGCCAAAAGATTCTTAGAATTCTTGGTATAAAAAGCAATGTCCCTAATAGTACTTGAAAACTTTAGGTTAAATAAATACATCGGTGGTGGCATTAGAGAAAGGGAAAGAGGGGTTGCTAGTATCTTGGACTCATCAATTACTAATGCTGTTGAGTTCTCCATAACAGCTGTAACCCAGACAAAGCTGTTGACTGTGACTTCGCCACCAAGAGTCCAACAAATCAGCTGCAGTGGCTTTGTCGGATGCCACATGAATTTAACTCCATCCTCCCTCGAGTATCTAATTTCTTGTTTCAGGTACCAATGATTATTGCTGAAGAACCATATTTTAACAGAGTCAAATGTTTCAGATCTAACAACAGCTGCAAGAAGATCTGAACTGCAATTCCACTTTAAAATTTCTACTTTTGCATCAGTTAGCTCATTAATGCTAAAAGAGCTTCTTTCCAATCCATTCCTCTCAAAGAAAACTATTAAGGGACACTTATTTTCAACTTTCTTGTCATAAACAGAAGCAATTTTAGCTCCACTAGGCATCCAATCCAAAACTGTTCCCATGAAAGCCTTTGATTCTGAAGCAGCATGCAGCGTTCCTGTATCTCTTTCCCAAACCTTAAGCTTCTTGTGTGAGGAAGAAGTGTGCAATTCCCCCAGAGTCACAAAGTATTTCCCATCACCACGCCAAGAAATATAACAGGAAGAAAAGGTTGGTTCACCTGAAATCATAGTCCAGTAACAAAATTCAGAAGATTAATCAAACCATACCATAGATAAAGACATTTTCCTCTATTGAAACCACCATATTCCACTTGTGATAGGGGACACTGGATTGCAATATAAAAGACATGGCCCAGATAAAACCCCCTAACTTTCCAGCTATATATCATGTTCGGACAGGTTGTCTTCAGGGCAAGTACTGGCTTCGCTGTAAAGTCAACAAAGACAGACAGCCAAGCTGAGGAGGCAGTTAGATTAGGAAGCCTGAATACGGAAGCTGAGTTAGTCTCAATCATCTTTTTATGTTTGATAAAAAAAAAGGCCTAGGTGGTGGGTTCGACTCCCACAGGAGTGCACATCGCCTATCTAATTGGTACTTTTTTTTTTTTGATAAGTAGTATCTAATTGGTACTTTTTATTGATTCTTTGTTCTTGCAGTCAATTACTGATTCTTTAGTGATGTAAAACAAATCTAATTGACAGCAAATTTTTCTTGGCTGAATTTCAGAATTCTTTTGGCTTTTCAAATAAACATAACTATATTTTGTGACTAGGACTTACATAAAGTAATTTTTAACCAAACTACTGCCTTGATAGAATTCATCACAGGTTCCAAATATCTAAAAGTGCGTAATATACAGAACATAAAGAAAGTTTCTTTCTGTTTCTTTCTCCATGAACATGCCACTGACACTGGCTGAGATAATTTTTCACAAGGTAAACTGTATTTTATGTGTGGGAAAAAAAATGCAAAAATCTAAAATAATGCAGAAAAGTCCTTACTTAAGTCAACATCTTCAGGCAGATCATCAAGCGTATTCTCATACAACACATCCCAATCATGAGTCATCACTACTATCTGCCCAAAACCAGTTATTATACCAAGTAGATCTCCATCTGGGCTTGGCGAAAGGCACTTGACACCACCCTCCACCCTACCAACAACTTCTATCACATTATCATCCACATTATGCAGCAAAAGAAGCCCACTAGAAGTTCCCACTATAAGTGCTTCTTTCTCCATGAGATAATCAAAGGCAGTAATGAAGTCCCCAGGTTCCAAATCAATAGGCTCAACCTTAGAATATGAAGAGGTTTTGCCCCATACCCTTTCATTCTAGCACATGCATCAATTTTTGGTTAGAAACAAAAGTGAAAGAAAAAAATGCATAAAACAAATTATACAAGCCCTATGAACATGCATGAAAATATCAGAACTCTCAACTATCATAGTGAGAGAACTCCTCGACTGCTCCTGAAATTCCCAAATCATATTCAACTTCTTCATCAAACATACAAAAATTTGAACTTATCTCATGTTCTAGATTATCAATAGATTATACATCGGTACACTTATCAAAAAGTAGATTATATGTCAGTAGGCTGAATGTCCATTCTTCTATATGCAATGCTAAAAAATGGCTTCACCAGACCATTCTACAGGATTGTTCCCGAAGCCTCATACATCTTACAAAAGGGCTATAAATAGAGCACACATATTTAGTGGCCAAGATATGCATTAGCCCATGAATAACAATGCGGTTCAAACTTCTTAGCCCATTCTACTTTATGGACCAAGCTTCCACTCAGAATAGCAACCTGGATTAGCAGCTAAGTGCTAAAGTTCCGAAGCAAAACAAAATAAAATTATTGCCCGTTTCTTCATGCATGGCTATACCACACCCACTAATTACAAATTGTGACTTCAGAATGATAGTTTGTGCTTCATTTTTTTCCCCTCTTCTATCATCCACTACTTTTCTCGTCCTCGGGTTCCTCTTATTCTTAGTTACGCCCGAACACCAAACAAAAAGGCTTCAAGGATAGCCTTTTAGATCACCCGAGCATGCTAATTGCTCGAGTTTGTCTAGATTTCACCATAACACCTTCAAGTTTGGTAGCCGAGAAAACAGAGGAAAGAGAAAATAAGAAAACTTCACTTTTGGCTAACTTATCAGCAACATTGACTAATGTTTTTGGGGAGTCCAAATTAAAAATACAAGCAAAAATAAAATTCAAGTAATTCACTAGACAGAGGCTACAGAAAATTATATTCAATTTCACCCAAATAGACACAGAAAAACCCTTACTTGTGATGAAGGAAGCTGCGTGGTGTATATGAAATTATCGGAAGAAGCAAAAAACAAGCGGTTGCGTTCAATATCGAACGCAGAGAAAGAGACAACTTCTTCGGCTGATCTCAACTCCAGATTCAGAGAGAGATCTGAATAAAGCTTCAGATTATTCATCCTCAACCCACAAAACAAACAACCTTAGGCCGCTTGCCCAGTTGTGTTTATGGGTTTAAAGGGGTTAAGTCACCCCGTATTATCGCGGTCTGCGCTAGAAGTGAAGTTGCGTTCGAGGGTTTAATGGGCTGTTTTCATGGGTTTAAGCCACTCCTTCTGTGTTGTACCGGGTGAATATTGAAAGGACCATTTTGCCCATCTGGTTTTGATGAGAAGTAACTGTTCATGGGAAGTGGTGTTACCTTTTGGAGTGTGAAGAATCTGAAGATAGATTTGAGTACTTAGAAAATTAAAATATTAGACCCTGTTTGGAATTTTTATTTTTATAAATAAAAAACTGTTTTTAAAAAATTTATAATACTATTTAGCAATTATTCTATATTTATAATTAAAAATAAAATGAAACAAAAAATCATTTTGAGAGAACAAAATAAAAGAAATATCTAAAAAATAAAAATAAATAAATAAAATTGAACATAATATCATTTTTTTTTTCCTTTGTTCCATAATGATATCAAAAAATCTTCAAATATTATATTTATTTAAATTACATGTTTTTTTTTTAAAAAAAAAATCTTTAATTCTTCCAATTTTTTTCTTTAAATAAATCAATTTCAAAATAAATTATACTTGATATATAAAATTTATTCAGTTTTAATTAGTACTATAAAATTATAAAATTTAATAATATTAGAAAGTTATAAACAGTAATTCATTTTAAATGACTTGGTTGATTCTGTCTTTGCATATATCATATTTTTGTAAATTATTACAAATTTTTTCACTAGGAAATAGACTCAAAATCAAACAAGATTTAATGTATTAGTCTATTACTTTTATGGATAAAAATTGATGTATAAAACTCTATTATTTTACTTTTACATATAACCATATGTATATTTTACTAGACAAATAATCTTTAAATTAAATAAGACTTGATTGTTTGATTTATTAATAAATTTAATAATTTTAAAAAATAATTTGAAACTCAAATAGTAACTCAATTAATATAAAAATATATATGAATAAAAATTGATTTATAATAATTCTGTTTTTTTTTCTGCACATAATTATATTTTCATAAATTTTCTTATTAGAAAAATAAATTTCATATCAAACAATATTTTATATTAAATTTAATAATTTTTTAAAATAATTTAGAACTCAAAAAATAGATTTAATCAGTAAAAAAATGATAGACCAAAATCAATATATCATGAGTCATAGTTTTGTTATTTTTCCTATACCCACAATTATAATTTTTTGAATTTTTTTATTGGGTAAATACACTACATAAATAGATTCTAAATTAAGTGAGAAATAATTAATAATTTAATTTTTTTTTAAAATATTTTTATTTTTAAGACTAATTTAGAATTAAGAAAAATTATACAATTAATTACATATTAAATAAAAGTATTTCAAAATACTGTATTTATAATTAAATAATAAATGTGTGCCTATAATAAAAAACCTAATACATTAACATATTAAAAAGATTAAATTTTAATCATTTTTTTAAAATTTATTTTAAATAAAATGCTATTAACAATTATCATTTTTAAATTACTATTATTTAAAAATTAATTATGGTTTTCCGGAAATGTTAATATCCATGTTTTTCTAACATATATTTTTCTAGGAAAGGATGGGCAATTTTTGAGAAGTGACCAGTAAACACCAATCAAGAAATACATATGCACAAGGGAAGATTCAAGAACTAGAAAAATTGAACTCATCAAACTCTTTCCATCCGTATGGCACTAGTACAAAATCCTTACTAGTAATTACATTCTACCAAACGATTTGACAACAATGCTAAACCACTACATTTATTCAACACAAACAAGACGGAAAATGAATGACATATACATGATGCCAAGTATCACGCCTGTGTACACTTTAAATTCCTCCAAGAAAGCTATTAAACTGTTAGATATACTCTGTATCCTGTGTATTTTTTGGGCTTCCTAGATTCATAACCCTCTGAATAGTGATTGCAACACCCATCACTTCACCAGTGAAGGATTCCTGATTTCATTTTAATTCGGCATATCAACTATTAATCAAAGGCCTTTCCCTTCTACTAATAAGCAGCACCAAACCCAAAATTGCCTTTAGTAGAAGGCTCTCTGATTCAACCAAACCTCTCACTCTTCCTACACTCAGAAAGATGTTAGTCAAGTTCAATACCCTTCTCTTTTGCTGCTGCTACAACTGAATCCATGTTTCCAGTAATCTTGGATAGCATGAGATATGATTTCCAAAGCCTAATGGAAAATGGATATAGTGAGAGAGCTCTCTTGTGAAAGTTCAAGGATAGCACCTGATTATCCATTAGATTGTCCAAAATACCTGCAGCTTCTACCCAAATAAACTCCGGTGCTACTGGGATTGCCTGAGAGATTGCATTAATCAAGAGTGAGCTCCCCCAGAATAATACACTAGCAGAAGCATCCCCAGAGCTGTGG
Organism: Vitis riparia; assembly: GCF_004353265.1. Lineage (NCBI taxonomy): Eukaryota > Viridiplantae > Streptophyta > Magnoliopsida > Vitales > Vitaceae > Vitis > Vitis riparia. The sequence goes on along the minus strand of NC_048443.1, from coordinate 26,674,623 downwards.
CCTCTGCTTAACAGCTGCTTACACGCAGACATTGCCAACTGATAGTTGCAAGGTGAAATCTCCATAATGGCCTCAACAAAATCTACAAGATCCTTTAGCTTACTAGATTCCTGTGGTAAGAGAGATTGCCCATGCCATACTTCAAGAACCAAGTTCAGCAGAGAAAAATCAGATGACATAGGACTCAACATATTACTAACAAGCTGCTGGACTCTTGGCTTCTTGATGGTCTGAATGAATTTTCTTGATAATGGTTCAGAGACGGGGAAATTCTGGGAAACACTCAAATAGCCTTTCAGGATTTTCAACATACCATTGATAGATGCATCCTCCTTTAACTCTGACCCATCAGTAAGCATAAACATGGCATGCTCTCTTACACAATGCTTAAAGTACTCAGGAGCAGCAGTCTTCAATGACTTGTCAATTATCATGCGGGCTTCAGTAAGATCATTTTGGAATAATCTATAGAGGGAAAGATTTAGCAACCCAAACATTGCATCCATCTTGTTAGAACCTAAAACTGAAATGTCCAGATTTGATGCCAAAGCAGATTCCAAGGAGCAGCATGAATTATCGCCATCAGTGCCACTCAAACTATCATTTTGAGGACATTGAACTTTCCAAACAGAGTTATACCAACGAGACATGATTTCTTTTGCAACATCAAAGCTTCCATTCCGGAGGGCATATTCAGCATATTGACTCCAGATACATTGAATTCCAGGGGATTCTTTTGGCCAATTGCTTAAGGCGTCTTCAAACCCCCCAAAATTTAGACCCCCAAAATCATGCTTCTGTGTTTGTGCTGATATCAGAACTAGTTCTAAGCAGGATGGGTACAATTTTGTATATTTATCCAACAAGTTCCTACCACATTCTAAGCTCTCGACTGCCACTACACACCGAACATGGTTGAGAGCAAACAGCTGTGCTGATCTGAGAGTAGTTTCACTTTGAAGTGATTCATTATCGAAGTATGACTCAACAGAATTCACTGCTGTTCCCATCAGCTTTAGAGCCTGCTGCTTCTCATCAGCTCTCAAGCAAACAGAAGGCCATGATATTGCAAAGAATTCCTTCTCACATTCAAATCGCTGTACTATGTCATCAGGCAGTTTCCTGTAAATTACTAAGTACACACAGCAAACCCAGAAAATACATTTGTCAGTAATTGTTAAACATGTGAGGATATCAGAGAGCGACAAAGAATGAGGCTCATCAGAATTTGTTGCAGATGGAAGGAGTCCATAGATTCTCTGGATAGCCTTCCTAATGTTCCTGGACATGCACAAACAACCCATCATCTGCAAAAACAGGTCCAGGATGCATGCACTAGCATGCTTTGCATCCCCGTCAGAAGCAGATGCATGGCGGCAAAGTGCTGAGAGTGCAGTATCATATGCAACCAACCGTTCATCGAGCTGTGCCCGACTATTGATGAACATAAGCCAGAGTTCATAAGATCCTTCAGTGTGTTTGATCTGGAGAACAAGAAGAGAAAGTGTATCCGTACAGAAGCAATTCAGCTCTCCAGTGAAAACATGAAACAACATAAAAGAGATAAATGAACACTATGATTTCTATAAACATTAACAACACAAGAAAAAACATTAAATGAAAGACAACAGAAATTTCAATACAAAGAAAACTAAGTTATAGTTATTTCTTAAACACTACCAGATGGACAAACTTTAATGCACATGCACCCTACACCAACCAAGCTGGGAAGAAAAAGCTCATGAATACAATAAATTGCAGAAAGATCTATTTGAGAAACAATCTTTCTTATAAACCCTCCACACCAGCCTATCATTTCTCTCACGACAAATAACAGCAGTATGAATAAGCAACAAAACCAACTCAACAATATTTTTTTCAATCCTGAAAACTCCTCACAAATATTAGGCAACAGAGGCTCCTATTACTCTCCTCGTGCCACAAATCAGCCACCTAAGCCTTTTGTTTGCAATAATATTGAATGATAGTAGAAAACAATCTCCCGAAAGAGACTTCACACACCAAAAAACAAGCCAAAACTTGATCCTAAAATCATTACCCTCTGAAAGACTAATTCGGGATTGGAAGTCATCCCAACCTGTTCTAATAGCTTTCTAAAGGTCCATTCCAAAAGCCTCCCTCCCTTCCCCAGAGCAAAAACGTCCTTCCTCCCTAAATTTACCGGATATAACCTTCCTCTACAAATTAGCACGCTCCACAACTACTTACCAAGCAGGGTTTCTTTGAGTATTATTGGGTTTCTGATACCCAACCCACCCAAGGCCCTATCGGAACGAAAGTTGATAAACCAGGGGGTCTTTTTATTTTTTTAATAGGTATTAACCAAGGGGTCTATGATCTTTGCTTGTTTGAAGGGTCATGGGTTTTGCCTTGCACAAGAAAAAAAAGGTTAGTTAGGATGGCAGTTTCACTGGGAAGGCCAAGTAGATAGATGTCTCTATTGAGCTTATTCCGGTGTATGTTGAGAGAGCAATCAAAGCTGTTATTGAAAGATTATTTCCTCATATCTCTATTGGCTTGGTCGAGGGGGTCTCTTAATTGGAAAATTGTCCCTTTTTAGATTTTATCGACAGCTTGAGTAGGGCTGAACCCTGTGTTGTGCCTATTTGTTTTCATTCCTTTGTTTATTTTGCTTCTAGGTGCTACTTGTATACTCATTATGTACTTGAGTTGCACCTCCCTTTATTTGCTAGGTGCCTCTTAATAATCTTATTTGCCTACCAGAAAATATGTAGTTCTTTTTCTTGTGAACCTACGACCTTGAATTGGCTACAAAGGAGCTAAAGGACCACATTGAAATTAGATTCAAGTCTAGGCCCGTAAAGAAAACCAAGCTGCTTATGAGCAGCTAAAACTTGGAATTTTTCCCTTTTAGCATTGCTCAAAAATGCTGACATCAAACCACAAATAAAAGCTCTGGCATGTAGAGCAGCCTAAAGGCTCTTTCAAATAAAATTCTTCCATCACAATTCAAATTGGTTCTAGTACTATTTGAAAAATTACTCAAAGGAATGGTATTCAGTAATCTACTTTTCATCTCTTATCAAGCCAAGTGAAAGAGAGCAGTTATCCACTTCTGATTAAAGTGCAAGCTGAACAGGATCAAGCATCGGTTTAACCAATCAAACTTGAAGAAACCAGTAGTTAGGTAATTTGCAAAATCATGGTTCAACCTTGGTCTTTTAAATGCTGAAATCTATGTGGCAGGGGCTGACAGTATACTTTGCTAAGAAGCTTTGAAATAGATAGCAAGCACATTAAACTCATCTCTCAAAATTATCAATTACTGTAAACATTTATATTTTAAAGAATTAAAAAACACAGAAACAACAGTGCACAGTGATACCAGCAAATACCCTTTTCCTTCACCAATTTTTTAACATGCTTATATGTACAAACAAATCCCAAGTCCATTGCAAATTGAATTTTGAAAGAGCAACTTCATATTACTGATGAATAAAATCAACTAAATGAATACCCACAGAGCTAACAACCATGTCTAGGTAATTAGTGATAAATGGATTTGATCTTTAATTGGAATATAAAACAGCATAATATACGAATCTGAAATGAAATTCAAAATAAATAATACTTGATCTATATTGAACACAGACATGGCTTTGCTATAACATTGCTAATGGTTATAAAGTCTAATAGTCAATCCACCAGAAGGTCTCTGCACAAATATTAGATAATGACAGAGTAGGATAAGAAGCCTATGCCTGAAGTAAAGACTGGTTTGCTTATGCATCCACATTGAGTTGAAGTGCCATGCCACTGTGGCATTCTTTTTGCGGAATGGTAAGTTGCCAACCCCCCTTGATAATCTCTCACACCAAATCTCAGCCCACTCCAAGCATTACAAACAGTTCCCCATGCATTTTTGTACCCAAGTTACTTTAGCAGAAATACGCAAGCTTAAAAAGTCTGCAACTCCTACATTATCAATGTCTTTAATGCATAAAATTGGAGTAACTTTTGGTCTGGGGGCAATCAAAGGGAGAGAACAATACAAATTAAGAGAAAATAATAAAACTTCCATTTGGGAACTTTCCATGTTCCATTTATAAAAAGTCAACCATGATCAATCTCAGAGCAGAGCCATGGGCAACCAGGAAGTTCCAAAAGGTGAGGAGAACAGCAACTACCAATGACACCTTTGCATATAAGGGCGACTGACAGAACCAAATTGCAGCTAGGTTTCTCTAGAATTCTATTACATGTCATATAATACTGAAAGCAACACTTGTATAAGGGTGGTCTCTGCATGTGTGGAAACTCCCATAGTTTTCACAACACAACTCCATATAAGTTCAAGGCAAAAAATAACAACATACCGCATAAATGAACATGTCATCCTTTCCAATTGTCTTTTGACTGCTATAGTAAATAAGAAGATAAACAATCCAGAGGGCTACAGATGTTGGATCAGCCTCAAGAGCTCGTGACAGCACAGAGAGGGCCTGCAAATCTCAGAAACTTGAGACAAACAGAACAACAGGAGTTTCTAAACATAATTATACTGTTGAGAGTTAACATTTTAAGTACAAGTCACAGAATTACCTTTTTCATGCCCTCTACTTTATTAACCTCCTGATTGAGAACAAGAAGAGCCATTTCCAGAGACTGGACACTATCAGCCAAACCTTGTTTAATTTGATTCTAGGTTATACACAATGAAGGAAGTTAGAATAGATAGAAGTGCAGTACAAACAATACAACGTGAAAACTATCCATCTGTAATATGATAATAGATCTTTAAGGACTAGAAGATATACAAACATAACCACATGGGCCTAGAGAAATATAACTACAAATCATTTTAGCCCTTGAGGCCTGGCTCAAGTAGTAAAGGGATGGGGAGGGTTTGTGGGAGGTTCTAGGTTCAAGTCCCAATGGGACAAAAATTTACCTATTAAAATAAATTTGCAATAGCAAAAAGCATTCCCTCTTTATCAGAAGGGGGAAAAATCTATTTTCTTGATTAAGAGAATAAGGAACAGCAAAACAAAAGCACTTAAAGGGAAAGACAATGTAAATTTCCAAGAGCTGTCATTTCATAAAGACAATCATGATCATCAAGCAATCTTTTCACAAATTTTAAAGAAGAATTAAACAATAACAGGCAGAGAGTAAACAATACTTCAGTGACACTTGTATACTGTTGCATGCTCAAAAGAGAAGAAAAAAGATGTAACAAAATTTGAAAACTCCCTAGCATCAGAAACAGATCATACATTTAGAGCCACAATTGCAAATAATAAATAAATAAATAACAATAAAAGGTAAAATGTACAAAACAACCACAACTGGATATCCATATTTTATAGGAAATTTCAACATCCAAAGCAACTATTTTACTAACCCTAATTAGAAAACTATGACATGACTATACATATAACATATCAACAGCAAGGAAGGCAATTTCATCCAAGGCATGAGGATTATGACTAAACCTTTTTGATAGGTAAATAAGAGAATAGATTAAAGATTGCTAGCAAAAGGCACAGCCAAAGTACACACAGAGTACACAAAAAAGGCCTAAAGGCTAGCAAGAGAAGGAAGGGGAAAAGGAAATACAAACCACCCACACAACAAACAAACCCAAACCCCTAACAAAATAGCACAAAACCAAGACAATAAGCCCCCCGAAAGCCCATCTAAAGCCATAGATCAAAGTGAGAAAACTGGACCCCCATTGCTCCCCCCTTTTTCCTTGGCTGTGATAGCGGTGCCACTGCAATTCACCGAACATTCAAGCTTCCAGATTTCCCTCTCCAAATGAGAAGATGAAGATTTCCTACCACTCTTTGAAACCTTAACCCCATGACCTTTTCTTGCCTCAATTTTCTTCAACAAAGCAATGATTTCCTTCTCAAAACCCAACACTGACATTCCCTAAAAACTACTAAGCACAACAAATTTGCTAAGAATAATCGCAAAGCAAAACTCCTCCCCCTCCGACCGATTGCCTTCCTCCAAAGCCTTATTTACCTCCTCCCCCTCCATTTCCTCAGCCCTATTCACCACTTGCTTCCCCAAAGAACCCATCTCATCATTCCCCCATGAGATCCAACAGCCTTCCATCCTGGAACAACGATCATAGCGACTGAAAACCCGAAGGAGACCCCAAGGGACGCCCCGTCCTTGTCAATCCAACTGCCCTACCGCCTAGAACTGAAAGCCCAATTGGAAAAGAAGAGAGCCCAAAGGAGTAATTACCTTGAAAGTCAGTCACTTCATTTAAAAGGGCTTCATTTGCCCTCGAAATCCACTCCACCAGATCCTGAACCTCCATCTTTAAGAGAGGGTCATCGAAAAGCTCCAAAGAGAAAGCAGTAGCCCTAGGTTTCCTTTGCCTCCTTTCCCATGCACTTAAAACACAGGGAGTCCAAAGACGAGGGTCGGGGCACTAACGGACAAAACTAGCTTCCTTTAGATAAAAGGAGCTTTGGTCTGGCCCAAAGAGAGCCCATGGGCCACACCAGCAAAAGCAGGACTTCTGGTCCCCCTTTCCTCCAAAGGGCTGAAACTGAGACGCGACCCATTTGAAAGGCCCACAACCTCATTGAGGTTGTCCCACTAGGCCCAGTACCTACTGTGGTTTCCATCCTATCAGCCTTGGGAAGAGACACTACAAAGATGTCAGCTTTCATTCTTTCAACTGCAGAAACACTCCCTCTGCAGGGTTCCTCAAGTCTTCCAACGACATCTGGAAAGTTGCCTTTTCAGAGGACCCTCTTTCTACTCTCTCTATGGCACGTGACCCAACTTCACATTCTTCTCCAGTCCCCCATCCATAACTCAGAGAAGGCCCCACCTCGCTCCACCAAGGAGGAACCTCCCATCACAACGGAATCGCAAAAATAGAGGTATCTACCACCACCTGCAACGAACTTGGAATCTTCTGCCCTTTAATCCTAACCAGAACTTTGGCCCACTGCAGATTCCTTCGCTTTGTCGTGTCTTCATCAACGGCCACAAAACTCCCACAAGCTTCTCTTAGTCTTTTAGGAAAGGCTTTCCCCCAAAGATGCAAGGGAAGACCCATGATTCTCACCCAAACTTCACTATCGTCCCTATCCTCCTTGAGACACCCAATCGAGGGGTTCCACCACTCCAAGAACAAACTTTTACCATTGAACCATTTCACACCCAAGTGAATAACCCTCTCAGATTCACCACCACCTTCAAACTCAAAAAGGATGAGAAGCCCTCCTAACAAAGCCAAATGGAGCTTCCCTGTACTTCCAGCAAGACTGTGCCCATTTTCTCAAGACACTACTAAGGTCTAGGCACCCCCCCCCCCCCCCCCCCCCCTCCTCCCCCACCCAAATCTTCCTACAAGGCTTCTTTTAAGAAATTCCTTATTTTTGTCTAGCACCTCCTTTTCCACTTCAATCCATACAGTATTACAATGCTCAGCAAAACTACATGACCGCACCTCTGCTAACAAACCCTTTTTCCTTTTGTCGCCCTCACTAGGGACCAATACCTTCCTAGACGAAGCAAAAGGCTCCTCATCTCTCCGCAGGGCTGAGGAAACACTGAGATGAGACTTCTTAGCTTTCTGGACAAAATCTTCCATCCCCTTAGAAAACCTCTTCCTTCAGGAAACACCAAAGAAAACTTTTTTTCTTCCACAGAGCAAAACAAAAACCGGCCTGCTCTATTGCTGTGTAACTCTAACAAATAATGTCTACCCTCTTCCACCCAAACCTTTCTAAAGGGTTCCCCATCCTTAATAACGCAACAAGTCTCAACCCCTTCTCACAAATTTCCCCAAGCACCTTCCCTTTGACCTCCTCGATCAAAATCTCAAAGGTTTTTGAGTCAACACTGAACCAGCACTTACCACCAGGAGATTGGGTCTCAAGAGCAAAGTATTCTAATTAATTTTGTAAACATCTGCTGGAAGTTGCAAACAGGGAATAAAATATCAGAACTGATCCTTGTATCAAGGTTGTGACAATATGGAGATAAAGTCAACATCAGTTTAGAAAAATGGCAAAGAAAAAATAGCAATAAACCATGGATTTGGATAACAATTACATGACATGTATGTCAACACTTAGTAGATATTGGAGATATTGATGGAGATATCGGCATATCCAGGATAATTACGACCATGGTTGTAATGCACACAAAACATGATAGTCATAATAGAGATCAGACCAATAAATGAACATAAAACAGAATCAGTAGACAAACCACTACGCCATTTCTAGTTCGGATATACAATGACTGCCTATTCCAACTTCCATGAACCTCCAGGCGGCCATCACTTCCATGATAGAGTGGCTGATCTACAGGAAAATCTTTTTGAACCAAACTTGATACAGCTAAGATAGTACTGAAGCACTTCTGTCCACATTGGGAAATACACCAAGCTGGAACAGATTCATATGAGTGCAAATCAGCATGAAGAATATCTAAGTAAACAAGATAAGTAGGTGCATCCAACACAATCCAACAAGCAAGAAACTAGGAAGGTTCTGTTGCACCTTCAAATTTTCCTTGATGTGATGACAATCCAAGATGCCAATCTGCACAAGAAGATTTAAAGCATGATATAAGCATGAAAAATGGATCTCTAAAATTTGTAGGGAATGTTCATACCAGCATTATCCGACTCATCATGCTGATTCATATTGTTGTTAGTATAGTCTTTCACATGTTGCCAAACACATTCTTCGTTGTTGCACTTTCCTCGAAGCTCATACATGCAAAGAGGCCAAAATGGGTCAACTGCAAGATTGCAGGTATAAGAGCCAGCTTCTCCAAAGCCATCTCTAACAGTATCCAATGTTGAACTTGCTGTCCAAACGCTAGGCAGGATTTTGTTGGATCTGACACTGACATCCTCTTCATTGTAAGCATTATCAATGCCATTCTGCTGATCCCTAGTATGTAATCCTAGAGAACTGATTAGGGATGTAACTTTCATGTGACCAAATGCACTTCTTAGAACAAAAGGGGGTGAAAAGGTAACAGAGGTTGTTGACTGGTGAACTTCTCTTTTAGAGAATTTATCCTTAGGATCATCAGTGGGCTGAAATTCATTGTTACCAGAAAACTTTTCATAGCACTGGTGATCAATCTCAACAGGAATCTCAGAGATACTTGTTTCTGGCCTACCAGCACCTAAATAAATACATGAAGATGAAAAAAATATTATACATAAATTAAAAAAAAAAATGTATATAATAAAACCACTTATTGAGTGATAGAAGATAGATTGAAACTGAATGGAAATATCAAAAAATGGATTATCACAGTTCAGGATATCAATACATAATTCTCACCTATGGCCACATGTTAAGCAAACAAGGAAATATAGTCATAACTTTTGAAGTCTATTAAACTTGGGGTAATATTATTGAGAAACAGAATCATTTTTACTTCAGAATATCAGATTAAGCACACAGCAAGGTAGCATGAGATTAGATTGTCAATTATCGAAGCACCAGATCTCAAACCTTGCATTCAATCATGAGTGCATGAATGCAGGAACCAAATTCACTGTTTACAAAAGATCAAACCCATGTTTGCAAACCCTTGTCCTATTGTTCTTCAACTTGATCACATTAGATAATTAGTGAATGTCCTTAAGAAAAACTACAAAAGAGGGTTAAAAAAAGGTATTCCCCATAGAAGAGTACAAAGAACTGGTGATTGGCATAATGGACAGAAATGAAAATGAATGAAAGGAAAAGGATAAAAGTAAAAATACACCCTAGGAGTCTGACAAACATGAATCATCAAATTTGTGTTCAAGATAACATAAAATTTCAACTTTAATTTAATTTAACACATTGCATGCAGATCTCAAACAAAGAACCAAGAACAGAAACTTATAATCCAAAAGGACCAACAGTTGAGAAACCAAAATTAATTTAATCATCTTGAACGATCACTCTTACCAGAAGGCTGAACAAGATTTTCTTAAAAGTTAGTTACCTCCAAGATCCAACTGTTGGGTTTTCTCTGCATCAGAAAATGGTATGTTCCGCATCCTCATCTGAGTTTTGTCCCTTCCGACATTATCCTCAACCTCCCTATCAACTGCAGGTTCGATATCGTAATCATGTCCACTGTTCTTCGACAAAGTTCTCACTCCCAGCCGTGCAAATAGTTCAGACCTTAAAGTTGCTTCCAGGAGTAAAGAATCCTCAGGGCTATCAGTAGCAAATTTTGTGTTCAGCTCGTTTATTTCCTTTTCCCTTTCTTCTGAAACAGCCTCTTTTCTCCAAGACTCTGCATTGGGCTGAACAGACTCATGTTCAAATGGAAATGCGTCTTCATCTTCATCTGCAGAAATATTTGGATCATTGGATGGAGAGCACAATCTATTTGCAGCACTGCTACCCTTACGAGGCAATAACTCTGATGTACTAGCATCAGGTTCACTACATGGTTCAGACCCCAAATTTTGTCCATCAACATGCTGATAAGGCTTGGTGAATGGTACACCATCTACACTCTGGATGTTTGAATCATAACCTGGATTGTTAAAACCATCAAACTTAGTCTGAATCAGATTGCTCGACATGGGTATTTGAGCCAGGTCAAACTCAGACATGTTATTTGAGGAATTCAACCCGATTGCAGCATGTTCATGCTGCCTAGAGGTCCAAAATAAACTGGAATCCTCCATAGTTAAAGATCGAAACTGTGCTGAAAACATTTCCCTTTTGCGATAGAGATAAGTGCATCTAGCATTAGCCTCAATCAAAGCCCTTTGGGCTTTACGATAAGCTTTAAGGGCATTTCTTTCTTCAATTTCACACTTGCGCCTTTGCTCTTGAGCATCCTCCAGCTCCTTGTCTTGCAATTCCTCAATTTCAACTAATGACTGTATGTCCATGTTATTATGTCCAGAAATGTTTATATCATTCAAACAATTCCAGAGATTTGCATTGTTAAGAGATGTCTAGCATAAAGGAAATAAAAAGAAATCAGTCATTATTGAAACAAAAAGACAGAACAATTCATTAAACGGTAAAAAAAAAACCACAAATAAAACTTATAGATATACATTAGACGTCTCCAACTTGCTATCTGGAACCTGGAGCAAGCATACCTGACATATACTGTTAGACCTGGACTCCAGTTTCTTATTATTGGATATGGCCTCCCCATAACCATTGCTTCTCATTAAATTGTGTTGGCATGTCATTTTGTTTGGTGGATGATGCGCATCAACTCTACTAGGACAATTGAACCCAGCAACATTCTGCAAAGTTAGAAAATAGTACAATAAAATAACCCGTAAATTTTTTTTGAAACAATGAAGTTATTAGAATGCTGACATTTATGAGTTACACAAATTCATATTTGATTTCAGCATGGCAAGTTGCCATTTCTAAGGAACATGAAGCTTGATGCTCCAAACCAAAGAATCAGAACTCCCTCAAGTTTGTAGACAATCTTCACTGAAATTCAATCATAGAGTACTAATCAACATGCAAATGATTCTCACAAGTAGGCTGTGACAGAAAAAATGAGTTTATTATTGAAGCAGATAGGATAGGAAATCAAATAGGCCAAGCATACAGCTGTGGGAGATCAATGTCAGAAACATTAAGCAAGACTCATCAAGTTCTGGGAACATTAACTTACAGATCTCTTTGGGGAAGCATTGGAAGCCATATTTGCCAATGGTACAGTTTGGTTTAACACTACTAAAGGATCCACCTGTCTAGCATTCCTGTCTGACTGGCTATCACCAATATTGTCAGCACCTGCAGAGCCATAATGAACCCTTTTTCTTAGGCACCTCAGAAGTGTGGTACAGGATGATATTTGGGAAAAAAAATAAACAAAATACCAACCATTTTTACGAAGATTTTCCAAAGAAACAGCTGGCCCTTTCTCATCTTGCTTTTTCCATTTAACAATGCTTGATTGTGTCCTGTTGGCAGGAACTTCTTTCTCACAATAGCTACGATCAATCTTGTCCCTATCCAGAAGGCCACTACTCTGTGATGCTGGCTCTTTTAATCCTAACAGGGATTTTGCAGCAGGTACATCGTGTCGGTCATCTAAATTTGAATTTATCTGTCTAGAATATGTTCCACTGACTTTTAAACGTTTACCATCGGGTTCTTTTGGTTCTAACTGTTGAATGTCAATAGAAGTAGATCTGCTTTTGCCAGTTGTACTATTGTTTAGGTTCATCGAGTTATTATCCTTACATGAACCTGAAACTGTTTCCTTATTTTGCTGTGAAACTATTTCCTTGTTCTGCTGGGCAGACTTAAGCTTCAGTTCACTCTCCCGAAGTGCTATCTGCTGTCGCAAGTCCTGAAGTTTACTATTATTCAGAAACACACCTTGTGTAACTTCACGGTCCCGCTTAGCTAAATTTTTGTTAAGGGCACTAAAATTTCCAACCCGAGATCCTTGCTCAATTAACAATGGTCCAGTATTCCTGGAATTGAATCCTTTGGCTTTTGTCGATTGGATGAATCTGCGACTTAAAGGAACTTTCTTAGGTACCATTTTAGTTTCAGTTCCAGTGGTCCTTTCTAACATTTCTGATTTTCTCACTGAGGAAGCAGGTGTTCTTTTATTGCCATCCACTCTGACTGTATCGCCTTTAGTTTCCAGAGTTGAAGCCTTCTCTTGTCCATACTCTTCAGAATCACTGCCACTGTCATTGTCTGAGAAGCTTATCACAAGGTTATTGTTGGACCCCGGAGGACCATACCATCCAGATGAACCAGATTTAAAAGGCACCCGATTTTTTTCAAAACCCTTATGATAGTTTGGTTGAATGGATGTTCTAGCTTGAATGTCAATAGATGTTGCAGCATTATTCACAGAAACAGACTTCCCTGTGAAGTAAATATCAATCCATGAAAAAAAATGCTTCTACTGAGTACTGACAGGATAATAGTCATAAAATTAAATAGATGATGGACACCAAAACCAACACAAAAGAAATAACATAACACTTGGCAAAGCAATATGAAAATAACCTGGAAACAAGATTCTGCATTAGGGTAAAATTAACTTGAATTATGATGGTCACAAGTGCAGCACTTCCAACTAAATGCCCATATCATGGAGCTAGAGAAGTGGGTGCATGATGACAGGAGTGTCAGAGAAACCTAATTTAAAAACAATAAACCTCAAGAATCTGCAGAATGAGTACACAGGCTTCTGTATATTTTTATAGACAAATGTATGAAGTACCCATAAGCAGATAGATATAGTGATTCCACTCTTTCCATGTCAATATGTTGCATGTATCTATGTAATAATTACAACATAAAAACTTTAATACGTCCAATTTCATCATCTGAAGATTGAGACAAAGACCAACTCCAGAAGCTTTAGAGGAAAGTCCAAAGAAGGTTTTTATCACAAGCTTCTCTTTTCTTTTTCACCATCTCTTCTTTCTTCGCTCCAATTTTTCCCTCTTTCAACTCAATTCACTGCAAATCACTAAATTATTCATGACAACAGCTGAGATACCAACCGGCCAATATATTTTATTTCCACCCATTACTAGTAATGCCCTATCCATCCAAAACCATCATCTCACAAAATATTATGAGAGAGAGCAAAGAAGGAACTGTGAAATGAACTTGGCGAAGTAACACTCCCCCAGAAAGGATCCGTACACCAAGGGACAGAAATAATAAAATTAAACAAATTAAAGAGTCTTCCCTGTGAAATGGCTAACGATACCTACCCGCCTTAGTGCCTTGGGTGTTTTTGTTCGAAGGAGCAACTAAGATGGGCTCCACTGGAGGGACTGTAGCACCAACAGATGGCGCCGGTGAGGAAGAGGGAAGTCCCTGCAGTATTGAGTAAAGTCATATAAGAACAAAATACATGTTTAGTAATAATATTTCTAAAATGCAGAAAGAAAAGATAGCCCAACAAAAATTCCAGGATTCTACTAAACTGGCTTAAGTAAAATTGCATAAAACGCAAATTCATCATACTGAATCAGAAATAATTGGCCATTACAAAGGAAACAAATGCAAAAACACACAAAATAAAGAAAATAACAGACTCTAATGCCACATAGTAGAAAACACACTAACAATCGAATGGACAGATTTGCCAATAAACCTTTTATTATCACATTAAATCACAATATCACTGAAATAATCGTTGCTAAGAGAATTCAAGAACAAAGAATAAAATAAAATAAAAATTCTGAACCTTGGGAACTTGAAAACCCAAAACACTCCACTCAAATATTCTCCTCAACTGATACGATTTTCTCCCATCAATTCCCTGCCCCTTTCCTCGGTTTCTCAGCAACCAAAAGGAGGGCAGAGGAGAGAAATCGACCGCATGTAAAATTCATCAAGAAAACACATCAAAAGTCAAAGAACAAAAAAAGAAAGAAGAAAAAAAAGGAGGGAACTAGGGTTTTGGGAGATGATACGTCGTCTTCTGACGAAGATAGCTCGCCTTCTTCTCTGTGTTTGGCGGATTTGTTGGAGAGGTCAGAGCTAGGGTTTGATGGTGCAGTAGCGGAGGCAGTGGGTTTGGGCCTCACCTCCATTTCCCTCTCTTCTTTCTTTCTTCCTTCCTTCCTTTTTTCTCTCCTCTAGAATTGGAATTTTGCGGGTAAGGCACAGTAGCTAAACGCAGAGGAAATTTTGGTCTCCGAAATCGAGAATCAAGAAAACGAATTTTGGGGCGGCCGTAATAGGAGCAATTACTGGAATGCCCTTGTCTTGATCCTGGTATTACGCACAGTGTCCTTTTTCTTGCGCCAGTCCACCCTTCAACGTTTGACAATCGCCACCCACCGTTGAATGCGTGCATATATATATATTGACAAAAATATTTTTTTATTTTTTAATTAAAAAATTGGTTGGTTTTATAATAAAATAATAAATTCAACAATACTTGATTTTTGATACAAATAAATCCTATAATTCTGGGAGGACAGTGAAGACAGGCTGGGGTCGTGGGTCAGACAGGCCATGCCACGCGTCCAATCCCTAGTCAGGTTTCACGAAACTCTGTGCCTCCAAAAGAAAATCCCCACCAACGCCTGAATTCGAATGCGATTCTGCAAAACCCCTAACATCCCAACCTTTGTGTTTGATTGCCAGATTGCCAAAATGCCTGATTCGCTGGACATGTCTCTCAATGAAATCATCAGAAATAAGAAGAAATCCGCAGGAGTTAGCAGCAATGTCAGAGGCATAGGTTCCGGTCCCGGCCCCGGCCCAGCTCGCCGTTTCGGGAACCGCGATCTGCTCAGAACGACGCCGTATTCGGTTGCCCCGGTGAGTTAGGGGGGGTTTTGGTGTTTTATTCTTTTGCATTTGATGAGACTACTTCCTGTTTGGTTTTGCTTCTGAAAAGCAGAAGCCTCGAATTAACTGACTTACTGAGTCGAGAGTCTTTACTGGGGGGTCTTTGAATTTTTCGATTTATCTCATTTTCCTTCATTTCCTTTTTCTCAGAAGAAACGAAGGTGTCATACGGCTTCTGTTTTCTGTTCTACTTGTTCTTTGCATTTTCTTTGTGTCCCTTTTTTGGTTGAGATACACAACAAAAATGACAATGTGTTTCTAATGATGACATTAAGGTATTTTTGTTGTTGTTATTATTGATGTTCCTTAAATTTTGACTCGGTCCCAGTAGAAGTGTTCTTTATTGAGCGTGATTGTCTATTTATGAGTGAATATCTTTAGTAGATGAATGAACTATATGTGGGTCAGTTGGTTTATTTATGATTTGGTTGTTGCCTTCTTTGATATAGATTTTATGATTGAACATATGTGGTTTTTAATGCTTATCATGTGTATTTCTTGGGTAGATTTGTAAGAAGGATGAATTCATTTACCTTTGTCTTATGATAAAATGGAGGAAGGAAAAGAAAAAGGAAAACAAATGTAGTCTCAATTCCTCTTTGGGTTTTGTTGTTGTTCCTAAAAGTAAATTGAAAAACCGAACTCAACTCTGCTAAATATTTGTATTTGGCTCGGTTTAATGGAGTCCTTCATTTTAACATTATAAATAATGAAAACTTAAGGAGTCAAAATTTTGATATCTTTTCCTTTCCTACACTTAGCGATCAGATGAAGTGATATTGGGAAAACTTAAAGCAAGACAGGTTTGTTAGACTAGTGGATGGAGCTAAACATGCCTAGCAGCATCTGAGCGAGAGAATTGATGGGGGAGAATGGTGGTTTGACAATGGTCATGGTGGTTGGTGGATTGGATGCAATGGTACTCATGATGCAATGTAGGAAAAGTGGATATGAGCTGCAATGGTGGAAGAGAAGTAGTGTCTCACAGAATGATGAAGTGGTGCGTCGTAGAGTGGTAATGTTGGTAAGATGGAAAAAGTGCATCCCATGGCAGTATAATTGCTGTTTGTTAATAATATCGTTGAAAGGCTTAATAAAATGGAATAGGTCAAGTTTCAGGAGCAATGCTAGTTTTGCTGAAATACTTCTCTGAACAGATTATCCAACAAGACTCAAAACAAAATGCCCTTGAATTTTCAGATAGGCACATTACATGCCTCTAAATAATGCATTTCAAAAAATGATTTATCATTTTGAAGTTGTTGATGCATTGCAACTTTGAGCTGGCTTCAGAGCTCTAGCACTGTACATAGTACAGATGCATGTTCACTTTCTTGTGGATTTAAATTCTTGTGATGATAATGACTTCAACATTGCTTGCCATCTCTGTATCAGTTTTCTAATGCAAACTTTATAATTTTGTTATGCTGTATGGCTATGCTTTTGCAAGTCATATAACTTTTTCACTCAATATAAAGAGTTAAGACTGTATAATTACATCATTATCACCTATAAAAGATAATGACATTAACAATGATTACACAACATTCACTTAGTTCTTTGCAGGTGCTCTTTTCCGAGGTTGGTGAACTGAAACAATACTCAATCCATTATGATAAGAGTGGAAGATCAAAGGTATCTTGGGGGCTTTGGGTTAGCTTAGTCCTTTATTGTAGTAGCCTCTTTTTTTCTCTGTAAGTGGCTTAGAAAGATTGTTTCTTATAGGGGACAGGCGAAGTTGTCTTTTTGCGTCAGACAGATGCTCTAGCAGCCATTAAGAGATACAACAATGTTCAGCTTGATGGTAAGCCGCAGAAAATAGATCTTATAGGAGCAAATTTCTAGGCTCCTGCAGTTGTGCAGCCAACTACAAATGGCATAATGGGAAAACCAAAAGGCTTTTTCAGAAGGTATGCACTTTTCTGATCTTTACCACATTCATCTCGTTTCTTTGCATTATCTTTTTCTTTTTCTTCTTTTTTTCTTTTTTTTTTCTTTTTTATAATCGAGGAACATGACCAAACCCTTAGGACTCTCCATGGAGACCCAAACCTCAGGGTGCTGACCACCTTACAACAACCAACGTCGAGTAAATTTAGGGTATCATTAATGGTACGATTCAAACCCAGTACCATGTCTGAGATCACACTTCCCAGTGTTCTCCCTGATCAACTAGGCTACCCTGGCAAGTTGTTTCTTTGCATTATCTTAAAATAACTCTTTGTATATTCTATTTAATCTGCAGTTAGATACTGCCCAAAAATTTCTTAATATTTTGAGTCCTTATCCAGATGCCATGCTTTTTGATGCTTGAGGTCTTGCATTTGCAGATTAAGTTCCCTTCCACCAGGGAATAAAAGGCAAATTGAAAGGATGAATGTGAGTCTTCTAGGTGTGCTAATTTGAAGCCAGTGTCAAATGGTTCTTTTGGAAAACAACTATCTAAATTATTTTTATAACTACCAGGTTCATTGTGACAAGATAGATTTTGAAATCATGATGATATTATGCCCTTCCCTGTCTGTTGGTATTCTTAGAAATGTCGTTTTTTTCATGATGATATTATGGATCT
Source organism: Vitis riparia (assembly GCF_004353265.1). Lineage (NCBI taxonomy): Eukaryota > Viridiplantae > Streptophyta > Magnoliopsida > Vitales > Vitaceae > Vitis > Vitis riparia. The sequence continues at coordinate 26,656,734 of NC_048443.1, read as the reverse complement.
GTCTCATCTCATTTTGTCTTAGAATGCTCTTTTCCCTGCTGCTATTATAATATAAAGACTCAGTTTCAACACACTCCTGAAGGTATTAATGTTGTGTCAGTGCCAACCATTCCATTAACAACCAACACTAGTAAGGTGGTTAGTGTAATAAATTGTTGTCTCCATTTGTAATCGAAGTAAAAAGGAAAGAATGTAGATGTTGAGGATAAATTTGTCAGCGCCTGTTTCACTGAGGATACCTCAACTTTCCAGTCTCTTGAGTTTTTTTTGCTCTCTGATATTGCCTAGTGAAGGAAAGCTAGTTGAATTTTCTTCATCTTGACTAACATGTGATAATTGTCATTGGACAGTGTAGGAGACATGGGTGCTGCAAAGGGACGGGTTCTCGTTAGCAACAGTAAAGTAGGGTTGGAAGGTGGACGTGGGGGAGACCGGAGTGAGAGGATATCTGCTAAAGATCTTGATGCTGATTTGGAGAAATACCGCATGGAATCCATGCAAATAAATTGAAGGCTTTCACAGTTTTTTGCACAATAGAAGATATCTGAACATTGGACAGCAGCCTCTAGGTTTTCCCTACCCTTTGCTTGCTTGGCCTTTTGTTTGCCAACTATACGCGCCTCTTTCTGTGACCTGATCCTGTATTGATCGGTGCCAAGTCTTGGCTCTTCGACCTATGAGTCTATGACAAATGGCTTTTCCTCTGTAAATACGTCATCCATTTGAAAAATAAGTCCTAAAAATGCTGTCAAGATTTGGTTATAACAGATGTGAAGTATCAATTTGGTCATAACGCTGGCATTGCATTTAGATCTATTGATTTTAAATCTCATCATAGAGCCTGGTGATATTTCCATTTACTAAGTTTGATCTGATATTCACGGGGTCGTTCTACATTAACAGTTTGGTGAGAAGTGATAGTGTCTCAGGTTGACAGAACTTGCGAGTCTCACGAGACTGAAGGTGAAATCAATAAATATACTTTTTTTTTTCTTTTTTTAATATTATTGTTGCTTTCAGAGGAGGCAAACACTCCCAACAATCGAGTGGGAAAACTAACCATTGATCGAATCGAACCACAATGTTGGAAGATGTATATTAGACATTATTTTTGCTTTCAAAGATAATGACACTTTAAAAATTGAGGAAACAGAAAAACAAACATATTCATTTTTTTCCTCTTGAAAACCTAAAAGGAAGGGTTCACCAAACTGGGTAAAGCAGCTAAAAAATCTCAGCTACTTGCTCTTCTTATTCATGGTGGTAAGCAGATTAAAGAAAAAACATGAGTACATTCATGCTCTGAATGGAAGTTAGCTCCCTCTTGGCCTTGGACTCTCGACTGTGTGACCATCCAAACCATAGGTACAGTATCAATTAAACATAATTTCAATTAAAATAAAACTTAGATGGAAATAGAATAGTGGTCAATGAATTCAGAAGCATAATTCCAGAAATGGATTGTCTGATTTGCTTCTAACAACCAACACAAAGGTATGCAGTTCAAACGGGGAAAAAGGAAAAATAGAATTAATAGTGCCCAAACCCAAAATAAGAACCAAAATTTTTCTATCATGAATTAAGCACTTAAAAGTCATACAGGAAGCAAATTTCTCAACAGCCATTTTACAACAACCGCAGGTGGGGGGAGACAAAAATCACACATTTACAAGGTTAAAATAAATAATGAACAATGGATCAAAAAAACATACCAGGCACACTTTGGTGATGTCCCTAATAACAGACACCCTTTGCTGAAGCCCCTCAAAATGTAGTCAGAAGAGCCCTTGTGATCCAACCTAACCTTTAGCACCCTTTATGGCCTATCAACTAAATATACAGGATCTTGAGTCTTGTCTCATCATTATCAAGAAGACCAACCTCTACAAATTAACAAGCTTGAAATTTTATTATCCATTAATGCCTCTTTTAAAAAACGAGTACAATGTCATCCTCAGGAACTACGTAAAAACATGGCCACGAGGTATTTGATCCTGTACAAAGAAAGGATTCCCCCAGAGTTGCCCGAGTAGTCTTCTGATGAAATAGTGCACACCAATAACTGCTTCCACATGGAAAAAGAAAAACATTTTATTACAAACATATGTCAGCCAAATACCTCTTTCAAACATCTGAGAACAAAAATAATCCTTTCCTTCAATTTCAATTCTATTAAAAATTTTCTCCATAGATGAGTAAAGCTTCAAAAATAGATCACTCTACTCCAATTTGATAGCAGTTCAACTTATTCAAAAAACAAGAATTGGAGTACCTTAGAAATCATATCAGGAATTAGAGTTGATATCATCCATTATAATTTGGAGAAAAAGAATGGAAGCACAAGCCAAAGATAGAGAAAATCAAAAAGACTGAATATGCATAAAAAGTCCTAATTTGTTGAGATAGATAATAGATAATGGTACCTGAAGAATCTTCAATTCCCTGATCTGAAACATCCAGCAACTGCTTATAAGTTGAATAAATTAAAGAATCAAGTTACTTGGAAAAGTTACTAGACATCTCATCCCCTGGCTAAACTTCAATGAGAAGCCTCCAGTCCCAAACTTTCTGCTGAATATAGAACTTCATAAATTTCTTTGTATGAAAGAATCTCTCATCAATCCATCATATTGATGTACAATTTGGAGATTGAGATATGGGAATTGGACAATAAATTGGTTCACCATTTTCTAAGAATCTCAGGGAAAAAATCCACAGGATTTATGGCTGCTGTTGAAGCATATATGGTACTCAATTAGCCATCAGTCACCCAGTATCTTAGTTCATCTCATATGCTTAGCTTTGCAATATTCCAGCCAGATTGAAGCACTTCAGTAAATCAAATCCCAAATATTTTATGCATGCTTAAAAAGTAATGCATCCTTTAATTATGGGTGTTGCAAACTTCAACCAGCAAATGCCAGGTGCTGAAACATCATACGCACCAGGAGTGATGAAACACCAACTCACTTAGCATGCAGCTTCTCCAAGTCAAGCAAAGTATATTTCCAAAAAAACATCAGATTATAACACCGTCCCAAGATCATTTGACAGCTGAATTATGCCACGCATCTGAAGGTATGGATTCTCCAACAGCTTTTCATTGTTGCTCTGCACAATAGCAACACAACATAGAAAATTTTAGTCACATGTGACCACGTACTAAAGGGCTAATGAATTATGACAAATGTTAGGATCTTTAAAAAAAGAACTTAAAAAAATTAGAAGATTATTAACAAATGTGAATCACCATATAAAGGTTTTGCTGCTTGAAGATTTAATAACTCAAAAAACTTACTGTGATCCAAACTTTGTTAAGAGGTAAAAAGAATATGAGATATACGTCCACAAAACATCAGATGGTTATGAAGTGTACAGATTTGCAATGCAATCCATTGGCATTTGATAAAAGGTCAAAACACAGGCATGAGGTTGGTGTAGCGTAAACATGGAAAAGATCAGCAGTTGTGGAAATTAAGTCTGTTTAAAGCAGCACTTGACCCTGTAGCCCAGCGAAATGCGTGTACATTCCAGTTCTCATTCAACAAGACTACTGTTCCAGATAGAAGAAGATACTTTGTTGTGATGTTCCTTATGTTTGTAGCATAAATCATCTTACTCTTGATTTGCTTACTTGTCTATTATGATTGAATTTCTAAAAAAAAATCATAATATACCACCATGTCCTAAAACTCTACTGTTCTTTGTAGAATACCAATCCAGCAACTGGTATCGTGGTCGGGTTTTGGCACCATAACCATACCCATGCAAAGTTGATACATGCATGCTTATGAAAATTTATAGATAAAAAATTGCTCTAGGACAGTTCTATTCCATGGTAGCAGACACATTCAAGTAAAACACAGAATGTGGCTGAACCTGCTGAGCTCTAAAAATGAGATTCTGAAGCATTCGTTGATATTTCTCAGGTTCTTCTGTCATCATTCTCTGCAAAATGCCAAACTCCAGGTCAGTTTGCAAAAACTAACATCAAACTGGATAAACAGTTGCAACCTTGGTGCAGTGGGAAGAAAGAATAGTGTTCTTGCCTTCAAAAGAAAAGCTGACGAGTAATATGCTACCCTTGAATCAGCATCTTCTAAAAGTTCCCTGCAAAGGATCCAAATTATGTAATTCTTTGACATAGTGAGAGATACTTAAAGAAAGACAAATAAAACAAAAGGGAAGAGAACAGATTAACGGAGAACAAAAAAGTGAAGAATTACCTAAAAAACTCTTCTCCACCAACTTCTTGGAAAGCAGCAGGATCTGCAGTACATTTACCTATTAAGAGTAAAAGAAGGCTGGCCCGGATGTCTGATGTGGCGCCAGGTAGGTTTCCTCTTCCTTTGCTTCCAACAGCAACACCCAGAGCAATATCATCAGTAGCTGCACTAGCAAGTTGAATTAATGGCCAGTAAAATAAAGGAGCAGGTACACGTGCTACTAATTGCATTGGAACTACAGCCTGTCCTCGCAAAAGCAATGCTCCTATAGATGCTGTCTCACAAATCCGAGAAGTACTACTATTGTAGCCAAATCTGCTATCAAATCCATCCATGAACTCATCCCAGCGGCAATTCACTTCTTGAGAGATACATTCACTAGTATCAACCTTTTTATTCTCCCCTGAGCTTCCAAAAATTAGACCATGGTGTTTATTATCTGAGATGGGAGTTGCTGTTGCAGGAAGAACTTTCAGGCACAATTGTGAAAAGAGAATGTCACACATCTGTTTACAAGCAGCAGAAGGACAAAAAAGAGTAAGAGTGGCATAAATTCTGAAAATGATTAACAGAAAATGCTACAAAAGAACCTCATTTCATCATGAACAATACATAAAAGGAAACAGAGAAGAAAAATTAAGTAAAATATTAGAGTCATCAACCAAAAGAAAATCCTCCCATGCTGTACTGAGAATCAAGTTCTGCACAAAATTTTATCTTCTTAATCTTAACAGCATACCATAAAAGAAAAGGATCAGATGGACTTCATCTAATCAATGCACTTTTCCTAAGAGAAAAATGTGAAAATGTAGAGTGCTTTAACTCTTTTTTTTTTTTTTATGGATAAAGGAAGTACATATTAAAAATAGAAACACCAAAAAAGCCCCCAAAGTACACATGGGGTATATAATAGACACCTAAAGCACCTCCAAAAAATAAAGAGGGACAACAAAAAATAGCACCCTTCAATAAGACCTCAACCAATCCACAAAATCTACACCATAAAAAGGGCCATAAGCTATAAACAATTTGGACCATGCCCAAAGATTACAAAGAATAGTAAGGTGGTGTTTGTTTTTTTGGCTAAATAGAAAAGGTCAAAATATTTGGTTTTTTCTATTCAACTAAAAGTAACCTATTTTTTTTTATAGGAAACGACAAAGATAACTATTGAACTTGTTATCAATAGATTCAGTTTAGTTATGTTGGTTGATATCAATAGGTTACTTTTGGTTGACTTTTTCTATTCATCCAAAAAACAAACACCACTTAAGTTTAATCCTTTGCACAAAATGCTCTTTGTTATCGAACATCTTGTTGTTCCTTTCCTTCTAAATTGTCTAAAAGAGGCACAGAAGAGCAACCTGCTACACCTTTTTCCTTTTTTACCCACGATAGTCGCACCAATTTAAGAGTGTCTCTCTTACTGAAGAGGGGAGCACCCAAGACACACAAAGATCCCTTGTCTTGTCACAATGAATAAGAATGTGATCGACCTATTCTTCCTATGTGCGACAAAGGAAACATCTATTAGTCATAGACCATCCTCTTATCCGAATGTGATCCAAAGTTAAAACTTTGTTCCAAGTAACCTCCCATGCAAAGAAGCCCACCTTGGGCAGCCCCAAGAATTCCAAATAACACTTGCCAGGAAAGTAACTTGACTTCCCGGCTCCAAGGCCTTGTAAAGGGCATGAACAAAAAATTTTCCATTCTTCACCCCTATCCACAACAACTTATCCTATTCATCCCTACACAACCTCCACCCTTGCAACCTGAAGAGGAACCACTCCACCATATTCACCTCCCAATCATTGAGCCTCCTACAGAAGCAAGGTGTCCAACAACCCCCATTAGCTAAAGTGTTCCAAACATCCTCCACTCAAGCCTCCCTAAGAGTAGCTAAAGCAAATAAAGTGGGGACAGAGGTGTTTAACGATTCATCTCTGCACCACTTGTCCTTCTGAAATTTCACCCTCCTTCCATCACCCAGAAAAAGCAACTTTGCTACTCAGAATATCTCAATCCTTCCTAATAACTTTCCATAATCCTACCTCATACTCATCTCTCATTTAGCAGGATTGCCACTCCTTTTTCCCCACATTTTCCACTAATAACATTTTGCCAAAAGGCCCCCCTTTCCTTTGCAAAACACCAACTCCATTTGCATAGCAAGGCTCTATTGAGGGACAAAAGATTTCTCACCCCCAAACCTCCATTTCTTTTGTCTAAGCAAACGACAGCCCACCTAACCAAATGAGGTTTCCACTCCCAAGTCCTTCCTCCTCAAAGAAAGTCCCTTTGAATTTGCTCCAGCCTCAACCTAACCATCCTCAAGATGCCTAAAAGGGACATAAAATAAATAGGCATGCTAGTAAGGGTACGAATAAGAGTAAGTTCCCCTTTGGAAATGTATTGTCTTTTCCATAATGCTAGTCTTTTACGAAACCTCTCCTCCACATAGTCCCAAACTGAGACAAACTTAAAAAAAAACACCTAACAAAAGGCCCAAGTGAGAAGTAGGGAGTGCATCTACCTTGAACTTGAACTCTTGAGCCAGCCCTTCTACATTCCCCACACTCCCCACTGGAATTAGTTCACTCTCTTCTAAATTAACTTTCAACCCAGAAAATTAAAGTGTCATAAGCAAACAACAAATGAGAGACTTCCACGCCCTCCCTACCTTTTTTTTTTTTTTTTTGATAAGTAAGCACAGAATTCATTGAAAGAAGGCTAAAAAAGCCCCATAGTATACAGGACGTATGCAAGGCAGCTAAGGCCTTACAAGCAAAAAAGACTAAAATGTTACATACAAAATAATATTTAAGCCTCTCTTCCGCCAACCTGACAAGAAACCACCATCCTTAGCCCTCTTAAGCATGCAACTAAGGGCCTCCATGACTATTACAAATAAACAGGGAAAGAATCCCCTTGCCTCAAACCCCAAGAGTTTTGAAAAAATCTTGATGGAAAACTATTAACAAAGACCGAAAAGCTCATAGTAGAAATACACCAATCAATCCACTTTTCTCCAAAACTCATTTTGTTGAGAACCAGAAGTAAGGAATTCCAATTGACATGATCATATGCATTCTCAATATCTAGCTTGTAAATCATTGCTTTTCAACAATGAATCATTAGCCTCATTAGCAATCAAAGCAGCATCCAAATTTGTCTTCCCTCCACAAAAGCATTTTGGGAACAAGTCACCACCTTTCCCACAACCTTCTTTTATATGTTTGCTAGCACTTTAGCTAACAACATATAAAGGCTACCCACCAAACTTATTGGCCTAAAGCCCTTACGATCTTCAACTCCCCCTTTTTTAGGCATTAGCACCAAGAAAAAAGCATTCAAACTCTTTGCAAATCTATCATGCTCATAAAAGTCCCTAAGGAAACCCATCACCTCATCCTTCACAAAATCCCAACTGAATTACCAAAACACCAAGGAGAAACCATACGGGCCTAGAGCTTTAATGCCCTTGAGATTGAAAAGGGTTTTAAACACCTCTACCTCAAAGAACGGGACCTCCAACAAATCTGCATGATATTCTCCTAAAGCATCAAATGTCAGCCCCAAGCAACTAGGTCTCCAGTCCCCATTTTCAGCCAACAAAGATTGAAAAATGTGGACCATCCCAACTTTAATCTTACTCTCCATTGAGACCCAATTAATCCTGACCAAGGAGTTCCTTCTCCTATGAGCATTGATCATTTTGTGGAAAAAGTCCGTGTTTTTATTACCTCCTTCAACCAAATCTCCCTTGATGTTTATCTCCAGGAAACTTCTTCCAACAAAACCCACTTCTTGAACTCTTCCCTAACCTACTTCCTAGCATTCTGGTCCTCCAAAGTCAAAGGCCCAATCCCTTCCTTAGAATCCCAAAACAATACCTCATTCAAAGCCATCTCCTCTTTGGAAGTAACATTGTCAAATGCCTCTTTATTCTAGCTCTTCAAAAAAGACTTTAGAGCTTTCAACTTTTCAGCCAAAATAAAGTTAAATGAACCTTTGAAGTGAATCCCCATCCACCTAGTTCTCAACAAATCTTTAAAACCTTCTACCCTCACCCACATATTCTCGAGTCCCCATTCTTTGTAACTTCTTATGAAAATCTAACACATCAATACCTCAATTTTCATCAAGCACAAGCGCAAAAACCATAATTGAACAAATACAAGATCGCCAAAGATGACATATGACAGTTCTTAAAGACACAAGAACCAATAAAAAGTGAAGGGGACTCCTTGACCAGGTTACTTGGATGCCTTGTAACAATTTTAGAATAAGGAAGCAAGTGAGAATCAAAATTCATGTAGGTTAAGTGAGAGTCCATTGACCATCTTCTTCTCCATTGCTAAAAAACAAGGGAAGTGTGGAAGTTGTTCTTTACCTTGTTTGGAGTGTATTGGGTGTTTCCTTCCTCGGTTAGGGAAACCCACTGGGGTGGAAAGGAAGGGTCTTTTGTAGGAAAGAAGCGTAGGACAGTTTGGAATGCAGGCCCTTTATGCTTGTTTTGGTCAGTTTGGAAGACAAGGAACAAAATTGCCTTTGAAGGCGGTGTGTGGTCCATACAAAAGCTGAAAGCGTTTTTTGTATATTTACTTTAGTCAGAGTCTAAAATGTTTATAAAAGATGGTTCTTCGACGCTAATTGATTTCATTGATTGGGTGGGTTCCCGTTGAGGGAAGGTTGGCTTTTGTACATATTGTTGGACGGTTTTTTTTGTTTCAGTTGTATGGGGGTGAGTGTCTCTTTCTTAAGTCACTATTTTAATGCCTTTTTGTAATACAATACTCTTACTTGTCAGGAAAAAAAAATAAAAAATTATGTAGGGTTAACTTGCTGAAATGAAAATTTTCTGTTCTATTAGCTATTTTGGGTTCACAAAGCAAATGGATGATATATTAGTGTGTTTTTAAGATATCATGGGTTTACAGTTTGTGATGATCTGTAACAGGGAATGAGGTAACTGGACTCATTTAACAGACATACTAAAAAATCATGTGCTTCATTAGTTTGATTAAGCAGATATTAAGTTTTCTCATTTCCAGGAAATAGAGGTTAAACAGCCTGATTTTTCCTGGTCCAAAAAGTTTCATTTGTCAGCACTTCATCACTGGGTAAATGGATCACTATGTCTGTCCTCCCTATAATAGACACATAAAAGGCTAATAACAGTAAGCCAGAGAAATATCTTAGATGGTTCATCTTTGGGATTTTGTATCAAATGTATCCCTATGATTTGGAAACTATCCTCGAGGTCCGCTCAAATGGTATGGAGTTCCCCCCACCCAACAATATATATATATTTATATATGTTTATATATACCTTTAAAATATTGATGCGATCTGTTTCTTTCTGAGCCACCAAGGACAATGCACTGCTCATAATATCTATCACCACATTTGCTTTCTCAAGACGGCTATCTTCATGTATTTGTCCAACTTCACTGCTGCTTGAGTGTTGTTCATTCTCATCTAACAAAAACTTGCATCGCATGAGAAGTCTCTCCAGAACAAATAGGAAGCCCCACCTGATGATGTTGTGTCTTGACTTCAGAAGCCCACACATAAGTGAGATGGATAAAGGGAGTTTTGAAGAAATCGAAGAATCATGAACACCAGCAAGAGCAATTTGCCGCTGCAGGTTTCTTATAGTTGACCATATACTGGCATTCCTTTCCTCACTAGTTTCTGCAATTAGCAAATCACCCAACCAGGTGTACCCATTGTGCCGGTAAGCAATTCTATCCGAATGAAGAAGAGAATGTAAAGTGGCCCATGAGAGCTTTGCTTTCATGCCAACACTGTGACCAAGAACTCCACTCTCAATGCCATCCAAAAACTGGTAAGATTTGGTTATCTGTATCATATGGGTGAACTCTTTGTCTAAATGAGTGAATGAACTTATAATTGAATCAAATTTCTCCGTAATCTTCTCCAAAAGCTGTCAAAGTAAATGAAGGTCAGAGAGCAGCAGCAGTGATATAAAACAATAATTGAGTTTCAAAAAATCATGTGCAGGTGTAGTTTATCCAACTTGTAGAATAAAAATCAGCAACCATACTATCAGCAGATAAAGAAAACAACATATGCAATTTAACATAACAAAGCCAAAGAATTTAGAGAGAAATCGCAGTTCTAAACTTCAATCTCTCATACACTAATAAGTGAATTATGTCTGTAAGACAGATATATGAGCCAAAAACAAAAGGAAAGGCAATGGTGAAATAGAAAGGCAGGACTGATGTAAGCTTTGAATTCTTTCTCACATATACTGACCAAGACCCAAATCCAATCTGATTTTCACTAACCAGATTTCAATCCTATTATCAAATTTATTAGTTGAATTCAAATCTGAACAATGAAACCCAATAGTAAACAATTTGAATTTCCAACCAGGTAGATCAAATCCAGTGGACATCTCTATCAGATTGAATCTATCACAAATAAAAGATTTAGCCATACAAGTAAATCATATTTTAAAAAGGAAAATGCTAGTTATACCACCACTTTTTGACCAATTTTCTAAATGGTAGGTAATTATTGGATACATGCTAACTGCTTTTTATCACACATACAATTAACCACCTACCATATAAGCAAGTGGTAAAAAAGATGGTAAAAGTGGTGGTGCATGGAGCACCATCCTTCTAGAAACAATTATGATAGGAGAGCAATTTGATGTCCCTTGAAATGATAATGCTTACATATACATACATCTGTACATCTATGTCAGGCGTGGTTGTTGCTTAGTAGCATTATGTTGGTTGGGCTAGAGCTTGGGTCAAAATTGTGAACACAGCATTGAGCCCAAGCCCAGTCCTATAAACATAATATTATTAGAGATTAATAAACTTGATGATTATTAAACATAAATGAGAAAATATTACCAAACCTTAATTACAGAAAACAATAACATAGGTAATACTGGTTAAGCAGAACCACAGCACAAGGATTGAATTCTAAGACCCAAGCAAGGGCTGGAAACCAAATGCAGCTATAAGTTCACACCAGGACACAAGCCCTAAATGCCTATAAGTTTAGGAGCAAACTTGCCCATGCCTGTGTTGAGCCCATTGCCATCCTAGTACATATTCATGATTATAACATACATATCCACCTTGAGTAAGAAAGAAAACCTTAAATCACAAAAAGTTTCATTCCTGTACATGGAAAAAAATTCAAATTTCAACCCTGTAACCAACTCAAAGTTGGACCAATTCTGTAGGATCAGTCAAAATAACAACCAAATTCAGACCATAATAGATGAAATGGATTTGATGAACTGCTGAAACTGACAGTGTTCATCTTTAACTACAGCCTGACAATAATAGGGCACTCTCTTACACATCCTTATCAGGTCTATCACCCTTCTGGAATGCCAAGGGAGACCATAGTAGTCTAAAAGTATGTTATCAATAAGTAGAACAAAAAATAACAATTGACTGTTAAGTGATCATGCTAGACCTGGGAATGCACGGTTAACCAACTAATTCATGAAGAGGGTATTAAAGGCCATAACATGTTCATCAAAGATCTAGTGTGATAACCATAAACATACATACATGCAGAACTAGGATAAGAATCAAACTATCTAAGAAACAAAAATGTGTCTTAGTAAAAAATAACATCATATTGTGGATATGGTTTCAACATTTAGTTTGTGCCATTGCAGGCTCAAAACTGAGCTTAATATTGCCAAGAAATGAGAATAAGAAAAAGGATGGTGTTGAACTTCATATAGGGAATCTAATTCCTATAGATTTATAAGCAATGTAGACCTTGGATCTCTCCAGCACAAATCTTCAGTGCATGGCCTTCCTAGTCAATATAAACAAACCAAGATGTATATATGCATGTGCATGGAGGGATGTTCAGGGAATTTCTAGTCCTAGGAACTCTCAAAGAGCAACTTTAATGAACATTATCTTCCTAGTAAATCACAAAACACATGCACACACACACATGTGCACATATTCAGGCACATTTGTAGCATTACCACATTTAGCCGTTCGCTGTTTGGATATCTAGTCAAGGCAGTAGAAATCGATCTTTTCAGTATCTCCCCAATGCCTTCCACCCCAAGCTTAACAGAGATATAAAAGGCTTCAGGTGCATCCGCAAGAGTGAGTAGGGTGGCAAGGGGTTGAATCTCATCATCAGTATATTCAGAGACACTGGTAGCTATGCATGTTTCATTAATTTGATGCAAAACATAGTCAAAAAGCACCAGATATAGATTTCTTCTCTCTTCCCTTGAGTTGGCAAGTGAATACTGCATTGAAAGAACTAAGAAGTTATCATGTAAAGGTCAAAATAGATTTAAATAAGTTTTAGTATAGAAATAAACCCGCTTCTGCTTATGACATAACAACTGGAAATGGGGAAATCACAGGAGCTTCTTCCAACAGGGCATAGAAGGAATAGTAAACTGCATTGTTCTTAAAATGAAGTACAAGAATGTTACAACTTTTTAGAGAATGTATTTTAACTCATTATAATAGTCAAATAAATTATGAATCACATGGAGCAAATATGGGTTAGGCCATTGTTTTGTTTAATTGTTGTCAACACAAAATGATAGATTATCACAGTTTTACATAAATCAATCATCTTTAACAATGTGTAATTTACATATTGATTTATAAGACAAATTGTTAGGACTTAAGGACAATCCAGTTGCCTTCTCTCATCACAACAATATGCAATACAAAGATTAATATCATAATCATCTAAATAATATTAACTCTAGAGTATTGTCATGATATCTTCCATGTCCCCAAAAATTTGAAATAGGTGTTAAATATCCCATATAAGTTGTCATATACATAATTAAATGATCTTTCTCATCATGGATAACAACAGTATGGTCAACCACTGCAGGTGCCAAGGACCATTTACCCTTATTTCTTAAATAAATAATTTTCATACCTCAAGGAAAATAAATTCAATTCCTCCAATAAGATCAACCTGGTCCACAAGAAACATTGGAGGACTTGAAACAGTTTTGTTAGGCTCATCAGGAACTTGATAAAACATGTTTGATAACATGCAAATAAGCTTAGAATGAACTACTTCTGCCCATGAATTCCTCCTGCTAACCTTCAAAAGCGCCTGAATAACCTGAAAATGGTTGTACATCCAAAATGAGACTCACAGAGGGAAGGACATAAAGCATGTACCAAGTATATGAGACCAAAAAACCAGTTTGACTAAGTTGAGACTTTATTAACTCAACACAAGGGGTGTAATCGTTTGTGGAATAAAAAAATATCACAAACACAATTGAGTTACAGTTTATGATTTGAGTCCATAAAATGGAGAGTAAAAATAAATACTGAGATCCGACCTCTTCTATTAGAGGACTCGCCCGTTCAAGCAGTGAGTATGAAGAACTGTATCCATGACAAAATGATACATAGAATGTCCGGAAGGAAGGAAGGAAGCACTCACCCTTATGTCAAGACATTTTAATCGGTTCCTGCAGATTTTGCCTCTATCACAAACAAAATAAAGCAGACAGCTCAGAGCAGATGCCCAAACAGACTCCTCCTTCTCTTCTATCTGTAAAAAGGTATCAAAGGGATAGAATGAAAAAAGGAGCATGAAATATAAACAAGAATTGAAACAACATAACAGAAGTTTCCTTTCTTCTATCTGCAAAGAAATTTTAAGGCCATAAGGATAATATTATCAATGAACAAAAGCCATTGTGGAAAACCTAAAGCAATTTAATGTTTGGTGAGACAAAGAAGGACAAACCTAGAAATAAGATAGTTTTTCTTTATACCAGCAAAAAATCACCACCTCCCCTGCACAACTAACCTCCATACATCATGCTACCACTTCCATAAATCCATTGCTGCAAGTCCCACCAATGAATTGCCTTTACTAATATAGAAAACATCCACTCCATTTTTATTTATACAATCCATAATGTGGGATAACACATCCTGAATAAAAGCGCAGGATATGAAGTGGAAGTGATGTAGATAATCCCAAAAGGGCTGCCTACAATTGTATAATGTGGGCTTAAGGATTCAACAATTGAGGAAATAAGGAGAAGGATGAAATAAAATTCTGGTAGCAAGAAAAGGGATAAGAAATCTTAGAGTCTCACTAACCTATATATAGGATGATTGAAAGAAAGGGATAAGAAATCTTAAGAGTCTCACTAAGGCCTTCTAGGAGTCTCACCTAGGAGAAAGGAAAAAAAATTAAATGGAGTCTCACCATTGAAGAATGCAATACATGCAAATGAAACTAATATTATTTAATAACTTTATCTTGGATTACATCAATTAGCCTCATTTATAGGCTTCTCTAAGAAATCCAAATTCTACTAGTATTTTAATAACCTATTATAACTTTAATTCTATTTCTACTATTATGATTCTAATGATTGGCTACTACTAATTTAACTCTAACAATACTAATCCTATTTAATTCTGACTAATATTAAGCCACTTAAAAGTTTGTTTATGCCTTTTCTTCCCTTTCTTGAATACTTAAAGAGGCTTTCCCCTATTAGGAGGATACAAAAGAAATAGGAAATAGTTCTACCAAAGAAAAAAAAATTAAAAAACCAATATTAAAATTCATGCACATATTTATACAAATTTTAAAATAAAATAAAATAAAATTATATAAAAATAATTTTTTTTTTAAAAAGTAAAAAAAGAAAAAAAAAACTAGATCTTGCCAAAATGCAAAAAAGTCATCCAAACAATTTGTTGTTTTAAATTGAGTTTTACCTTCAAGCAAATTTTTGAAACTTAACTTCAATACTATGATTTGAAGTGCCTAAAACTAGCTAATGATTCATAAATCTAGTCTTTTCATTTTTAGAGAATTTGACAGAAAACATTGGGAGAAGTATTGATTTTAACATTAAAACTAATCATTTGTCATTGTCAATAATTTTGAATTTAATTCTTCTATCTCTCTTCTAAAATCTGATCTAATGGCTTCATCAAATGATTTAACACTACCATCACCATCACTAGTAGTAATAGAATTCTCCAAGGAATAATAACAATATCTCATTGCTTTATTAACTTCTCTATCATTGTTAATATCTTCTACTTCATCCATCAATTGCAATGGTCTTTTTCCTTTGTCTGTCTATAAAAAGATAATATATGAGCTCAACCATTACGTGGACCAATGATTCCTTTCTTTTTTTTCTTTTCAATCTCTTTCTTTCCTCTCCATTTAAAGAGTTTATCGGTAGCCAACTAGGAGCTTACTTTATAAAAGATGAAAACCCTGGTCTTGCACCCAAGATAAAACTTACAAATCTATACCAAAACCCACAAAACCACAAGTTATTAAAATAATTCAATATTTAGGGCTGAAGTCTTATAAGACATAAAATAGCTCATAAATGTTGTAAAAACATATTTGAGGCTTAAGCCTCAATAGCCTTCAAGCACTAGCCTCAAGGTTGTAAACAAAGCTTTAACTAAACCTAGATTGAAGCTATAGCCTTAAGGCTAATTTGAATAACCTCACCTTAAGGCGAACCTCAAGGCATAAGCCACAATAACCTTTTAAAACATTGATATCAATAATGGATATGGACACTTGGATACAACATAATTTTCTATCAGATTGGATACAACATAACTTTTCTTTGATAAATGAAAAATAAAACCTTAATGACAGTAACAAAAACAGTACCATGATATAGTCAAGAAAATAGAAACTCCCTACAATGAATTGCCCCGCACTCAGTGCAGCAACTACTTGCTGAAGATTATTTTATTTGCCAAATAAGTTACCAACACTGACAACCTATTCTATTGATTAAAACAATTGGTACAACCTGAAACAATAATTCCAACACAAAGAACATCTCATATAAATCTAATTCACCCCTATAAACATTCTCAGCTTCTGCAGGAAATGAGAAACTAGAGTCTCATGGCAAAGTTTCCAACTTAGTTGAGTTTAACACAATAGCCAGACCTAAATCAATCAATATGGAAAACAATACAATGTTCCTGACAGGAAGAAAAATAGCGAAGAAGGAAAGCAAAGAAGATGAGAAGTTAGACCAACTCCACCTGAACAAGAAGAAGGAGAATCTCATATAGAATGCTTAAAATCCAAGATTCAAATTTATCTATTGCAGAGGAAGCTCCCATCTTCTTTAGAGAATCTGCTCTTCTCTTCTCTTGTGTGACAAGTTGCGCTTCATTGTTGAAATATGATTCATGAGAATAATCTTCTTCAATTGTGGTGGCATCATCGGCTACCATTGGCTCCAATAAATGAGCATGAACCCCAAGATTTAAAATTAAATCAAAAGCACGAACCCTAGAAGCTAATGTGGGAGAACTGATCATCTCCTGCCAAATGATTTGGAAATAAAAATAAGAGACTTTCACCATGTTGTTATCATAAGAAATCAATATGTAATTGATGCAGCACCTCAAGCATGGATAGAGTGAGAGGAGCAGCAGTCCCAGAATCCAAAACATACCTACAAAACAAAATTTTGCAATGACCTTCCATACACAATCAGTTTAAGAAACAATATAACAGAAAATCAACTACATGAACCAACAGAAAATGTTCATTTGGAAAATGGTCAGAAGGTCCAAATTCATTCAACCTTCAAAAACCAGGAAGCCATGGAAGAATATCAAGCGGTGTTTCTTTGCTTAATAAGCTTTACATTCAGTCCATTTATCATATAAATGATATCATACAATTTAAAATGAGTACAAAATGGAAAAGCTCATAGACATCAATGTTGAGATATATCTGAAATATTGCAACAGTTCCATGGAATGTTTTGAATGATTTCTCAACCATCCCTGCAATCTATTTTAGATGGACACTTCAAAGAATTTGAAGTATCCATGAGGACATGAAATGGCAAGAGTTAGGACATCATAACACAAATAGTTCTCTATATTCCACAATTGTGACAATGTCAAGAAATTAGTTTTGGAGATTCAACATGCCTCCCAGCCATTGCAAAAGTGCAAACTAATAGCATCAATGATATTGATCACATTCTTCAACATATAGACGAGACTGTAGAACAGGTTGTAAACGTATGCAATTCAAGCATGCGAATAAAGTAATATCAGCAAACAAATGCAATGAAACGTACATGTCAATAACAAGTTTAATTAGGACGCTCACAGCCACATCCATTGATGGCTTTCCTCTGTTGTTATTTAATCTAGATGACATCGTCATGAGGTTAGTATTTGGTGAAGCTGTGTCTGAGCAAACTGCAGCAATGACTTCACGCACCTCCACAGGATTCAATCGCAAAGGTTGTTGTTCACTGATCCATATTAAAAGATACTGTGAGAAAAGGGAAATAGGGGGACCTCAACCATGCAAATTGAAGATTTATTCTCAGTTACATAAGCACAGAAGCAATCTGTGGATCTCTTAGCGTCAGTTTGGATACATTTCTTGTAGGAAAAGTATAGATTTGACTTATGTCTTTAAAAATCACATTTAGAAATTTTAAAATTTGAGGTATCAAAAAAAATTTAAAACAATTTTTAAACCGTAAATTTTTTTTTATCAGAGAAACCATTAATTTTTCAATTTAAGCTTTTAAAGAGTTCTTATATCTTATATAATAGTTACTACTATTTTCTGATTTTAAAAATAAAGAAAGAAGAAGTGTATCCAAAAGGACACTTAGTATGAATAATGCTGAAGTATTGTCAGGCTAACTAATCATAATCCTAATGCAGGATACTATAGTTCCAAACCAATAACCTCACACCTACATAAAAAAAAAAAAAAGACTTAGAAGCTTGCTACCCAAAATCCTAAAAGCAGCTTGCAAAAATGATATCATTTTATTAGAAAAAAGAAGAAATACCCAATAAAAAAAACATAACATTGCAAAGGATAATGATGGTGAAATGTCTGGATCAAGTTCATATATAATAGGCTTAATAGCACCACTCAAGAAATACCATTGTGGTTCAGTCACATGGAGGTAGGTAGTTTAATTCTCACATCGAATATAACCGACAGACAAAAATATTTGAGAGAATTGCACATTTATACGTAAATTAAATATTGCGCTCACAATCAGATGTCTCTAATACCACACCTGTAGTGACGATATTGGAAGAGTTGCCGTGCAAGTGGGCGGAATGTACTCACAGGAGAATCCTCCCTGAAAGACGAGCAGTGCTACAAATCAATTTTACTCTCAAAGAACCAAGTAACTTAAGAGTCAAATTTTAAAACCATGTTATTAAGAATAATGGAGAATATCCCATCTAAGGGGAATCAAATTTATTATACATGCAACAAGTAGAAGGAAGGACCCAAGTTTAGCAGATCCTGATTTATCAAGAAATCTTCCTTTTAAGAAGTCTAGGACAACATCTTTTAGATTTCCTGTATTTATAGAACACTACAAGGCTAAGACTTAACAGTCAAGTAGCCATAGGTGTGAGCCTGTGAGGCTCCGATGAAGAATATAGCTCACATCACAAGACTTACCTTTTTCTGAAATATATATCTCCTAAACTAATCAAATATGCATCCACTTATTACAACTTGGAGCATTTAATATGCTACTGATCCAACAAAGCTACTTCATTCCATGTTTCAAATCAACATCTTTTGAAACATTCAAAGATTTGTACATTTTCTCCCCGTTTTTGCAGGAGATAATGTTGCATGGGTTCTTGTGCAGATGTTGGGCATGGTTGTGTCAAGGTGTTTGAACCTTTATACAGTATAATAAAGAGATAAAAGAAAGAAAAAAATCAATAAAAAATATCTTTGATAAGAAATCTTCTCTCTTCTTTCTTATTCCTAAATCTTTTAACAAAAGTTCGCTTTAACAAACTCTCTATTTTCAATATAATTCTCTGCTACGAATGTTGAAAAAAAGAAAAAATCAATCAGAATCAAATAGCTAGATCTAAATCAAATTAGGAGTATCCAACAAGGATCCCATACCCATACCCATGTTTTGTTGTGACAACATAGGTATGTTGGTGGAAGTTGGGGGATCCAATATCATAGGAAGGAGACTCAAGGGGTGTGTTTTTTGAGGAAAAGAGATCACCAACTAGACCATAAGCCTCCAAGTCCCGACCGCAGATTTTATCTCTATTTGCCTTTCTGGTCCAACAAATCCATTGTAAACTAACTAAATCCTCTTAGTACAAAGGTCTATTACAGCAATATAATCTTAAAATTCTTAGGATGCAGGTAGAGACTCAAAAATATGGCCAGTCAGCACAACTTAGCTGACCTGGGAAATCTCTAATACAATCCAGTTGATCCCAGCATAACCTACACTACAAACTAAATAAATGTATAAATCAGGTTAAGTTAGGTATTTATTTAATGAAAAGGTTAAGTCACAAGAACAGATCCCAAAAGCAACCCGCTTCTGCCCCAAAATAAGATCACTAGAAAGAACAACATTAAAATAAGGAATTTCCAGTTGGAAAAATCCTCTGTTAGAAATGGACTCCAATCACTCCATTCAGACACCAGCTCCAATTCACTATACTATGATTACAAAGGCTAAGGTCAAATCTAACATAACACAAGAAAGAAGAAATAATTACCTGTCTGAGTGGACCATGAACGCTCAACCAAAGGGAAAAATTATAAAACAAAATTGGAAAATAAATAAATAAAGCAACAACCATATCAAATCAAATTTGAGTATGAGAAACATACCAAATTTGATAAGATCCTGGTTTAGAGCGTTTGGATGATGTTATCGCTTTCAAGTGGGGACGAGCAGACACAGAATTAGTGGCTGTTGTGACTGATGAGGGCTGCAACAGTTGATCAACATGAGGCATCTCAGCAGTTCTAAAATGGCTCCAAGGCTGGCCCTTCATTTTAGCTTCCATGTCACCTACAAGGAGAGCTGCTGCACCAACTTCAAGAAAGCTATGTGTACCCATGTCTTGGGGATTCACAACACGGTCACTGCATAAAAGAACACGTTGATTAGGTTTTAGAAGTAATACAGGAAACTAAAGGACCTAATCAAATTTCAAACAGCAAAGTCATAACCACCCAAAAAGAAGCCAAAAGATATATGCAAAAAACGAGTAACCTGTCAGATGAAACCATTGATGATTGTTGTTCCCCAGGCCACCGCCACTGCAGAACATCCAGTGCAATGTACTCAACATCTTCTCCTCCATCAACTTTTTCAACATTTGAAAAGTTTGAAACAGATAGAGTGGAAGCATCATTGTTCTCTGAAGATTCCCCACTATTAGTGGGGTTCAATTGGGAATTGAATGATATACTCAATAAAGAAGATAACGATGGAAGTGACTGTCTTGATGCAGAGGCAGCTCCAGCAAAGGCTGCTGGTTGGAATGACCGTTTTGGAATATGTCGAGCCACAAGGGAGCGAATATAATTCAATGACTTTACAAGTGTTCCTGATGCAAAAGTAGATACAGGTAAAGAGGGAGAGATAGTTGTAGATGAAGTTGATGCCCCAGATTGTTGACTTAAAGATCGAGACCATGGCGACGATCTCCGATTTGGGCTAATATCACAATCAGCAATGGTGCTTATGCAAAACCGATCTATCTGCTGTAGTGTCTCCTCACTGGGCCTATATCTGCAGCAACCAAATCTACATGAGCACTCGTAGATCAAAGAAACAATTTTTCTTCTTTTGACAGGTAAATAGAATAAATATATTGAAGGCGCTAACTGAAGGTGCACTAAAGTACACAGACGGTATACAAAGAGTGCCACGAAGCAACAGAAAGGGCAACTAAAAACAACAACCCCTTCAAGACAAACCCAACCAGTCTATATAATCTACCATGGTTAGGGAGCCTCGCCTCCATCTATGTATACCCTCACCCATAACAAAAGATCATAAAGCGGAAAATTCTAGTGAATGATCAGACATTTCTTTGCAAAGAAAACAATCTAACAATGGGTTTAAAAAAAAAAAATCCTATATGGGAAAGGAAAACCTAACACTCTAGTCACTAGAGCATACGTCCAGAGCAGAGGACACATCAAAGTTGGGACCCAGGAATTCTAGATAATGCCCTAAGGGAAGGGAATTGACCACCCCGACTCCAAGACAAGCAGAGGGATTTGACATAAAAAGACGTCATTCTTTGACTCCTTCCAAATCATCACGCCAATATCTTCCCTCTTCACTAACTTATCTTGCAATCTTGAGAAAAAGGGCTCAACAATACCCAGCTCTCAATCATTACCCACTATCTTTTCAAAACTTCACCCTCATACCATTACCCACTATAAAAGCAACTCTATCATTAAGGAAGTCCCACACCTTCATGATAGATGTCATTATTGAGCCAAAAGGGTGTCTATCGTGAAAAAATTATTAAAAGGTGTCTATTGCTAAAAAATTCTTAAGCCAAAAGGAAATACAAAGAAGGATGAGGTATCCTCCCCGGGAAAACTTAATCCAAAGAAAGAAAAAGAATATAGAAACAAAGACTATAATACGCCAAAAACAACTAGAAAAACCCAAACCCAAACTGTATTATCAAAGGGGGAAGAATCTCCCAATGCTGACTTCACAAAGGTCTTAATCTTGAAAGGCCCACAACGTGTTCTGTTTTGCATAAATTCCAATTTCCAACCTATAACATCACATATTAATTTATATGATAGTGCAAGTGGACAAGCTTCTTAATGCAGTTGTCCTCTTTTGAATACCATAGCATGTGAAACTCTTCTACAAACAAATATAAATAATATTACGAGGTTATACTACCCACAATTTCTTCTCACTTTCGACGCCAGCACTACAATAAAATTGTTAAAAATATTTTCTATCCAAATTGCTTTTTTTTTTTTTTTTTTGATAGGTAAACAAGAATTATATTGAAAGAAAGAAAGTATACACGTCATATACAAAGAAAACAAAAGACAAAAAAAGGCACGAAGACACAAAAACCAACTACCATACCCTACCGAGAGACTACCCCATCCACAAAGTCCAATCCAAAGAGTTACACATTTCTATTTACTTTCACATGTGCTGAATTTCAATCTAAGTTCCATGGACTAGATACGTTTTATCCCAAGTACCCTATTGTTGCATAAAGAAAATGCTACAAGCCTATAATGAGTAAATCATATATGCAGGACCAGTAAGGCATTAGGGTGAAGATTTGGGAGGTTCCACGTTCATGTCCTACCAAGGACCAAAAAATTATTACTTATTAAAATAAATAAATAAATCATAGACACAAAATCAGTGCATGACCAATAGCCTGGGAGCAAAAATAACATTGACCCTGACTGATGATTCACTATCAGTGCTCAAGGTGCATAAGCGCTGAACTGAAAAGGCAGAATAATCTGTATCATCAAATGATTCTTTTATGCTTGCATATCACAATTTGATCAATGAAAAGAAGCATGACAACAAAATCCAAAATAAAATTATTTTCTTAGGCAAATTAACAATGATCAAGTGGTGAGTTAATGAAAAAAAGAACCACTAAGTTATATCGTTTATATATTAAGTTTTGGGTATAATATGAAATTCATATGAATTTTTTTTTTTTTTTTGATAAATAAGATAGTGCATTAAAGAATGCAAAAAGCGCACGAAGTACACAGGTCATATACAATGAGCACCAAAAAAAAGAAACAGAAAAGGAAGAACAGAAAAATACTCTCTCCCTCAATAAAGACTCAACCAATCTATGAAGTGCACCAAAGGCATATAGCCTCCACCTATGTACACCTTTACCCACATAGAGAAATTGTTAAGGAAGATGTTTTTTAGTCTTTGATCTGACAATTCCTCATTTTCAAAACATTTCCAATTTCTTTCCTTCCAAATCATCTAAAAAATACATAAAGGAGCAGCCCTCCAAACCTTAACACGCCTTCTACCTACAAAGGAATTGTGCCACCTAAGTAGACTCTCCCTAATCAACTTAGAGATAACCCACTGAACATCGAAAATGGAAAACACCAACTACCATAAAACTCTCGCCTCATCCCAATGTAGGAGAATATGATCAATGGACTCAAACTCCTCTGCACAACGCACGCCTGTTGGCCAATGTCCACCCTCTTCTTTGAAACTAATCCAAAGTCAACACCTTAGCCCAAGAAGCCTCCTAAGTAAAGAAACTCACCTTTCAAGGAATCCATGAGTTCCAAATAATCTCTAAAGGAAATAGGATGGCACAATCTGTCTCCAAAGAGATTAGAGACCTCTTAGAGAGAAAAACCCTTTGCCATCACCCTTCCAAAGTACTCTATCCTCCTCCTCCCTCTTCATTGTTTGTCCTTGGAGTAAATAAAGGAACCACTCCATGTCAGCCAACTCCCAATCATTCAGATTCCTAACAAAAAGGAAATTCCACATTCCTCCTTCCCCACTCTGCTCCCAAAAGTCAGCTATCCATGCCTCTTTCAAATTAGATAAGGCAAACAAGGACAGGAAAGTCTCACATAAGGGCTCCTCATTGCACCACCTATCTTTCCGAAACTTCACCCTGATCCCACTACCCACTGTAAAAGAACCCTTTGTTTTAAATATAAAAAAATCTCACTACTTCCCTGTTGCTTTCCAAACCCCAACCTCATAGGAATCTCTCACCACACCTAACCTCCAAACCCCTTATCCCACTGAAAATCACATGATCTTTGTTTTTTATAAAGTAACAGAAAAATGAAACCAATTTTTTGCTTGAAAGACCAACCTTAGAAGGTACCGCTTCAAAAGTGCCACACACCTTGCAACTACCGCTGGGCTGATGCAAATAAAGTTGTATTAATGACAAAAGAAGAATTAATACTATAGCAAAAAGACATAACAATAGGCCAAAAAGCAATACATCAAAGCAATATTAAAAGACGACAACTCAACATGCGAAAGAATGACATGTAAAAGAAACAATGAGTCATAAGATCTGTCATATTGCAAAATAAAATATGAACAACGAACTAGGGATTCATCAATAATAGTTCATAATTGAAAAATATTTATCAAAACAAAAAGATAATGGACCTAGCACTTGGCATGTCAACTTTCAAAATCAAGGGAGCATGAAAACATTAGATATATTCCTTTTTCATGCAGATTTTGATGTGAAGTGCAAATGGATAGATACAGAAAAAGGTTGATATCACCACCATCAAATCCGCCTTTCAATTGTCTCCAAGTTGGCTGCACAATCTTAATTTCCTTTTAAGTCAATGCCTATCCAAAATTAAAAATTAAAAAAATCCTTTCAAGTCAACTAATAAGAAACATATCTTCCATTGATTTCTAAAACTATACATCTTTTCCCCTACTTTCCGTTATATCATCCTTTTAAAGCCCTCCACTCACACTGAAGCACCCCTCACCACTCCTTGCTTTATTATAGATCTTGAATGCACAACAATAAACCATCTCAATCAATGCTCCTTTTTTCATGTATTCTTTCTTATTCATAGACTAACTCTTACATGTTCTTTCTTTGTTTTTGACCCAAATTCTTGAACATAAAATCTTTTGATTGTTAAATATTCTGGACAGTAAACCAAGTCTTCACTCATTAAAAATTGTTTCCTTTTAAACATTGGTAAAAAATAATTTAGGAAGCATACATTCATTTAACTCACTGAGCTCTAATTTCTACATGATGCAAATTCCTCAATTTCTATAGATTTGCGTATTTAACAGAAATGACATAATGTTAGTTCCATTATGATATTAATATATACTTTTTGGAGCTGACCAATATATCCTTATAATTTGCCTATAAAATATAAATATATATAAATGGTATGTCATACTTCTCAGTTAGGATTGAAACTTCATAATTGATTCTCCATGGGTTTCCTTAGCTAAAATCCAATATAGTTGAATTCTAAGTTCAACTTTATTTTTATTTTTTTGATAGGTAAATACAGATTGTATTATAGTTGAATTCTAAGCTCAACTAATGCGAATATATTGATTTTTATGCCTAACATTTGAGAAAACAAATACTACATATACAATCATATCTTAAAACCAACAGTAAATCATCAAGGCATCCCTCACTACCTCTATTAACATTCTTCCTAACCTTCACTCAAGGCTAGTTCCAAAGACATGTTATTTATCTGCCTGTCATTCCACATAACAACACATGGCCAGTTTCTTTCTCAGACACATAATTGACCATCAATGTGATGAAATATTTACTGTTAGGTATCTCTTGGTCATAAATCTTTAACAATTATACTTTTCACTCATAAATGCCTAATATTACTATACAATGCATTTATTCTGTTTAATGCCTGAGTATCTTAATCTTTTTTATTCTAAAGAAACATCATCCATGGTATTCACCTAGCACTTCTTCCTATTCTTGCTAATTAAACCTTAAGTCACCAACAAATAACAAGACAGAGCTCTCACTTGTACAAACCTAGTAATGTCATACATAGCCCATGCAGAAGGGTAAGACTTAAAAAGCTCGGCATAATATGTGTTGAAAGTCGAAACTCGCTTCTTTTTTTTCTTTTTCTTTTTTTCTTTTCTTTTATATATATTATGAGTGCCTATGCGAAGGGCCACTCTCCCTGATTGTTCTCAGGGTAAGAACAGTTGCAACATGCCTATATTTCTTCATATCATATGCATGCATGTATGAAATATGTACAAGACTCGTGTTCTTGCCTAGAAAATGTTTATCTTTGCTTGATCAATTCCAAATTCCCTTCATTCAATGTCATTAGTATTCCACTCATAAGCAAAGTGATCACCTATCAAGTTTCACTTTCTCCGTGGTGTATTTTCTGTTGTCAGATTTATTTGAACCCAAAAAAGGGAAAAGAATAAATTTAGCATAAGAAGTAGGTGTATTTCTTATCCTAAATTTATTTTCATCTTTCTTTTTACATATTTCATATGGCTTAGGGACATATTTGTTGTTTTGATTCAGTTAAAAACAAGGTGCTTAGACAACAAGAGGCTCATGTTCAACATTTGGCATCATATAAGTAACTGCTTCAGATTTTTTGTCACCTGAAAGACCATCTTTTTTGTCATGATTTCATTGAAAACAAGGCACTGAGATGATAAGACGCTCATCTCCGACATTTAGATTTAAGGGACTGTTCTATCATAAAAGAAAGTCTATATTGTCGTTACTAAAGCAGAGCAAAGCAACATGTTGACATTGGAATCAACAAGAAAAATACCCTAAACATACCTGCGCTCCCTTTCTGCGAGCGTATGTTCTAAAATCACAATATAAGCCTGGTCAGTTGTAGTAGTGTTTGCCAGATAATCCTGCCATTAAAAGTTCAAGTTGTAATATTACAACAATTGAAATGCATCTAGATAATGCTTGATGAAGGAGCCACACTTATGAGTCAATATCAGAGTCAAATGGGTTTTGGGTTAGCAGGCAATAAGAGTTAGATAGAGTCATATAAGAACTGAATGATGCTTTACTTTGCATCAAATACACATGGGAGTACAGAAACCTATCCTGCAACCTTAATCACTATATATCTGAATGGTAATTCAAATTGAGAGCAACAACTAAATTTATTTGAACTCTGAATGTTCAGTGCATGTGGCACTTAAACACCCAGCCAAATTTTGAATCGCTTCAATTAAATGAACAAACTCATGATTCAAGGGCATGTCTTCATGTTTAATGAAATAACAAAATGACTTCTCGAGAAACACTTACAGTTAAAATTCAAATAAAGAAAACTAAGCAATAAATCAAGTCCATTCTCAATTGCCGCAAATGGCAATACTTTTTTCTTGCATGAATAAGAAAAGCTGTCTCTACTTTCTGGAAACAAAAAAATGGTCAAATTAAATTGAAGACGAAAAGAGTGAAAGTAGACCTAAGTAAATAAACATATAAACCTTACAAATGAATAGGTCACTCGTCAAATACTCCCATGATTCAAACAACGGTAAGACAACAAAATATCAAAACAAAGCCACCAATTATTCACAGGAAATGGCCCACTTTCAGCACTAATACTCTGTTTGGTTGCAGGGAAAATGTAGGAGGTAGAAGAAATCAAATTCTTCAAATTTTCAGATATTTCATTAATTCGCATCTGAAAAAACAAACACCCCCACTCAACCTGCCCCCAGGAGAACTATTTCCCTAGTTGAGTTAAATTTGAAATTTAAAACCGAACAAAAAGAAAATCCTTTTAGAAACTATAACATCAAAAAAAATTCAACGATTTCATTTTCCTTCTCTTCCCGTATTCCAAATCAAAACCAAACCCCAAATTCCCAACCCGCCACACCGAGATCTGAGAAATCAACAAACCCGAAGAGTCCGCGAGGCCTCGGACGCAGCCGCGGAGGGGGTCCCGTGGAGCGCGGCCGACGCCGCAACAGACAGACAATCGGCGACAGCACGCCTCAGCGGCTCCGGCGGCTTCCGCAGCGACGAAGATCGAAGTCTCGACACCGCCCCTAGCTGCAACCTCGCACTGCCGGGACTCCGCGAGGAGCTGAAGCTGGTCGACATCGTCCGAATCTATCAAAAACCTAGAATTCGAGGCAACCGAGACTCCCCTCTCTCTCCTTTCCTCCCTCTTCTCTCTTCTTTCTCTCCTTCGGCTTTTGCATTCACACAAGTCACAACCAACAGTTTAGGCTTCGATCGTTCAAAATGTAGAGAGAGATTATAGAGTGTATATGGTGTTTTGAGGTGTAGAAACTCTACAAATTCGGGAGTGCTGTGTCTATTAGCTGTTAGTCGAAAGCCTTCTATTTTTTGAGATTTAATTAGCTGGCATGCGCTAGAATTCGTAGTTTTTACTCTCGGATTTTCCCCTTTCGCCATCTGTCCTTTCTATTTTTACCATTTTCAATTATTTGGAAGGTAAATCGGATATTTAATTATCAAAGACAATATTATTTTTTTAGACAAAATCTACTTAGTGTTTATTTTTCAAAATTATATGATTTTATAATTAAATTTTTTTAATTTAGGTTCCTGAATGTAAATTCTTTTTTTTTATATGTTGAAATAATTTAGGATATATTTGATAACTATTTTTTAAAATAGTTCTTTTTATATTTTGTAAATCAAAAGTATATTTAAAACTCAAAATGTTTTTCAATGTATTTTAATATTTTTAAATATATTTTAAAATTAATTTTTATGTCTAATCTTTTATTTGTGATAATTCTACGTGTTTGTACAATTAATTTTTAAAACAATCCTTAAAAAAATAAGTAAAAATAAAGAAAATGATTAAAATATATTTTTTTAAATCATTTTTATTTTCTATTATTAAAAATATAAAACTAAAAATAGTTTTTCATTATCAAATATATTTTTATTTATTATAAATAATAATAAAAATATTTTAAAAAATAATTACCAAACAGACCCTTGTTCTTTTTGTCTTCTCTCATATTGGCATAATTAAATATAATTTCAATTTTCCGTTAGTGAGGTTTGAAGTTTATAATGACACAAATGAGTCTTAAATTAAAGTACATTTGAAAGCAATTGTTTAAAATATTTTTATATTTTTAGAATTGAAAAAAAACATGTTTAACAAATAAGACAAAAAAAAATATATAATTTTTGTATACTTATTTCATTTACTCCTCTTACCATTTTGCTTGAATACGTCTTAGTTTTATTAATTTGAAATTTCGTTATTTTTTTCATTTGTTATTTTTACTATTTTTTAAATTCAAAATAATAAAGATATTTGATCAAATTTCAAGTAAAAAAAATGTATTTAACCAAAAAAACTAGAAGAATCGAGTGAAATTAATTTGATTTTTTTGTAAAATCAGTCTAAAAATTAACTAGTTTTTAAACCAATATTTAAATGTTTTTAAACATTTTTTTTATTACGATGATAAAAATACAAAGATATATTGTAAAAAAAATAAAAATGAGTGTTTATTAATTTCATAAAATAAAAATCTAAAAATTTATTTATTTTTCATATGAACAAAATTTTACTTTAAAAAAATAATTGAAAATTATTTAAAAATAATAATCATTGGAAAATTTCAAGAGGATTTCAAGCTTCCAATTCAAAATCCTTTTCTATTTTAAACAAACAAACACTTGATTGGAAACCAAAGCAAAACAAAAAGGAATCTTAGATTAACTTTCTCCTCGTTTGACCAAAATACATTTTTCTCCAAAGAGTGGAGGAGAGAATATTGGGAATTTATTATAATTCCATTAATTAATGTGACATTTATTATAATTTACTAGGAATTTATTTTTTCTATTGTGTCCTCCACCTTCCCTTTTCATTCCAAATTAGACTCGTCTTTTCCTAAAAGTATTCCTTTGATCTTCATGCTAACTATAGATTGAAAATTGATGACATTAAAAGCCAAAAAATCCAATCCATAGAATCCACTAATTTGTAAATAATCAAGCAATTTGTCATCTCTAACCCTTGGCGCCAACAAAGTTACAGTTAAAAGGTAACCCCTTTTTATCTTGTTGGAATCAAACAATGGAGGTTTGTCCAAATTTTCCATCTCACTTTTTAATGTTCCTCTCCAAATTTCAAAAGCAGCAGCGATTCCCACCACTTTTTTTTTTTTTTTTTTTAAATTTTAATTTAATTTTTATTTTTTTATGATTTTCAACTGTATTAGTTTTGAATGGTAATTTTTTTCCAATATTTTGAAAATATTAAAAAAAAAAAACCTCATCCATACTCGGGGTTTGCTTTTCCTCCAATGTTTATTTATTATTTTTTTTTTGATTTAATTTTAAATATAACTTCAAATTGAATAATAATTAATAATGTTAAGTAGAGAAAAATCAACATGTTACATTTTTTATTAAAAAAAATGAAATATTTTGATATTTTTTATGTAATAAAAAATTAATAATAAAGTATAAAAATGAATAATTTAAAATAAAAATAAAAATAAATTATTTTTATTAAAAAAAAAAACGCCTAAAGGGAAAGAACATAACATATTTTCTTATTATATATTAATTCTTTTTAACTATTATGAAAATGTTGGAAATTGACCAAAATATTGAGGAGAATTCAATGATATCTCACATGGGTACGGGAGGGATTACTTTGGACCATGTGGTAGACAGGATATTGACAATTCATTTTAATAGGTTTTATTTAATTTTTATTATTATAGCTTGTATACGTGTCAATATCCCATTAGACAACATGTGAAGGTATAATACCATGGTTTGACCCAAATATTGATGTTTCCATTTTATAAAAAAATTTGACAAACATAAAAATTTAATTAAAATTCATAAAAATATTAAAAAAAAAAAAAAAAAAAAACAATGATGATACATATTAAAGAACATAATATATTTACAAGCTTAAATTTTTAGAAAAAAAAATGGGCCGTTTTAACTGAAATCTCTTTGGAATTTGCATTTTTTAATTACAAAAAATACCAAGCTTTAAATAATTTGGATTTGAATTTCCTTTCTTTCCTTTCTTGAAAAAATCAAGCCAAAAATTCAGAACTAAATCAAACCAATCCTACAGCCAAAATTAGAATAAAAATCCTTATTGATAATTAGAGTTTTCTTATGGCCAATAGAGTTTTTGTCCATTGTTATAGCCTAGAGCCGTGAGCGAGTGTGACTCACTTCTCCTACGGATTCATCACATCCAATCTTATCAAACACATCAGCTAACATGCGCATCCGTATCTGAGCGTACACGTGTCCATCCCATTTCCTCCCAACCAACTCATCTCCAAATCGGATGGCCGCCCTCACAGTCTCCTCCGTGCTATTGTGCGCCGAGTCGATAATACCCCAATTCAGCGCATCATGGGCCGTCAATTTAGCGGCTCGTAGCATGAGCTCGCGTTGAGACCTCGGCGCTCCGATCTTGCTTCGAATCAGCGCTACGAACCACCAATCGGGAATCTTGATCCCGATGTCGAGCTCGGGCATGTAGATAAAGCCGCGGTCATTCCTCATGAGGACGTAGTCGTGGCTAAGCGCGATAATCGCGGCGGCGGCTGAGCAGTGGCCAGAGATGGCGGCGATAGTCGGCATCGGAAGGGAAATCAGATCGGCGACGAGTGATCTAAGCTTTGAAGACATGAGCTTGGACCGATCGAGGAAGACGCCGGAAGCGGAGGCCCACGCGAGATCGTAGCCGTTGGAGAAGAACTTGCCCTCGGCGGTCGTGATGAGAGCAGATGACATTGAACTCTCGGCTCTTACTCGGCTTAGGGCGGCTGAAATGGCATCGAGTAGGGTGGGATTTAGCCGGTGCTCGCCGGGGCCGGTGAGCGTGAGGATGAAGATGTTGCCGCGCTTCTCCAAACTGCACATCGCTCTCCCTCACTGATGCTCGAAGAGTAAAGCCATAGAGAGCCTCTTCTTCATTTCAAGGATGGAAATCCTACCTTGTAAAGTCCGATCAACTTAACTTATTCGAATCAATATCAAATAAGTTATTGGAAAATTTCAAAAGGGTTTCAAGCTTCCAATTCAAATTCCTTTTCTATTTTAAACAAACAAACACTTGATTGAAAATCAAAGCAAAACAAAAAGGAATCTTAGATTAACTTTCTCCTCATTTGACCAACATACATTTTTCTCCAAAGAGTGGAGGAGAGAATATTGGGAATTTATTGTAATTCCATTAATTAATGTGGCATTTATCATAATTTACTTGGAATTTATTTTTTCTATTGTGTCCTCCATCTTCCCTTTTCATTCCAAATTAGACTTGTCTTTTCCTAAAAGTATTCCTTTGATCTTCATGCTAACTATACATTGAAAATTGATGACATTAAAAGCCAAAAAAATCCAACCCATAGAATCCACTAATTTGTAAATAATCAAGCAATTTGTCATTTCTAACCCTTGGCGCCAACAAAGTTACAGTTAAAAGGTAACCCCTTTTTATCTTGTTGGAATCAAACAGTGGAGGTTTGTCCAAATTTCCCATCTTACTTTTTCATGTTCATTCCCACCACTTTTTTTTTATTTTTTTTTTATTTTTTATTATTATTATTTTTTTTTTTTTTTATGATTTTCAATAATATTAGTTTCGAATGACATTTTTTTTCCAATATTTTGAAAATATTGAAAAAAAAAACCTCATCCATACTCAAGGTTTGCTTTTCCTCCTATGTTTATTTTTTATTTATTTTTATTTAATTCTAAATATGACTTAAAATTGAATAATAATTAATAGTGTTAAATAGAAAAAAAATATGATATGTTATTTTTTTATTAAAAAATTAAATATTTTGATATTTTTTATCCAATAAAAAATTTATAATAAGTCATAAAATAAAGTATAAAAATAAATAATTTAAAATAAAAATAAATTATTTTTAGTAAAATATAAACACCCTCTTAGCATAAAGTTGGGAAAGAACATAACATATTTTCTTATTAAATATTAGTTATTTTTAACTATTATGAAAAATGTTGGAAATTGACCAAAATATTGAGGAGAATTCTATGATATCACATGGGTAAGTAGGGAGGGATTATTTTGGACCATGTGGTAGATAGGACAGTGGCAATTCATTTTAATAGGTTTTATTTAATTTTTATCATTATAGCTTGTATACGTGTCAATATTCCATTAGACAACATGTGAAGGTATAATACCGAAAAGTTGCTTTTCGGTACCATGGTTTGACCCAAATATTGATGTTCCCATTTTATAAATTTTTTTTGACAAACATAAAAAAAATATAAAAAAATAATAATAATAATACATGTTAAAGTGCATGATATATATCGAATCAAAATCTTACGAGCTTAAATTTTTAAAAATTTTGACGATTTTAACAAAAATCTCTTTGGAAATTGAATTTTTTTAATTAAAAAAAATATTAAGTTTTAAATAATTTGCATTGAATTTCCTTTCTTGAAAAAATAAAGCCAAAAATTCAGAACTAAATCAAACCAATCCTACAGCCAAAATTAGAATAAAAATCCTTTATACCATATATTCCAATATATGTTTTTGGGGATTTTGAATTTGCCTTATTGATAATTAGAGTTTTCTTATGGCCAATAGAGTTTTTGTCCATGGTTATATAGCCTATAGCCGTGAGCGAGTGTGACACACTTCTCCTACGGATTCATCACATCCAATCTTATCAAACACATCAGCTAACATGCGCATCCGTATCTGAGCGTACACGTGTCCATCCCATTTCCTCCCAACCAACACCTCTCCTAATCGGATGGCCGCCTTCACAGTCTCCTCCGTGCTATCGTGCGCGGAGTCGATAATACCCCAATTCAGCGCATCATGAGCCGTCAATTTAGCGGCTCGAAGCATGAGCTCGCGTTGAGACCTCGGCGCTCCGATCTTGCTTCGAATCAGCGCTACGAACCAATCGGGAATCTTGAGCTCGATGTCGAGCTCGGACATGTAGATAAAGCCGCGGTCATTCCTCATGAGAACGTAGTCGTGGCTAAGCGCGAGAATCGCAGCGGCGGCTGAGCAGTGGCCAGAGATGGCGGCGATAGTCGGCATCGGAAGGGAAATCAGATCGGCGACGAGTGATCTGAGTTTTGAAGACATGAGCTTGAGCCGATCGAGGAAGACGCCGCCGGAAGCGGAGGCCCACGCGAGATCGTAGCCGTTGGAGAAGAACTTGCCCTCGGCGGTCGTGATGAGAGCAGATGACATTGAACTCTCGGCTCTTACTCGGCTTAGGGCGGCTGAAATGGCATCGAGTAGGGTGGGATTTAGCCGGTGCTCGCCGGGGCCGGTGAGCGTGAGGATGAAGATGTTTCCGCGCTTCTCCAAACTGCACATCGCTCTCCCTCACTGATGCTCCAAGAGTAAAGCAATAGAGAGCCTCTTCCTTCATTTCAAGGATGGAAATCCTACCTCGTAAAGTCCGATAAACTTATCTTATCTGAATCAATATCAAGATAAAAGATATAAAATAACAAATATATTTTTATAAATATTATAAAAAAAAATTATTAATATTTTCAATTGTTACTCAAAATATTTTTTAAAAAATAATTTTAAAATATTTTTATTTTTTCAAAAATAGGATATTTTTAAAATAAATCATTAAAAACTATTTTTTGTTAAAAGTTAGTTCAACGTTTTCTGAGAGTTTCGAAAATCATTTTTTGTGCTTTACTCTTTTTAAGAAGAGTCTCAAAACTATCAAAATAACCTTAGTGGGCTGCTCATTAGCTGAAATGGGCCGAGTTGAGGACAATGGCTTGATTTGGGCTTAAACATCTTGGACACAAGAAGTTATACGTGGCTCTCATGTTTTTATTTTATTTTTTAATCTAAATGGTCTCGTCCACGCTATCATGTGCCCAGTCAATGATCCCAAAGCCAGCGCATCCCGTGCCATCAATTTGGTAGCTTGAATCAAGAGCTCGAGCCGAGCCTTCGCCGGATTGTGCACTGAATAGCTAGAAACTTGATTCAGCTGTCCAGCTCGCTCATGTAGACGAAGCAACAGTCCTTATCGTGAGGACATAGTTGTGGCTCAGTAGGAGGCGCAGCAGAGGCATGACCGGAGACTGCCGCGATGGTGGGCATAGAAAGCCAAATGAGATCAGTGAGGACCGCTCTGAACTTCAACGCTCATTAGCCATTGGAGAAGAATTTGCCCTGGCGACCATGATGAGAGCATTGGACGTGGAGCTCTCAGCAATGACTTTGCCCTAGAGCCACTGAGATGCGTCTAGTAAGGTCAGGTTTAGCATGTGGGCACCAGCGCCAGCTTGTGAGGCTGAAGATGTTGTCGCACTTCTCCAAACTGCTCAAGACAACTTAATAATGGAGAGTGGTAGATTGATAACAATGGAAGTCCGCCATCCCCACACAGATTCCAGAGTTGATCAACTTTTGAATAAAATCGTGTAATATTAGAGTAATCAACACTAAGCTGAATCTCAGTCGAGGGAATATTCACACACCCCTAAGAGGCATATGGGAGGCAGATTCAAAATATCCAGAATGCCCATATCCAAGCCCTGAGATAATGATTTGCCATAAAGTTTTCAAACTAAAATTCACACTGAAATAGGAAGGACACCCAGCAATGGCCTTGCCTCACTCTTTTCCATGCAACATACTACCAAGTAGCTCTATGAAAGAGGAATCGGACGCTTATATCTCTCATTTAAGATCAATCAATTTGCAATCTAAACGTATTACAACAAAACAAAATGTAGTTCCCATGAAAGATTCCTATAAGTGGCTGGTCAATACCTGCGCACAACACAGTCAAACATTCGGACTGAAGGGCACTCAAATGATTGATGACCTCTCCCACCACAGTTGTTGCAGATGACAATGGATACAGAGTCACGGCTGATATGGCCTGGCTGCCCACAGTTGTGGCATGTTATGTCACAGAAAGGGCCTCCCATCTCTGGTAACAGCCTTCATTTTGGGCACTGGTGGGCTACATGACCTGATATATTGCAGATGTTGCAGACAGGCTCATTGAGGCAGTCTCAAGCGAGGTGGCCAGTTTTACGGCAGTTGTTGCAAGCCTTCTCATTGGTGCAGCTCCGCAGCAATGTGGCCTGGCTTGTAGCAGTTGTTGCAGAGTCTCGCATCATGAGCGGGTAGACCTGGGCATGAGCAATCCCGAGCCAGGTGACCCATTTTGCCACACATATGGCACACTGGATCATTAGGACATTGGCTTGCAAGATGTCCAGACTCTTTACAGTTCCAACAAATGGTTGTTGAGTTACACTCAGCAGCTATGTGGCTACAAAGGAGAACATATTAAATCAGGTTTTTGCCAGAAATCAGTTTGGTGGGTGAATCAGGGTTTAAACTATCCTGAGGAACCACCATACATGATACATCAACCAAGTATTGACATATTTTAATTCTAGAAATTGTTCTCTCATAAAACATGAAATGTTCTAGAAAACTAGAAGGGGAGGAATTCATCTTACCCAGGAAGGCCACAGTTGTTGCATACAGTCACATTTGGGCAATCCCTGGCAAAATGCCCTGGTCTCTTACATTTATTGCACAGATAATCTTGCCTGGAAATTAACAATATAATTGGTTGTTATAATTTAAACCAAAAGACAGCAGCAACTAAAAGATCTTGGTTTTAACAAAGGTAGAGTCCACACATCAAGGAGACCACTTTTGAGAGGAACACATTTAGAAAATCAACATACTGGAGATAGTAACCTCCAATGCTGCAGGCCTGGACTACCACAGACAATGTTAATGTGTTTACAAGTAGATGTTCAATAGAATTCCAGAGGGGATTTCTTTCTCAATTTTATCTATTACAGTAGCTCTTCCAAATTGTTTAAGAAAATGATATATTTGTTAGAAAATAACCATACATTGATTTAGGTAATCACTCCAAAGCAAGACTCGGGGATCACATGCCCTATCCAAGTTATTCTCATCTATGGTATTTTCAATTTCTTCATCTTCATGTATCCTTTTTTATTTTTTACTTTTGCATGAAATTTTGAAGTTACAACAAGAAAGCATCCACCCAATTTTAAGCCATCTACACATGCATACACATTAAGTTCCTATATATGGCGTTTTCCAGAACTAGATAAGGACACTGCAATTTTTCAATAGTTGTAGAGAAATTAGTCTCTTCATGTCACCAATCTGAGGCAGGCATACACAATGTGAATACATGATAAAAGCATAAGTTTTATCTTTTAGCACTACAAGCACCCGAACATAAGTGATTCCTAGTAATAAGCAAGGCCCAAGAAGAAAGAAAGAAGGAAAATTGTATCTAAGAACAAGTGAGAAATGGAACAGACAAAAGAACATAATCATCACTAAGAGCACACTTTTCAAACAAGAACCGCAACATGTAACTATAACATTTATGCAACATGGGCTATAAGTGTGTGTGTATAGATAAAAGGAATAACAGTTAGATTTTGCTGAATTGATAAAGGAGCAAACCGGTGAACTCGACGATCCCTTGGGTAAGGTGCATCTCGGTAAGAAGCACGGTCACTGCTACGAAGCCTCTTGGCTCGTGGTGGGCTTCTGCTTCTATCCGGAGTCATACTGGAAACCTGTAAGTAAACTTTCTCAAATATATGACAAAATGAAAGATAAAACACAACACTATCAGGCCCAGGAATTGCCAACTCCGACCCACCAAAAGTATCTGCTGCCTGCCTATATCACCACACAGCCCAAACCACAAACATAAATCTAAGTCAACATCCAAGAACTCCAGCCCAAATTACATTGAACACACTCTTAAATTCAAAAATAATAATAATACATGCACATAAAAGCATTATATTAAAAGGCAATGCCATGACAACAGAGAAAAGAGAGGAGAAGGGGCACAAGCAAGACGCAGGAAATGAAAAAAAAAAAAGAAAGATGAATCAATAATATTTTGTTCTCCACAACACGAGGAAATTAAAAAAAAAAAACTTAGATAACTGAGGAACCCAAAAGAAACTTATGTTTTTATATTTCATTTACTTCATTTAGCATTACAAACTGAACTCTCACCTCAAACAAACCAAGTGGTTGTATTAGGCCCAATTGATTGGGCACTTTACTTCTCATATCTCAAACAACAAGAAATCCACAATGTACTCTTTTAATTTCCTTCCTTCTCCGCTTTCTCAGCAACCAAACAGATGATAAATGCATGATGCCACAATGTCCAACATCGTACAGAGGATTCATTCAGAACCTCAATCTCAACCTTGCTCCAATTTGATGATAATTCTGAATATTTCAAACCGTTCGAATTCAACGGCATTTACAAAACCAAACCCTATCACTACAGTGAAAAAAAGTACTCAAAAGAAAATAACACAACGCGTACCCAAATCAAGGTAATATATGAGCACGTTAAACTAAACTCATGATATTCTGTTTGGATGTCAATGAAACGCATTACAAGAAAAAAGAAATATTACAAAAGGCCTCCCCTAGAGCGGCTGCTATAGTATTCAGAATTTCCTTTTCCTTTTCTTTTTGCCTTTTCTTTTCGTTTCAATTCCTACTGTTTCTCAACAACCAAACAGATCGTGAAAAGAAAACATATTTCCAAAACAAATCCAAAAATATGTAAAAAAAAAAAGAAAAAAAAAAGGGGGAAAAAGTAAAATACCTT
The DNA here is from genome assembly GCF_004353265.1 of Vitis riparia. NCBI lineage: Eukaryota > Viridiplantae > Streptophyta > Magnoliopsida > Vitales > Vitaceae > Vitis > Vitis riparia. Next base: position 26,618,433 of record NC_048443.1, on the reverse strand, counting down.
TTTACTATTAAGCAAGACCTCAGGGTTCGATTCTCCCAGCTCCGGAAACCAGAGAGGACATCGAAGAAGCCCTAGGGTGGGGAAAGGGGAGAGAGAAAGACAGGCTTCAACTTCTCTTAACTTTAGCAGAAGCAACCATTTGAGAAAACGACGTCGTATCTATAAACGTCGGTGTCACCCAATTCCCTCCCTCTTAATCAAGGAAAAGCTCTTCAAGCCAGGGTTTGATGCCTCCACGTCCAAATTTGTAAAAAGATTGAAATTCTAATTTTTATGTTGAAAGAAATTATTAAATAAGTGTAAGAATATCGTAATTTAATTAGAAATTAGAAAAATATTATATGACACGTCACCAATTAAGATTAAAATTGGCCAGATTAAATCATTATATTGCAAAGGAATCCGAAGGGTCATGTGTGAACTGCGATTGAAAATTCGAAATAATTTCAAGACACAGGTGCTGACAATAAAAATGAGAGCATGGAAACTTTTTTATTGAGAGAATTTCCTTAATATTATTTAAGGATAGTAAGAAATTACAATTAAAGCAGCATCATGAGACGTTAATAATGGACAGAGCAGAGAGAGCAGAAAGACTTGCGCCACAACCCAGTAAGGCAGGAGGGTGGTGATGAAGGTCACCAGCCCATCAATGTCCTTTTAACCCTATTAATAATCTGACTTCTACTTCGACTACTTGTTAATGGAAACTCAACGCTTTCTTCCAAACGGAATCTGTACACTTCCCATTCCCGATTCGACGTTGAATGCCTAACAATTTCCCCCTACAAAGCAATAAAAAAGGGAAGAGAATTTAACATCTAGTACAATGAAAGTACCAAGAAAATCAGATTTCGAGGTTTCTTACCGAGAAAATGCATATCCCTAATGTTTTTAGAGTGCATGTAACATCATAGAAAACGCGGGGTCTTCCCTTCCCAGATAACTCCACTGGATTGGCAACCAGGAGTTCGGCGTCTGGTCCCCTGTTGGTAATAGTAACTCGCAATGGGTGAAGCATCTCCTCCTTGAGACGAGAACACAAAGAAGCCAGATTCTCTGGATCTATTATCTTTTTCCCATCTGTTTTCTGGATGAATAGATCCATATTGCGGTAGCCTTTCACACTTGGATTGAATCGACCATAGGCAATCTATATAATTTGGTTAACTAAGATCAATATAATTAACCATAAAGGAACAGTTATGGAAGGAAACTTGAGTGTAGTGATCCTCTTAAGATTTCCTAAGCTAAAATCATTAACCCAGTTAGCCATCAAATCTACATAGTTTTTGTTGCAAATCGAAAGAAAAGAAGGCAAACTGTCCAATGTGCATAGTCATTCAAACATTCAAGAAAGAAAGAATCTATAGCTTTAGTGGAACCAGATTAATCCATGCCCGACTAAAATTGAGTTACTAGAAACTCTATCAGCAAATACCTGAATATTGCAGTCTTTTGAAGTCCTCATAATGTCATAGAAGAGGCCTTTTTGATCAAGACATTGTATTTGAAGCAAGGTATGAGCTGGACTCAGAAAATTATCTACAGTAATAGTGCCGTTCTCAAGTTTAGTCATATTTGACTTATTGTCTAATAGCTCAGAGCCAAATAGTTCTTCTGCAATCTCCGGTGACAGTGAAGAGCAGCCCTGCTGACTTCTATATTCAGGCCCTGCCAACTGAATTTCACAGATGACATTAAATTCCCCCAAAACAGCAAGCAGATGAGCACATGTGTCGTCTTGCCTCTTCTTTGTGTGTAGTAACTCCCTGAAATGATACAATAGCAAATACTAGAATTAGCCACTACCCTTTGATATATGACCCAGTCATTAGCAATTTGCTTTCCTATCATTGTTATGTTCTGAAGACACAAACTTCTATCAATCAAACAAAGAGGATGTTGGGAAAAATAGACTGCAACAAAACAAAGTTTAATTCCTGAAAAGACATTTACTAAGTGAGAAGAAGTAAAAAATTGTAGAAGAATAGAGCAGGAGCATATCAATTAGATGATAAATCGGGGACATTGCTTGCCATATGGTCAAGAACATAAGTCGTCTGTCTCTAGACAAGAATCTCACAGATAAATCAATATGGGCAGTTTACTCATAACAGATTTGTTTTTGAATCTAATTGTAAGGAGAATTGTACAGTCATGATTGTTCTCTGAAAGTACCAAGGAAAGAAAAAAAATATTAAGGAAAATGATTTTCTCGTATTCAATTTTAATATGAAAAATAACAAAAAATTAAATATAATTAAAGTTAGTTACAAATTTATGCATTTTAAAATTTCTTAATCTTTATGATGAAGAGGAAAAATAAGTGAAATAAGTTTGAAGTAATATATAAAAATAATTTATTAAGTTTAAATTTATTTTTTATTTTCCTTCACTTATTCTCTTTATTTTCTTTCCCTTGATTATTCCGAAACCAAATATAGCCTAGAAGTTTGTTTCTTTTGCTTGTAGATTTATGGTTCCATCAAGGGAGAGTCCCACCCTGTAGTCACTACAAAATTGGCAGAGATGTATTATAGTTTTACTTCTATCATCTACATCACAGCTATAAAATCCAGGATTCCTACTGCAAAAGAGCAGAAGGGAGGTAAATGCAATTTTTGTTGCCAAGTTTGTAAGAACGATAGTGATTCCTAACATTGCAAGGAACAGGACTAAGAATATCCATTCAGGAGAAGATTTAGTGTCACTATCAAAGTCTACATAACAGTGAAATCTAAGAAAATTCCAAAAATAAATTCAGAAAAAGCAATAACTATGTATAACATAGCCATGATCGTCAAAATGAAAGATTGAGCCCAAGAGAATTTCATAAAACGTCAGCTCCAATGGGAAAGAGAGAACATAAACTACAGGAACATCAAATGGAATGCAACCTAACATTGACCCAATACAGTTGACCAGCCAGCAGCCATACCGCCAATTCATGGTGATTCTTCAACAGCATACCAAGGTAAATCTTCACCCAATGAACCTACCTAGGATTCCACTGAAATCCTAGAAGTTTAGGTTAACTCAGGAAAATAACTTTTTGAAACAAATTCAATATTTTTAGAACTTAAATAAATGGTCTCCCAGAAACGAGCCAACATGCAATACATGATATTTTGGGTGGTGGGCTGCTTCTGTAAGAGTTAGATATAGCTAGCTGCTAAATAAGTAAGTTTGGAAAAGTCAGAGGACTACTCATTTTTGCAAAGGAAAAGCTTTACAAAAAAAAGTAAGTCATAGAAATTGATGGATCAATTATGTGGTCCACTTTTCTTTGAAATCTAAGATAGAAATTGATGCCACCTCAATTTTCTATAAATTTGCATAAATTTTTTGTTCATTATAACCTATCTTACAGATATTATAGCAAATACTAACATGCCATCCGTGATGAAGAAAAGGTCCAAGACTCTGCCATCAGGGGTTGTCATCACTTTTACTCTTTCAATTGTAAACTCAAGCTCAGAGAGGACTTTGGTGACATCTACAAAAATGCAACAACCATGTCAGGTGATTTTTACATAAATCACAAAGCCAAAAATAATAAGGAATGACATTTGTAATTACCATGTAACAACCCATTTCGGTCAAGGCAAAAAAGCTTTAGCATATAAACCGGAGAAGGGGATGAACCATCCTGCTGATTGAAGCAGTATGAAAATAAAGGTGAAGGACATGCAGATAGAAGCCGGTTTTTTAAGCTTTCCCAATCAATTTTGAGCGAGCTAGGGCATGGAACAAAGGAAAACACAATGTAACACCATCTCCCATCAGTTGAGAAATCTGCATCCAAATATTTTGTAAAACTATTAGTGTGTATACACCAAAAAAATAAGTCAGCAAATGAAAAGACGTAATTAAAGCAAATATGACCTTTTGAACTGGATTCAAATAAATTAAGGAACAAGAAGAAAAAACTACTTTACTAAAAGAATCAAAAGAATTTGGAACCATTCCAAAGAAGGAAAGAAAAACAAATCAACTGCCTTTTAACAGACTGTAAAACAACAGCAAATAAACAATGGTGGTGTTCTTAGGGGCAGTTTGTTGGTGGTCTTGGGGGAAAATTTGAAAACTGAAATCCAAACTTTTGCGCCATTTTTTTTGCTTCAAAGGGACAAATCTGTTGCGATTCTTCTTCCCAACAACATTTTTAGTTTTTTTTTCTTCCAAGGTGAGCAAAGCACGTCGGATATGCCACTCAGAAACAAAAGGTGAGAAAATAAAATCTAAAATCAGAATTGAACAGAAAAAAGTCACATTTGAATATAACACCATAATCGAAAGAAGTGACTGCAAACCAAATCAGCCCTAAATCGAAGCATGCTTTTTTCTCAGAAAAGATAAAATGTGAAAACAGCAAGATTAAAAACCAGTGCTCAAGTACTGTTTAGTTTGCATCTGAGAAAATGGCTAAATCAAAATTTCAGTTTTGAAAATCCAAAAAAAAGAAAAAACGATGAGAAAGGGAAAAAAAATCTAACAAAAAAGCAATCAAGAATGAAAAAAAAAATTGAAAGATTCAAATCAAACTTTTCAAGGAAAAAAACGATTTAAAATATTGCGAACCCAAAGAAAAAAAGAATTGAGTTCGAAATCGAACATGACTGACCTCCTCTGGCAATGCAGAGCCCGAATTCGAGTATTATTCTACAGAGATCGCATCCAAGCCCGGCTTTATCAGGACAGTTGATGGTGATGGAGCATGGTTCGCCGGGCTTGTTCCCTTTCTGGATCAAAACGGCGTCGTCGCAAAAAATCCCCATGACTTACGTCAAAGCGATCCCTACATAATAATGTTCGTCGCCGGTCAACACATCTCATCGCCGTCGTAACGGTTGTCGGGCGAGTTCGTAGGTTAACGTCTGCCGGATACACCCCCTCCCTCCCTAGTCCCTAGTCCCTAGTCCCTCCCTTCTCTCCCTCCTCTTATTTCCAGCAAGTGGACAATGTGCGCCAAATGTAGGGAAATGGTAGCTGTCAACTTCGCGCTGGACCCCAGTCTGTTGATGTCCACGTCATGAAAGTGAATAAAATAGCGTGGCCACGTCAGGCTTGACTAGGCACACGTAAAAAATAATTATAAAGTAATACTAAATAGGAAAAACAAAAATAAACTTAATTTTCCACGTATATGAGAAATGCGGGTTTTTGAATTAATTTATTTGATCGATTTATCTTAAGAAATATTTGATAAACAAATAAGGAAATAATCTTCTAATTAAAAAATAAATTCTTATTTTTCCTATTTAAAAATTTTATGCAAGATTTTTTTAAATTAAATAAAAATATCCTTTATCTATGTTTTTCCAAATTTTATTTTTTTCCTTTCCTAAATCTTTGTTATATTTGATTGGCTCGATATTATAAAAGAGGATCTTATTCTATGTTTGGTCGATGATTAGTAATGAAATAAAATAACTTATATCATTATTTCTCCTATTCTTTCAATCAAATATAAGATATGATAAATGATGTGATATATAATCTATCCAATTATTGATATATCTATGTATAATAAGTTTTTTTTTTATTAAATAAAATTTATGGTTCAAAAATAAAAATTGAAAAAATATTTATTAAATACATTATTTTATAATATTGACATATAATATATAAAATATTTTTATATATTGAATAACATAATATCAAAATTTTTATTATAAAATTTAAATATTTTAATCATGGATATTGTTAAATACGGTATACTTTTTATTTTAAATATTAAAAAAATAATGTCTATTGAATATAATATGCAAAATATCATATATAAATGGAAATAATATCCTATATTTCCTTATCGAATGAAATATGATTTCAGAGGATATACATATCCTATTTAATCTCATCCCACCAACCAAATATAGTTTTAATCTTCACTATTTACTTCCTTTATATCTAGAATCTAATGAAATGCCCTCCTCGTTAATAATGAACTTATTCCACAATTGATTTTTTTATATTAGAAAATGATGTGCAATTTCAGTATAAATTGATAAAAATTCATATTTATAAAAAAAAATGCATTATCCTAAGAAATTTTAGCATACATTTTTTAAAATATACAAAAAGGGAAAAAAAAGTATAATAAAAGGGAAAAGTGTGTTTTTGTATACTCGTATGAAAAAATTCGAAATAGAAATTCAAATTTATATATTATAAATTTCAAACCACTATTTAAAAATAATTACTATTTCATATATTTTTTAATTAAAGGTATTATTTTTTACCATTAAATAATAATTTAAATAGTGAGTGCATGAAATTTGAAATATTTTTAAAAGGCTCATATATTATAATTACTTTTACATACACATTTCAAAACGAGCCTATCCTATATAAAATACATTCAAAAGGTATTTAAATTATTTTTCTAATTTGTGAGTTTACAAAGTATTTAAATTAAAAAAGAAGAATAGAAGACAAAAAGGAGAAATGGACGGAGGTTGATGAAAAGCAAATGGGCCCGAGTCCAACGGAAGAATTGCTTGAGTCAACGTCACTGGCTTGAAAGCACGGCCAGAAATGATTAAGGAGGAAAAAATAAAGTACATAATTGTGTGGGACCTGGTTAATTATTAGCTTTATAAAGTAGTAAGAAAGCACTTGAGCCGTTCTCTATATGAAGAGCATCGTTGTCTGGACACCAACAATAATCACGTCTTTTTCTCAATTAATTGCTCCGATCCTCGAATCACGACTGTCGTGTCCGGAAGCAAGGTGGGCCACCGTCTGAAGGCGAGACCTGTCGGCCAACTTGCAAGTATACCAACAACATAAAGCCACGTCAGATTGCAGGAGGCGAGACTACCATCGTCCGTCTTCTTTTAATGGGTTTTTTTGTTCAATTTATTATCGTTAAGATAACATTTTAAATGTTATGCCAATGAAATTATAAAAGCGTGTGTTAAAAAGAAAACGTTAATAAATCCAATGACACACACCAAAACATTTCCAATCAAGGCTGTTTTTATGCGTCATTTTGTATTAGGAATAAGGGTTTATATTAAGTATCTTGTTTGCATCTTGGATTTTATTTGGGAATTATTTTTGAAAACGGTGCTAAAAAAACTAATTTATGAGAATTTACGATCGGGGAACTTAAAATATTTTTATTGTTAGGAAACTGAATATCAACGTGTTTTTTTTTTTAAATAATTTTTATATATAATATTTTTATTTTATATTATTTTTCATATTAATATAATTATTTTTTAAAAAATAGAATATAAGTAAAAATAATTAAAATATACTTTTAAAAAATACTTTATTTAAAATTTTTAAGAACAGAAAATTATTTTTATGTTAAAAAATTATCAAACGTGTTTTTTTTTTCTTTTTTTCATTTTTGGTCTCAAAAATAAAAAATTAATTTTGAAAATTACTTTCAAACATATCCTTAATTTCCGATTTTAAATAAGGTTTGCATAGTGACATGAAAACCAAGTACGATAATCCTGATTTGATATATGTCTCATTCAATGTCCATACTCAAAACATATCCACAACACAATGAAGTAAGACTTATCTTTACATGAAATCAATCATTCAAACGGCTCATTTTGATTGGTCACATCTAATTTTCTTGATATAAGATCTCTTCAAGACTAAAAAGTATTATTATCCATAAAAACCATAAGTAACATTTATTTTCTTTTTATCAAGTATACTTTAACTTAACTTAAATTAGTTTAAGTTAAACTCAATGTTGAAGTCTCAATAGCATGTTTGTTTTTTTTTTTTATGGTCGGAATGGTCTGAATGCTTTGAACTATGAAGTTATTTGTTTTATATATTAAAAATATTTGAAAATTAGTAGTAAAATGAATTTGCATAAGTTTAGTTTGTCCATACAAAAAGTAATTATTATGTTTATTTTTATTTTATTATTTAAATAAAGAATCAAAAACTAATAAGTTGATAAAAGTCTATTAGAACATAGTTTCTCCCAAATTTGCATTATAAGAGATGGTACATTTAACTACTAAAAACTTAACCATTGTAATAGAAAGCCTTGCACTAAAAAATCACTTCACCCTTCACCATGGCTCACCGATAAAGCTACAAGTGAATTGCTAATTAAGGTTAGTTGAATCATTGGAATTCCAATCATTTGGAAGGTAGTGGGGAACAAACTTATCTAAGTTTCAAGATTCCATCATAATTCTTTGAACCTCGGAGTGGCTATCATTAGAGTGATTACTAGTGCATCATTATAAGGGTAAAGTCTTCCAATCACCAAGGGTTTGCAAGATTTCTATAATAAGATTGATGGATTTCAACTAGATAGATCTTTCCATCGACTTGATTTATATGAATCTATACTTTCATTTGGCTAGGTTTCCCTATGTATTCAGAGAGGATTCTACATTGACTTTCCCTTAACAATTGCTCATGATTTTTTATTTTTTTATTTTTTTTTACTTATAGGATTCTTTCAATATTTTTGGACCCTGGTTAGGAATTATTGAAGTTAGCCTTTTGAGATACATTTCAAATACATTCTTTAAACTTCTATACTCCTTATGATAATCCCTTTCAAGCTAAGGTGGTTACTAGAAATTTGAGACTTTACTTGACTTTTGGAAGACTTGAGCATGTGGTGCATTTAACCCTGAAAATATCACATCTGCGTCCTTAGCTACAAATCTATATTTTCTATTTCTATTTGCTAACTTGTTAAATCATGCCTGCCTGCTTCCCATGTTGTGATGTAGACTTGAGTAAAGTTTCATTCTTATCCACCATCTTAGTATTATTGGTAATAAGGCCTCCAAGTTTTCCTCCAAACATTTATACTTGTTAGTTATTGACAATTACTACTCCATACTTGCCTAAATTAGAGTTAGGAGCAATCATTATGCATGCAAGGGTATCATCATAGTATGTGGCTTGTATTAAGTGAAAGACATGGAGAAAAAAAAAAAAAACAAAAGAGGCAAATGTCGGAACGAAGCGGAGCGACGATATTTGTTATACAAGCTTGTATTTTTATTGTTGAAGGCAAACAATAGGTTGGGGGTGCAGGGGCAATACCCTCATGGTATGGTTCAGGGGTATTTTTGAAATTTCATTATCTGATAATTAGTATAAATACCCTTTTATGCAACCCTAATTTGATACATAGTGAAAATCTTCTTCCTTGTTCCCGTGAACGTAGATAATCTGTCGAACTACGTTAAATCTATGTTGTTTTTCTTCTTTTTCGTTTTTTTAAATTTTCACCATAAATGTTGCACCTAAATCAACACTTTACATATTATACCAAACTCTCACTATCAACCATGAATCGTTGATATCCCTCCCCAAACGTAAATAACACATATTAGGAAACAAACATCATACATAACTTTAAAAATGAAAAAAAAAAATGCACTTAATTGCTAAGTTATGAAATTACACTAATGCTAACCTCTACAAAGTTGAAATTACAGATAAGGGCATCATTCATGTGAACTAGATTTATCAACTAGTGAAAATGTATCAAGTGGTGAACAGAGTTCTCTATCCCATCAAAGATTTGAAACTTCAAGAAAGCAAAGCCAAAGGTCACCTCTCCTTCTAAATCATAAGCAAAAAATGACAGCCACTACGACACCCTATTATAATCAATTTGGCACTTAAGAATATTGCCCAAAGACTTTGTTGAAGAGTTTTGTCTTCCATATCTCCTTGTTCCTTATGTTGATGAAATCATAAACTCAATTAATGAAAGGCTCCCACGATTATATTATATAATATTTTATCAAATAAGTCTCCAAAACACAACGAGGATGAATAAAAAATTAAAATATTTGGTTAAAAAAGATTAAATAATCCCAATAATCGAAAATCTAATAATTCCTATATTTTTTCTAAAAAAAATAATTCATTTTTGACTAAATATTATTTTCTATTTTAAGTATTTATGCATAGATTTAAAAAAAAAAAATTATTATTTTTACAAAAAAAATAAAGATATTTTTACCCCAATAATGTCAAAAATTGGTAGGATATTAAATTTTAAAATTTAGGTTTTGAAAGGACTTTTAACTAAATAAACCTAAAAGAATTCGAACTCTTATTCAAAATGTTCTTAATTCATCTTTCCAGCTGCCAAAACATTTGATTCTTCACAAATTCCAATTTAAAGAGTTTGGTCGATTCGGCCAAATTGACATTCAATAAGAGATCATATACTTTCATTTTGTCAATAAAATGAAAACAAATATTTCACACTCATGCTAACAGTCGATTAATCGACATCGATTCAGATCCTCCCGTTCCATTGCCACACAAGGGCTCTGACAATTTAGCTGCAAGTCAGATTGGAGAACGTAGCAAGTCTTTTCCTGTTAAAAGAACTGCAGTTCTTAGCCATTTGAAGACATCGTCTACACATCACAAACCCTAAACAAAACTAAGAACAAAAAAAAATTAAAAAAAATTGACGAAATTCAGATGGTGAATTTCGACAAAAACGGAAATACTATGGCCAAAGACGGCGTAAATTCAATTACACGAATCTTAACCACCGAACCCGTACAGAGTCCTTCCCTGCCTCTTAAGGGCGTAAACAACATCCATGGCGGTCACCGTCTTCCGCCTGGCGTGCTCAGTGTACGTCACAGCATCGCGAATAACGTTCTCCAAGAAGATCTTCAAAACGCCTCTGGTCTCCTCGTAGATCAACCCGCTGATTCTCTTCACTCCACCTCTTCTCGCAAGACGCCGGATAGCCGGCTTAGTGATTCCCTGAATGTTATCACGGAGAACTTTCCGATGACGCTTCGCTCCTCCCTTACCGAGCCCCTTGCCTCCTTTTCCACGACCTGACATTGTACACTGCTAATAATTTGAGAGTCAGGGATTAGGGTTTTGATTTGGCGAGGAAGATGGTGTCCAAAGAGTGGGGTTGGAAATTTAAAGGGAATTTTGGGGTTTGAATTTAGGCGGGATTAATAACAGTCGTTCGATTTTGGATCTTATCTGACGGTTGAGAGCTTCGATCCGTGTCGCATGGATTGGACAATTTTAAGGCGTTGATAAGGTTTAGATCAACGGCTATAAAGCTGTTTAAGATCGGTGACGTAGCTTGCGTTTTTATGCCTCGCGGTTGCCGTGTCCCTTCTTAACATTCCTAAAATAATATTTTATAGATATTGGAAATTTTGTCTTACTTCACTTCAATTGTTATAAATGAAATCAAATTTTGTTTCCACCTGAATTTTTTTTGCAATGCAGTAGGCAATTTGCATTTAAGCATAAAAATAGAAAGTTGCACTCTTGCCTCACGATTACTGCATTAGATTTATTGTGAAACACCCCGTTTGTTTAATAAAATGACTTAAGTGTTTGATAAAATAACTAAGAGTTTGTTTGGAGAAACTACTTTATTCCATACCAACTCCTCTCACTTCCTTAAGGCATTCCCTTACTAAACCACCAAGAGCGGAGTGGTGAACAAGAACGGGTTATTCTATTCCTTATCTTCGATTGCTTGTTTTAGAGCTTTTTTTTTTTAGGGAAACACAAGCATCATAGGGTTATTCCTTCTCAATCTGAAAAGCAACCGATTCATGAAAAACAAGAGTTTCTACTTCCTCCCTACTAGCCACTTCTCCTCTTCTTATTCTTAGTTACATAAAAGCATCAAGATCAACCATTTTCTTGAAAGAAGGGAATGGAATAAGATCCCGACAAAAAAAAAAAAAAAAAAGATATGGGGTGCATGTCTAGTTCTCATTGGAAAGGAATAAGCCCTAAACGGGCTTTTGTCTCCCATCTGACACAATTTGACATTTGATGATATTTAATTGGCTCAAAATCTATAGTTATAAAAAGAATATCAAGAGAACAAGCACGCGGTAAAAAGTTAGCATCTAATCAGATAAATCAAGAGATAAGAGTTCAACCAAACATCTTTTCTTAAGATAGAATATAGTTGTCGAGTGATGATTGCTCTATCTCTTAAAGGGGGAGTTTCATCACATCATGTAATTGAGTACAAATAGACCAATAAAAGACAAATAGAAGCTAGTTAAAAACGAGTCAATAGGGCTAAATAGCACCAATGGGATATGTAAACGAGAATTGATCACATGGTGGTGTATTTGGTCAATTTTGAGCAAGGGCCTAAGGGAATATTTTTTAGTTGGGTAGAAATAATTCGGTTAAACTAGTATTTTAACTCTTAAGTGCTTCTATTCGCTCTAACACTAAACGTTATACCTTAACCTTTAAGCAATGCTTTTGAAAGCAATATATTAAGTAGGATATAGACCTTACATATTTTGGTAAGCTCTTTTGTAAAGAGGAAAGTCTTAGGTGGTGTTTATTTTTTTGTTAAATAAAAAAAATTAAAATATTTTGCTTTTTTTATTCAACTAAAAGTAACTCATATTGACATTATTTAACTAAAGTGAATTTATTATTAATAAGTTCAATTTAATTATATTGAATGATGTCAACAAGTTATTTTTAGATGAATAGAAAAAATCAAATATTTTGATTTTTTCTATTCAACCAAAAAACAAATATCACCTTAGTCTTTTAAGCTAATTGAAGTTTGAGTATTACTAACATAGTTCCATTTCTCTCTCTTCAATATTTTCTGAAACTTATTTCTAAAAACCGTTTTCTATTCTTTAATTTAAAAGCGATTTTTAAAAACAAGTTTAAGAAAATATGTCTAATAAAAAACATATAAAAATAACTTCTATTTATTATCTAAAAAATTTATTTTATTTTTTAAAAAAAAATTGTTTTCAGATAACCACAATATTAAAAAAAATCAAATACTTTTTTATTTTCAAAAACAAAAAACCATTTTTAAATCATATTACTGAACATACTCTAAAATGCATAGTGAAAACAACTTAAAGGAAGAGCAATTAATTCTTTTTTCGCTTGTTATTTTTATTGTACTTTTGAATTTCCTATCTGGAATTAATGCAAATTCCAAAATTTTTATAACATTGAATTTAGGATATTTAATTTCAAATTTATTTATAAAAATATAATTTTCTTCAATTGCTTGTTTTAGAGCTTTTTTTTTTAGGGAAACACAAGCATCATAGGGTTATTCCTTCTCAATCTGAAAAGCAACCTATTCATAAAAAACAAGAGTTTCTACTTCCTCCCTAATAGTCACTTCTCCTCTTCTTATTCTTAGTTACATAAAAGCATCAAGATCAACCATTTTCCTGAAAGAAGGGAATGGAATAAGATCCCGACAAAAAAAAAAAAAGATATGGGGTGCATGTCTAGTTCTCATTGGAAAGGAATCGGCCCTAAACGGGCTTTTGTCTCCCATCTGACACAATTTGACATTTGATAATATTTAATTGGCTCAAAATCTATAGTTATAAAAAGAATATCAAGAGAACAAGCACGCGGTAAAAAGTTAGCATCTAATCAGATAAATCAAGAGATAAGAGTTCAACCAAACATCTTTTCTTAAGATAGGATATAGTTGTCGAGTGATGATTGCTCTATCTCTTAAAGGGGGAGTTTCATCGCATCATGTAATTGAGTACAAATAGACCAATAAAAGACAAATAGAAGCTAGTTAAAAACGAGTCAATAGGGCTAAATAGCACCAATGGGATATGTAAACGGGAATTGATCACATGGTAGTGTATTTGGTCAATTTTGAGCAAGGGCCTTAGGGAATATTTTTTAGTTGGGTAGAAATAAGTCTATTAAACTAGTATTTTAACTCTTTAAGTGCTTCCATTCGCTCTAACACTAAATGCTATACCTAACCTTTAAGCAATGCTTTTGAAAGCAATATATTAAGTAGGATATAGACCTTACATATTTTGGTAAGCTCTTTTGTAAAGAGGAAAGTCTTAGGTGATGTTTATTTTTTTGTTAAATAAAAAAAGTTAAAATATTTTATTTTTTTTATTCAACTAAAAGTAACGTATTGACATTATTTAACTAAAGTAAATTTGTTATTAATAAGTTCAATTTAATTATATTGAATGATGTCAACAAGTTATTTTTAGATGAATAGAAAAAATCAAATATTTTGATTTTTTTCTATTCAACCAAAAAACAAATATCACCTTAATCTTTTAAGCTAATTGAAGTTTGAGTATTACTAGCATAGTTCCATTTCTCTCTTCAATATTTTCTGAAACTTATTTCTAAAAACCGTTTTCTATTCTTTAATTTAAAAGCGATTTTTAAAAACAAGTTTAAGAAAATATGTCTAATAAAAAACATATAAAAATAACTTCTATTTATTATCTAAAAAAATTATTTTATTTTTTTTAAAAAAAAATTGTTTTCAGATAACCACAATATTAAAAAAAATCAAATACTTTTTTATTTTCAAAAACAAAAAACCATTTTTAAATCATATTACTGAACATACTCTAGAATGCATAGTGAAAACAACTTAAAGGAAGAGCAATTAATTCTTTTTTAGCTTGTTATTTTTATTGTACTTTTGAATTTCCTATCTGGAATTAATGCAAATTCCAAAATTTTTATAACATTGAATTTAGGATATTTAATTTCAAATTTATTTATAAAAATATAATTTTCTTTTCCAGATTTAAATATCCAAATCATGTTCTTTATACAACATAAGTGACAAATTCCCTTTTTTTTTTCTACCAAACTAAACGCTTCGTTGTAGTTATTAATATCACAATGAAAGCCATGATCTTCTTTCATTCTCAATTTCATTCTTACACCAACCCTAAATATTAATAAGAAATTCCTCTCAAATTCTAACTATTGATCAAAAGAATAATATTTTGATTATTTACAAGAAAATTTTGAGGATATTTTTCTCAAGAATAAATAATTTTTAAATAAAAAAATGGTAAAAAGTTAGATTTACAAATAGATGATTACATCTTTTGATCAAATACTTTACTTTTATCTGTACATGGGCGAAAGGACAAACTGCGGATAAAACGACACCGTATACTAAATTCCTTCGCCTGCCTGCCTGCCGTTTCTCAGTGACCAAACAGAAAAAAAGAACTACCCTAATAAAGCGCAAACAAAATTTCTCCGATTTTGAGAACCTTGAAACAAAGATGTTAACAGTCGATTCAACCGATATGGTTTCAGCTCCTCCTTCCCTGTCCTCACAAGGGGATCTAAAAATTTTAGCAGCAATTTAACAAATCAAAGCCATGAGATTGGAGAACATATCTATTTCCATTAAAACGAAAGCAAGTCTTTTCCTGTTCAAAGAACCGCGGTTCTTAACCATTTCAAGACATCATCTACACAGCAGGAACCCTAAAAGATCTAAGAAACAAATAGCGAAATTTCAGAGAACGGATTTCGCAATAAAGGCCAAAAGTGGCGTCAATCCTATTACACGAATCTCAACCACCAAACCCGTATAGAGTCCTTCCCTGCCTCTTGAGGGCGTAAACCACATCCATGGCGGTCACCGTCTTCCGCCTAGCGTGCTCAGTGTAAGTCACAGCATCACGGATGACGTTCTCCAAGAAGATCTTCAGAACGCCTCTGGTCTCCTCGTAGATCAACCCACTGATTCTCTTCACCCCACCTCTTCTAGCCAGACGCCGGATCGCCGGCTTCGTGATGCCCTGAATGTTATCACGGAGAACTTTCCGATGACGCTTTGCTCCTCCCTTGCCGAGCCCCTTGCCTCCTTTACCACGACCCGACATCGTTCACAGCTAGTACTCTTAGGGTAAGGATTTTGATTTGGTGAGGAAGATGAAGACTGAAGAATGGGGTTGTAAATTTAAAGGGAATTTTGGGGTTTGAATTTGGGCGGGATTAATGTCGGTCGTTCGATTTTGGATCTAATCTGACGGCTGAGGGGATCGATCCGTGTGGCGTGGCTTCGACAATTTTAAGACGTTGATAAGGTATAGATCGACGGCTTGGAAGTTGTTTAAGATCGGTGACGTTGCTTGCCTTTTTATCGCCTGTGCAGTCCTGGCGGGGTTCTGGACGGTGTAAATTTTTCACATATTTGTGTACTTGAATTCTCCGACAAATTTAATTACTTTTATTTAAAAAATAATTATCAATTACAAAAATTAAATATATAATTTTATTGATAAAAGAGTCTTAGCAAGACAAAATTATTTTTGTTTATATTTTTGTAAATGGTCCGCTTTTGACTTGGAAAAAAAATCTTTAAATATTAAAGAAAAATAAAACCTAATAAGCATACAAAATATAATATTTTATTTTAAATAATTTAAAATTTAAAATTTTGATTCAGATTTTATTTTTTTTAAATATTGCAAGACAACCCTAAATTACCATTTATTTACATAAACGAAGGATGTCTCCAATGTTTAAAAATCTTATGAAGAGTTAGAAATTAGAGATAGGGCATTTGATGAGTTTGAATAAAAAAAATTAGTGTTTTTTTCAATAATGCAACAAGATTTTTTCGTTTAAGAAGGATAATAGAGAGTTGTTTGTCTCACAATTCTTTTCTTGTTAAATTTTTTTGTATTGGAATTGGGTTTGGATGTCAAAATGGACTCATCCAACCTAATAAATGAGATAAATAAGGAGAGTAGTTTTAAGAATTTTTAAATTTTCCACTATTAAATTAACGGATAAAACAAAGGCTATGATGAATTAATGAAAATACCCAGAAGGGGGGGGGGTGAATTGGGTTTTTCAAAATCTAGAGAATTCAAACTCGGGTTTATAGTGGTTCGGTCCTCCCTTGCCTACGTCCACTCTCCTCAATCTCCTAACCGAGTGAGGGTTCCACTAACTTAAAGCTTCAATCAAGCTTTCAATCGTCTTACACTTGGATTCCAGCTCCAATAGGCTCTCACACAATCTCTTCAAGATTTGAACCACGTGAAGGCTTTCACACTCAGTTTACACAATGATGAAACTCTCAACCTAGCTTAAGGATGGCTCAAGTACAAGAGAAAGCTAGGATGAATTGCAAGAGTGCACTATGAATATGCAAGTGATGGTTTGATGCACTTAGAAAGAAAATGAGAGTTTTTTTATCAAGAACAGGTAGGTAGGCTTTGAATGCAATTGTTCTCTTACTCATAAATGAAGAGGAGCTCTCAATTTATAAGTTTCTAAGCTCAGGAGACAAAAACAGCAGAAAAGTAGTCTCGACCAGACGAGCAAAGGGTCGATCGGATCACTAGCCGTTGGTGCATTTAATGCATGGCAAGTTACCGTTGCCTCGACCGGATAAGGGTGAGGCTCGACTGGGAAGAGAAAGCTACTGGGAGAGAGAGAAAATTTTTGTGTCTCCCTCGACTCGACCTCAACCGGACAAGGGCAACCGGTCGACCGGTTCCCCAACCGGTTGAGCTGGTTGGCCATAGCCACGACCGGTTGAGCTTTTTGGCCCCGAAAACCTATCATTTTTTATTTCTTTCTTTTCCAATACTTAGGCAAAGTCTTTAGGTGAGTTAATATGTCAATTTTGAATCAATTTGCCTAAGGTATATTTGATAAAGCTCGGGTTTTAAAGAAAATCAAGTTTTAGAGAATAAACCGAGTTTTCTAAGATGCATGAAAAGGTATGAACATCCTAAGTGCACTTATGCTATCATCTTACATTCATTTCCTATGATCACAAGTCTTTCAAATGATCTCGATCCCGTATTCGTTTGGTCCTTGATGAATTTTTGAGATTAAGTCTGAGATTCTTAACAGTTTAAAACAATTAGTCACTTAACCATGGTTTGTTATCATCAAAACCTAATTAGGAAAACCCTTGGGTTAACATTAACAAAAAAAAAATACCTTTTATGTCTTTCTCTCTCTTGAAGAAGTGTCTCTCCAACAAAACACCAAAAAAGATAAATATGTTTATTTTTTTCCTTTCTTTTCTTAGATATAAAAGAAACATACATTATTCTTTTTAAATAGAAAAAAAATGAAAATTTTCATGTTTTTTCTCTATAAAAACAAAGGTCAAGACTCTTATGTTGTGAGAAGAAAATAACGGTTCTCGTAATTTTATTTATGACTTGAGATAAAAAAAAATTAGTCAATAAAATAACCAATTGAGATTCTTTGATATTTCAAAATATATCAACAACCTTATTTTTCATCATTGTGCCATTATAATATCAACTGTGACAGGAAGGTATGCTTCTGGGAAAGGAATTTGAGAGAAAGCCAGCTTCATCTAACTTGGACACTTAGCCTCGGAGAAACACCACCTTTGCCTTACAAGTTGGAAATGGTAATGAGTCTGAGTGAAGATACAATCATTTCAAATGTGGTAAATATAAGTTAACAAATTGGTAGTTATAATGTATCCCACGTCCAATGGAAAGAAGTTCCTTACTCTTATGGGTAGTTTTGTAATATTTTACATACAACAGAAAAAGAAATTCCTTACACTTAGGTGCTTTTTTATCTATAGGCATTTTTAAAGTCATAAAATCCCATTAGGTTTAAAGTAAATAATATTTATTCAAGAAAAAGTGAGTTATTATAAGATAATATTAAAATCCATCGATCATAATGTGAAATTTAATTTAGCAAACTTATTAATTTTATGGGATATCATAAGGACGTTGTATTTATGTCAAGACTATTGAAATATCTTATATCAAACAAAGGAAGAAATTTATAACATTATGTGTAGTAAACTATTTCTAATCATATCCAAATGAACGTAATCCATGTTTCCAACATCATAATATCCAACTAAGATATATACCATGGTTTTAAAAGCCGGTCCGATCAATTGGACCAGAAATTGGTTGAACCATAATTGGATCGGTTGAACGGCTGATCCGACCAGCAAACTGGACAAACCGATCGATTCCATCCGAACTGAACAGTTCAATTATTATTATTTTTTCTAAATTTTTATAGTATCAAAACGACATTATTTGGAAGGATATAAAAACACATTCAACCCTCATTCTCAATCTACACTGAAAGTGAAAAAGCCGTTGCCCCCAATGCACTGTGACACCGACGCTAGCTCCTACTGGAGGTCTCCCCAACCGTTACACAACCTGTTTGCCCACCTTGACACAAAACCTGCTGCAACCATCCCCTCTTCTTCACCCTGCTGCAACCATCCTCCCTCTTCTTCCCCCCGCTGCAAAGCCCCTTCTTGACACAACAAACCCCTGACCCCCCGAACTCACTACAACCATCCCCCTCTTCTTCTCCCCTACTGCAAAGCGCCCTCCCAATGCCGCAAACCCGCCCCTCCCGCGGTCAAAGTGCCCCTCCAGAAAACTCAACTGTGTGCATTGTGAGCTTTCATAATTTTAATGTATTTTTTTATTATTATTATGATATTATGTTTAATATTCCATTTTTATAAATTTTTCTTTTTTTATTTATTTATTAGTCTTCATAGCAACATTACAATTGTATATGGATTGTGAACTCATATTGGGAACTCAAATTGAGAAAGTAAAAAACGTATTTTATATGTTTTTATATGGATGGTATGAGTTATGATTTAACGATAAAATTTAAAATAGTGCAATTTTAAATAAATTATGATTTTAATTTAAATTTATAATTTGAAACTAATTTTATGATTTTTAAATAAATTTTTAATTTTTAAATAATATACAAATTATTATTTTCATTTTTATAATTATTTTAAATTTTAATAATTTATAAATTGTATATTTATTACTTCACCACTATAAAAACATTGATATATACTATATGTCCCATATACAAATTCCAAGTCTATTAGTTTCAACACTCATGAGAGCAGTTGTAAAGAACAATAGAACCATGGTTAGTTATACTGCTTGTAAATATGCATATGTGGAACCTAATTCAACGAGGAGGGTGGTTCTAAATTTTTTCTAATTTGATGAGGGGTGTAGAAGAATGATTTGAATTTTATGGTAATTTTGGTATCAATTCCAGGTTCCCAATTAATTAAATTGATTACCAGTTGCTGGGGAAGTAATGGGCGCACCATTGAATTTTGATCCAAAGCCTGAGCCTAGGCTCTGTGCTTAGAGGATCAATCTCCGAGACCTAAATATGGGAAAAGAGAAACTAAACAAGGCCTAATCCCTCTCTCGCCTAAGCCCACTCAAAGCCTTAATTGTTAGGTTTCAATTAGGAGGAATATCCCAAAATCATCTACTTGCCTAGATCTTAAGCATCAATGCAAGACCATGATGATATGAAACGATAATCTCTTCTTCTTGATATATCTACTCCAGATTTCCACGCCCTCAAGGTAACACTGAATCCTATGCTAATTTTCTCTAAGGTTTCCGGGAACATGATAATATGAAACGATAGTTTTAGCAATTCTCATATAACAATCTCCATTGTTGTCAGAAATAGCATACATTCAGTCTATTACAGCCAGTAATAGCTACTGATTGAGACAAGAAATGGCAAAACTCAGAAGCTGAATTTCAACCAAAAACGCCGAAGAGAGACCCAAAAAGAATGAAATTTATCAGCCACCGAAGCCGTAAAGAGTCCTTCCCTGCCTCTTGAGGGCGTAAACCACGTCCATGGCGGTCACGGTCTTCCTCCTGGCGTGCTCAGTGTACGTCACCGCATCGCGAATCACGTTCTCCAAGAATATCTTCAGAACGCCCCTGGTTTCCTCGTAGATCAGCCCACTGATTCTCTTCACACCTCCTCTCCTAGCCAATCTTCGTATCGCCGGCTTCGTGATACCCTGAATGTTGTCCCGGAGAACTTTCCGATGGCGCTTTGCTCCTCCCTTGCCCAGCCCTTTGCCTCCCTTTCCACGGCCTGACATCGTTCGCAGCTGTAAAATACTAGGATGATGGTTAAAATCTTGATTTGGATTGGAAGGAACAGGGCGGAGTTGGAAATTTATAAGAAAATTTCGGGGTTCGAATTTGGGCGGGATTAATGGCGGTTGTTAGATTTTGCATTTGATCTGACGGCTTAGAGGTTCGATCCATGTAGCGTTGTTTGGAAGATTTTAAGACGTTGATAAGGAGAAGATCGACGGCTCTTGTGTTGTTTAAGATCGGTGACGTTGCTTATGTCTCCGCTGCCACGTGCCTAGCAAAAGGAGGTGGAATTTTTCCATCTCTTAGCCGCGTAAGTTAGAAACTTAGAACCTTTTTCAATACTCTCAATTTTGTTGGATTTATTTCAATGGTAAATTGGTAATTCACTTTTTGCACAACGACAATTCAAAATAATTATAATAAAACATCAATTTAATTAATGAATTGAATTTATATGTGATGAAATGAAATATAATCAATTGAATACAATATGCATAGCTTATATCATGTGACACAATTTGCCTTTCGACATTGTGTCCACGGTCTAATCACATTCAAGACATCGCACTCATACTTGCACTCTAATAAGGTTCATTGTTATACATTACTCTTGCTGTAACATAATAGTTGTCAATATGGGACTATTGGAATCAAACATAGCCCAAAACTTAATAATTAAAAAAAAATATATAGCTTGATAATTTAAAACTAATGAACCAGATCTAATTAAAGCATTTTATGTAACTTTTAAACAAAGCAAAATAATCAACACATAAGTTTGTAAATTTTAATGATAATAAAATTTTGCTTACAATAATTGTTACAAATAACTTTGAACGAACAAATTGGGATATTTGATATAATGATACAAAATAAAAAAGTAAAAAAAATCTTTTTAGTCTTTTTTGTTGATGTCTTCTTTGTCAATTTGGATATTCTTTTATAGATATGAAGAGAAGGATTTCAAACCTTTTTCAAGTTGATATTTTGAATATTGAAAATCACTTATAAAAATGGTTACGTTATTTAAGGTCATGTGAAAAGAGTGTCGATAATTATTTATTTATATCTTATCAAATTTGTCTTTAGGGTTCTGGGGAAAAATTGTCAGTAATTATCTACTTATTAAATTTGTCTTCGACTTGAATTATTAAATTGAGTTTCAGTATCTTACTAATGAAGCAATTGTTAGGAAGTGTCCCATATTCCTAATTAGTGTATGAATTCATTTTTTGTAAAGAATATTATATATAGAATATTTATAGATTGATATATTATTGTAATATTAGGCTTCCTTATAGAATAAGGAAGGTTGTTGAAAATATCTCTATAAATATTCTAAGTCATGAAATGGAGATGGACATGTAGAGACTATACGGGGTGGATAGAGATGTGAGGAAAAACGGGAGGAACTCTGTGGAGCGAGAGGGCTCGTAATAGGGTATGGATAGAAGGAGTGGGGAAACATGTGATGTTTCGGAAATCCAATAGTTGTATTTGGTTATGTCCTCTGTAATATTTTCTATTGTACAGTGGAATCATTCTCTCTCATCCGTTGACGTAGGCATGGTTGGCCACACATTAAAACCTCTGTGTATCGTATGTGTAATTGTTTTATCTTTGTATTATTGAACTAACATTGTTGGCATCAAAGCTTTCGCTGACATAAAAACTAGTATCAGAGCTTGGGTTGAAGATTTATGGAAGAGTAAAATATCACAAAGCACACAAGATGAAAACAAAATGAATTTTCACTGAAAGTGGAGTCGATTGCTCTTTTCGTGGTGATATGATACAAAAAGGTTTGTGTCATGGAGAGATTGAAAATTAACTTCATGAATTTGGCCAAAGGTGGAGATTGTTAGGAAATATCCCAAATTCCTAATTAGTATGGATTCCTTTTTTGTAAATAATATTATATATATATATATATAATATTTATAGGTTGATATATTATTGTAATATTAGACTTCCTTATAGAATAAGGAAGGTTATTGAAAATATCTCTATAAATATTCTAGGTCATGAGGGGAAAAAGTAATGAGATGGAGATGGACCTGTAGAGATTATACGGGGTGGATAGAGATGTGAGGAAGAATGGGAGGTACTTTGTGGAGCGAAATGACTCGTAGTAGGGTATGAATACAAGGAGTGGGGAAACATGTGATGTTTCGGAAACTCAATAGTTGTATCTGGTTATGTCCTCTATAATATTCTTTATTGTATAGTGAAATCATTCTCTCATTCGTGGATGTGGGCATGGTTGGCCGAATCACATTAAAACCTCGTGTACCGTATGTGTGATTGTTTTATCTTTGTATTATTGAACTAACATTGTTGGCATCAAAGCTTTCGCTAGTATGACAACAATTAGTATTATTATTGAGTCATGTCTTGTAAAGAAATCTTCAACTTTGTTGCTAACAATCGTGTTGTTTAATCGTTTCTTTTTTTAAAAAAATTGTCTTGTATTATTGATGGTTGAACTATCTTATATGGACAGAGATGGTAAGGAGCATTAAGATGAACTAATACTCCCATTGGAAAAGTTAAAGGATTGGTGATTGACCTCTATATATATACACGAATAAATACATTTTAATCGATTTATGTATATTAAAATTTTATCAAATTATATATTACAACTATGAAAAGCATCATAATAATATCCTAAAAAAGTACTCATATTATATTTTTAATTTTATTTTTTTTTTCTAATATTTATACGATTTTTTTATTAATTTAGTTTCACTATTATTATTATTTTTATGGATTTTCATCCAACATTTCCATAAAAATTGAATTGTTGATATTTTTCATATTTTCTAATATGTTTATCATTACATTTAATAATTGTATGTGTTTA
This sequence comes from Vitis riparia, assembly GCF_004353265.1. Classification (NCBI taxonomy): domain Eukaryota; kingdom Viridiplantae; phylum Streptophyta; class Magnoliopsida; order Vitales; family Vitaceae; genus Vitis; species Vitis riparia. The sequence continues at coordinate 26,594,847 of NC_048443.1, read as the reverse complement.
CATAAATATGCAATTTAGGGCCTATTAAATTTCCAATAAATTCCACTTAAGGCATGTCTTTATTGAAAATTCTACTTCAAACAAACAAACACTCATACCAAATTTACCTTGTGAATGGAAGACTTAGAAATTATAGAAACGTGATAATTTAGTAATTTCCTTTTTAACCATTCATAATATTCCTAATTATTTTTTTAATGAGAAATTATAATTATTTAGTATGCATTATATTCTATTTAACTACTTTGGACTTGTAATGATATAAATTATTTTTTTATTCAAAGAAATTTTCAGTTTTTATTTATCCACAATTATTTCACCTACAATTTTCGATGTACCTCAAAAACACCATTCTCGTTCTCCTCTTCCACATTTATCTTCGTTTTTTTTTTTTCTATCTCAACTTTTTTCTTCTCGATCACAAACCCTAAGAGAAAACCATTGTCTAAACCTTGTTTGATAACAAAAAGGCATTCAAGGTATGTTCAAAGTCGATCATACTTTTTTTATACATTTTGTTTAAATACATATAACATAACACGTAAATATCTTTTAGAGTTTGTTCTTTATATAAGTTTGACATACAAATTGTTACAAAAAATAGTTAAAAAACAATTTTGAAAATATATAAATATAATGTAGAAGTGAAAATTTGTGAGGAAAATGCAACAATAATTTTTTTTTTTTTTTTTAAAAAAAAACTCATCATGTGGTATCTAGACTTGGAATGTCAAGCATACCAAAAATGTTTGGACTTGGTATATTGAACATCAAGAAATAAAGAGTTTGAACGTATAAGAGCGAACAATATTCAATTGTTCGAACTTAGTGTGTTAGACACTCGGGAGGATCTAATGCCACCAGGGAAGTTTTCTTTCTCAACATGTCGTACCTCAAGGCTACATGTCAAGCCTCAATGACTAATACTCCCTTAAGTTCACTAACCAATCTATTTATTTGTTTTCTTAATTTTATTTCACAAGTCAACTTGCATGATTTTTATTTATTTTTTATTTTAAGGTCACAATAGTATTTTTATTTATTTTTGCAATGCTTTTTGTTATTTTAATTTGAAAAATTTTATTATATTTATATATATTGAGAGTACATCAATGTATATTCAATCTAGAGTATCGGTTAGGAGATGTGCCTGCTCTCTTCAACTTGGTATGTGAACTTTTCACCTTATTTAATAGTGGAGAACATTTGAACTATAACATGTTAAAAAACATGATGCTAAAAAAAAAATTGTTATAAATACTTATACCTATTCATTGTTTCTACCTTTCATTTGGCTCAAAATGTTTCTTACTTTATGTAATAATGTTTTTTTATATATGTCACTTACTGAGGAGGTTGCGAACACATTATATAATGCATTTATATACAAAAGTAATAGTAAATGTCTTATTTGTCGATATTACACCAATTATGTCAAGTAAAGACATCCAATATCTTTTCATCTTGGAAATACAATCCATGATGGACACAATTGGAAGTGTTAGCAATATATCAATGGATGTTGGATGTGCAAATGTCAAGTCTCTAATACAATTATTTTGTTTATCCCACCAAAGTCATTCGACGTAGTTCAACTCCATTAATTTATGCATCTTTTGTTGCATTTGCGAGTGCCTATCATATTCATTTGCTTTGTGTTTATATTTTGCAGTATATATTGTCTTCGTCATGCTATAATACAATGCATTCATTTATTTCAAAATATTTAATATCTCTTTCGACTTATTGTTACCTTTTGACATTCCAAATAAAATACTTATTTTTTCTTGACTTAAATGACCGACAAAAGAATGTTCTTCAAAATATTGTGCTCCCTCCAATGTGATTATGTCTTTCATATTTAATAACCAATATTCAATCATCATCAATTGGTAGCTCCACACTCTTAAGAGTAAATGTACATCTGCATTTCTTTGTCCTTTTCAATCCTTATTTCCAGTTATTTTTACTCTCGTATTTGATATCGACCTTCATCGAACTTCTTTTTACCTCACTTCTTTCACAAGTAAAAGTAATTTCAGATTTTTATCCATAAAGTCCCCCTACGTCTCCTTTACCATTTATAATAATCATTCCATCAATTTTATCGGTCTCTCATAAAGGTTTGATCAATCCTTCCCTATTATAATGGATGATATTGATTGTGAAGATAATTATATTGTCTATTATTATCGGAGCTCATAACATAGATGTATCATCCAATATAAAAACTTTAATAAAATTTATTTTATTTTTAATAAAAAAGTTGTTCAAATGTATAGTGTCAAAAATGCTTATAGGTGTTTGGCATTGTACCTTTGAACATTTTTGGAATATTTAGAATTATACTTTCAAACACAAATTAGGGTGTCCAAAAGTATAATTCTAAATGTCTAGCGTTTCAAATGTATAGTTTTGAACTTTTTAAGGATGTCTTAAAGCATAGTGTTGAACAATTATAAGAGATCCTATAACTTTGAATATCATTCACGACACCTTCTTATTTCAACCCTAGAAATACGAAAAAAAAATATATATATATTATAAAAGACATGCTTTCCACCATTGGAGGTGATTATTTGCTTATCTATTGGTGAAAAATAAAACCTTTTTGATAAAATTTGTTAGAATTGTAGAAAAAATTAGAAGGTAAAAAAATGAAGTAGAAGGAAATGAATGTGTATTTATGATTAAAGATGGTTTAGGGATTTATTGAGGGGAATTTTTATCCTAACAATATTTATTGTTGTGATCGATGCAAAGATCAATTCGGATGATGTAAGTGTAAGGTATGTTTTTTGACAACTATTTTCGATATATGTATTCTATTTTTCAAAAAAAAGAAAACACATTTTACAAGTCAAAAATTTGTTTTTTGTTTTCTATAATTAAAAATAGAAAATATGATAATTTTAGAGAACGTATTTTAATTATTTTTATTTATCTTTTAAAAAATAATCATATATCATCAAAAGTAAAATATTAAATATAAAAAAATCGTTTTTAAAATATATTTAAAAATATAAAAAATAAGTTAGAAACATTTTAGGTTTGTAAATAGGACTTCTGTTCAACAAAAGATTATAAAATGGTTTTTGGAAATTGTTTTCACAAACTGTTGTTCTGTTTTCAAAAACAGTGACAAAGAGGACCATAATTTCCCATGAATTAATTATGATTACAGGAATGCCCTTCGGAATTTCCAAAAAGACAGACCCTCAAATATCTCATCCCCAACGAAGGAGCCAGAGGGTAGAGTTGCGTCTGCTCTGAGCAGTGAAGAAATGGCTGCGGTGAGGGTGCACAGCTCCATTCAGAGCAGCCTCTGCATCTTATCACACCCTTTGTACTCAACAAGTCGTCATCTCAAAACGCGTCTTCATTTTCCTCGACCCCTTTTCTCATCTCCATCCTTTTCTTCTGGAAGAGCCTTGTTTTACAGTTGCAGAGCTGATAATTTTAAGGGCAGTGAACGAGAAGTTTCAGATTCTTTCGTCCTCACGACTCCGCTTTATTACGTAAATGCCCCTCCCCACATGGGAAGTGCCTACACCACTATTGCTGCTGACGCCATTGCTCGATTTCAGGTACCCTGTTGTTTGATTTCTTTTGATTGTATTCGGCTTCGTGGAAGGGATGATTGTTATTTTGTTAACATTTGTTTGGTTGGTGAGAAAGCGGAGAAAAAATTGGGATGTTTATTGTTTTATCTTGGTTGGGTTTCTTGTATCCTCCTTGAGAAAGAAAGGGAAAACCTGAATTGGGCATAGTTGGATTGAGGCCATTAACTTGTGGGTTTTCAAATGATGAGAAGTTTAAAGCTGATAGTTTTAGTTTGCCTTATTTTCCCACGTTTTCTTAGCAGCCCAATGGTTTCGAATTATATTTGAATTCAGCGTGGTAGTTTTTGGTTGCATAGAGTTGGGAAAGATGGATTTGGAATTCAATTCATATGCCACAGGCCCCAAATCCAGAAAAAATAAAAAATAAAATCAACTGCCAAAGGTGAGATTTTTGAACCGTTGAGCACAACAGGCTTGGAATTCCACCCCAAAATCCCACTATGCAGAAGCAAACCAAATGCAGCGTAGTAGTTGAATTCATTCCAGTTTCAGATTTTTGTAATCGGGATTGTTACCAACAATTATTTGCTGCTAACATGAAAGCAAAATTTTCATCTAGACCTTAGGAATAGAAGGGAATAATCAGTATGTACATTTGGTTTTTATAGCTATAGTTGAGCAATTTTACTGGCCTGCTCTATGATGAAGGAGGCTAATTCTTATTGATGATTTCTTCTGGCAGAGGCTATCAGGAAAGAAAGTTATATTCATAACTGGCACAGATGAGCATGGGGAGAAGATTGCCACTGCCGCCGCTGCCTGTGGTTCCAGCCCAAGTGAACACTGTGATGTCATTTCACAAGCTTACAAGACGCTTTGGCAAGATGTATTTTTCCTTGCTATGGGAATTCACTAAGCTTACAATAACTGATGCTATCAATGACCTAATTGCTTGACTCATGTTCTATGTGGTGATTTCATTCTTTTACTTGCTGATTCCAGTTAGATATAGCCTACGACAAGTTTATTCGGACAACTAATCCTAAGCATGAAGCAATTGTAAAGGAGTTCTACTCAAGGGTTCTTGCCAATGGTGATATTTACCGGGCTGATTATGAAGGACTTTATTGCATCAATTGTGAAGAGTATAAGGTGGTACCTTGCATTTGGAGTAGCAATTCTGGGTGTAGTAATAATCTCTTGTTTTGATGAGCATTCCTTTTGTGAAGCCTAAAGTTTGTTGTATGGATAACTGATGGTGTCCAAGCTCATGTCTTCAAGGACATACTTCTTCTTTGAGGATGGCCATAGAATTTTAGACTGTCAAGATCAATTGGTTTGACTTTTCTTTAGCAGTGTCATTCAAATGTAGTGTGGCATGCCCATGTCTGGGTTTATTATGTTGATTTTTGCCATCCTCTTCGTGGTCTGTTAAGTTCAGGGTCCTCTCGATGAAACTTAGGTCTAACATACTGCATATAGTTGTGCATTTATAATAATAATAAAATGGTAATTTTTCTTTTGCTGGTTCTGTTTTTCTAAGACTGAAATTCACCTGCACACTCATTAGAATTTGAAGAGATACTCATTGAGTGGTTTGTTTTTGTCTATGCATTTTATACCCCCTTCCCGTTTTTCCTTTTCAGTTTTAAATAGTGTATGCATGCATGGTTTGCTTCCCCCCCCCCCTTTTTCGAATGAAGTACTTGTCTAATATTGTTAATTCGAAAAAACTGCAGGATGAGAAGGAATTGCTGGAAAATAACTGTTGCCCTATGCACTTAAAGCCATGTGTTTTGAGGAAAGAAGATAACTACTTCTTTGCCCTGTCAAAGTATCAAAAATTGTTGGAAGAAACTTTAACACAAAATCCAGATTTTGTGCAGCCTTCTTTCCGTTTAAATGAGGTGAGACAATGATGATTTTTTTCTTCTTTTAATGGTATTCTGGCCTTTCTGTTTCATTTTTGAGTACCTTAATTCCTATAGCTTTCAATGAACTTTATCCCAGAAATTTATATAATGAATGTATTCATTATCACTGGTGCTTAATTATGATTTAAAAAGACAAATCCTTATTTTAGAATCTGACAAGCTGACTTTTCTAATTGCCACATTAGGCGTATGTTGTAGTAATCTATAACTTGAATATTTACACCTAGAGAAGAACATGAAATCATATGCGTGTTTTCTTAAATATATACACTTCAATGAGTTTCTACTTGCTGAACTCTTGAGGTCCTTTTTCAATAGCACAACTTGGTATCTTCCCTCCCTCCAAAGGAAGGGGAATAATTGATCTTAGTCATGGTGGTCTTGTATGAATTGGCATTGGTTGATACTCCGTGACACGCAAAAATAATGTATGAAAAATTGGAGATAATCATGAGAGGAAAAGAAATGGTTAAACATACATATTGGAACAACAAAATCAATAAAAAGATATTTTGCTTTTATAAAAAAGAAAGAGAAAGAAGAAGAGAAAATCATTTTGAAACTTTCTTTTCTTCAAAGACAACAATTATTATGATTTTTTCTTTTTTGGTTGCTCCTGATTTTAGGAATTACCATTATCTTAATTTAGTTTTACAAATAATTTAGGATACTATAACAAGATTATCTATTTGATCGGCGCATATAGGTTATGTATTGGCTGAGACATGTTAGTTTTTGATGATACATATTTTCACTTGTGAATTTGTTATATCATTCCTGAAATAAATAACATATTATCTGAATGTTTGTATACACTACATCTCATATATAGTGCCAAAATTTATTTTTTAATATATATATTATCCACATAAACCTCACAAAATTTCAGAATTACAAATCCTCCTAGGCTCATATATAACACTCCCTTGAAGCTAAGTGCTTCTTTGGCAACATTTTTAAAAATAGTTATCAAAAAAATAGTTTTTTAGAGCAATTCTCAAAATTAGTTTTTAATTGTTTTCAGGAACAAACTTCTATTTGGAAACTTAAATATGAAAAATAGTTTTCTCGATTTATTCTTCATGAATGATTGTGAACTTATGTACAATGCAAAAACTTTTGAATTATTCTTCATAATTTTAATGGTTGGTCAGAACACGATGTAAAAAACAACTGAAAATATCCTAAATTTCTTGAAAAAAACCTGTTTTCAGAACAAATTTTTTTAAAAAAAAGTTTTTTTCTATAAGTTTGTTAAATGTATTTTTTGGGTTAGAAAATGGTATTTTCTTCTATAGAGTAGAAAATTGTTTTCAAGAATAGTTTTCAAACAAACCCTAAACTTCAACCCTCCAAAATAGAGATAGAAAGTGATGACTTTCACTTGCAATGTTTTACACTACAATATTGTTTTCACGCTTCTATAGAGACTTTTAAAGTTCTCTACTTTTAGGCTAAAAAGAGAGTATGTAGCATGAGATTTGTAGGGATCCCTCTCACTAGAAAAATCAAGAGACATGCTTATTCATAATAGATGTGTTCATTTTAGAATTCATATTCATGAACTGATACATTAACAACTCTATTAACTTTCTTTTCAAGATTATTGAATCCTAATAGGATATAGTAACTTCATTCTCAAGTTACATGAGAGGATATTTTTCCCTTTAGGTTTCATGAATCTTATAAAAGAAATCACAGATCATTTGAAAATGAGGAACACAAGGATCAATCACTCAAATGATTTTTTCTTTGTACTCTTTTGATGTGGTAGAGATACATAAGTGGGACGTATAACTCAAAGGCAAATTTTGTAAATCGGTTGGGTACTTGCAAAGGGAGGGAATGGTTTTTGTTGCTCCCTTCTTTCTTTTGCTGTTTAGCGCCTTTTTAGTTGTTATACACCTTGTAAACTTTGGTGTGCTTCTTTGCTAGACATTGATAATAATATTTTTGCTTATGTATCAAAAAAAAGTTTCATGAATCCTACAATATGATACATTAAGTAGGATTGAAACCATGAAAACTTTTTTCAAATTAATTTATTCCTATAATAGGATTTATGAATTAGCATTAAGAGTTAGTAATAGGATAGTTAAATTCCTATTCTCAAGATTTAAATCATAGTAGTTGAACTATTCAATTATGCTGGTTCATTCTTGACTTGTAATTGCAATCATGTCCACCCTCAAGTTATAGCTTTATCTAAAAGAATAGAAGAATATTTAGTGAGCTTCAGTTATGTAGTTCTATTACATATTTGTCCTTCTATCAATTAATATTCTATATAAGCTAACATGGTTGGGTTCCTCTTGGCGTTGGCAATATCCTTAGCTTATATGCATGTCTCTTTAGACTATTGGTCCATTAAAGACCATTGAAAATTTTTAGAATCTTATATCTATATATATAAAGACAAATAAGAATATTCACTCCAAAAATAGGAGCAATGGATCCTTCAACAGATAAGTACAAATTTTTGTACTAATTAATATGATCCAACATGTCCATATATAGCCTTTAATTAGGCATCACCAGTTGGCAATGTTAATATCAAATTAACCATGCATGAAGCTTAGTAAGACTCTAAAGTCATTAGGACTTTGTGTAACTAAAGCATTCGATTTCTCTATTAATAGTAGTAAGTCCAAGAGTATTTTATGTTGATCCAAGTTTAGTATTTTTCATCTAACAAATGCTCAAATAAAGTATGTTGTCAAATTCACACTTATACGTTGTGAACATATTTTTAAGGTCATACAGAATTTAGATAATATATCTCTTTGGAAATGATCACTACCATGTGCATGATTTCGATAAAATGTAACCTATGGACAAAACGTGTTACTTTAACATGATATCAATAATCATACCTATAATTTGCATGTAATAGCACAACTGATTTTATTAGTAAAATATATGACTTATTGGCTTTGTAAGACGCGCATTTCTATCACTAGTGCATAACATTGAGGTGGATACATTTTGATGTTGGCTTATATCAATAATGGCTCCCAGTCTCAAGCCGTGCGACACCCTAGATGCTGCTTTTTTTTTTGTTGGAAATTAGAAATAGTTGGGCCCTTTCATGCTCCCATTTGGTGACCCTTGATTCCATATCTTCTTACAACCTGAAATTTAGAAATTTAACATTGCACTATTGTTTGATTTTACTTGAAGTGTGTATCTTTTATAATGGTGTATTTTTGTAAAAAATGAATGTTCTTGAAATTTAAAAGACATTCTTTAATGTATTAATGTAAGATTCACACTACCGATGCTGCTTTCTTTCAATATATAGCTTCTGATATAGAACTTCTCTAGGTGCAAAGTTGGATCAAAAGTGGTCTGAGGGATTTTTCTATTTCCCGAGCATCTGTGGATTGGGGCATTCCTGTTCCTAATGACAACAAGCAGACCATATACGTCTGGTTTGATGCTTTACTGGGGTAAAGTTTTTCCTTTAGTTCGGAATTATTTTATGTTGCAAGTTTGTGAGCATTATCAATTGACATAAACTTGGTGCTTCATTTCCTTGCTTTCCTTGCTGCTAATGTGCAATTGACTCACAACTGCTTCCATGATATACATGTTTGGCTGTTTTTTCTTGTTGAACGTTGGTTTCTCCTTTGGTCAATACACCTTTGTTCTCTTTTTATTTGATCTGTTTGTCCTCAAGTTCATTGGATTTTTTTCCTTGTACTTCATCAGTTTATTATGTTGCTTATCAGTATTGCCATCTTTCTGGTTTGTTTTTTTTAACATTAAATGAGTTTATGTTGTGTCTCTTGCACTGAAGACTATGTCCTCAATAGCTAATCTATCCTCAATTGTCAAAATTTGTATTGATTTGAACGTTTGTAGCTTCTGGACTCTAATTATTTAATTCAGCCTAGTTTATCTGTGAAGCTCATTGTTTCTAATAGACTGGAAGAACTATGTATTCAATTTCCTCTTCCAATTTACATATTTGGAATCTGGGTCTATATTGAAAAAAGCCATCCAAGCTAAGTTGATATAGTCTAGTTCCTGGTGGATCACCACATTTTAACAGCTATTTGTAACAAATACTAATAAAGATTGCTGCTTTTGTTTCCCCATTAAAATCATTATGCTGAGTTTTCATTTGAACTTCTATTAACTGTGTGTTATATCTTATTTAGTTATATTTCAGCACTATCAGAAGACAATGAACAACCTAATTTACAAAGTGCAGTTTCTTCAGGTTGGCCTGCCTCGCTACACTTAATTGGCAAGGTATCACTACTTGCTCTCGTCTGGGATATTTTTCCACTTATGGCTGCTCAATTGGCCTGATTCATTCAATATAACCAATATTACAATTGGTGTCCAACATTAGCTTATTTTCCACTTCTTTTAACTTCTTGTGCTTATTGCACTTCCAAGTTTCACCCATCTGGGTTATGGTTTTGTTTGTCATATGCCACATATCCTATTTTGACTCCTATTTTGAAACCAAGACATGAGAAGTAGTTTCTAGAAATGGAAAAGAATTTTCAAAAAATCATTTGTAATTAAGAGTCTTTCATTGCCAAAATTTTCTTTCATACCCACAATTAGATATTGTGGGGGACCCTAATTAATAGTGCCTTTCACTGGAAAAAGGAAAGGGTTAGAATGAGGTGATACAGATTTATCGCAGCTATCTTTTTTCTCTGAGCCTTTTTTTGGCAAGCTGCTGTAAGTTTTCAATGAAATATGTAATACTGCCCTAGAAAAATTCATGATTTCTTCTAGGGAAGAAGACAAAAGTTCAAACAATCGATAAGATTAGAAAATTCTTAGATTATGAACCCTCAAAACATTCTGTGGTGGCCACCTGAGAACAATCATGTAGTCCTTCTTATATTTTTGTTCAAAGAATCCTTTGCAAGCTGCTTCATTTCCAAAGAATTTGATAGAACCTAATCCTTTTGTTATTTCAGCCTTCTTAAATATTGATGATAAGGGAGTCGAGTTGGATGGATTGATAACTGTTTAAAGTTTTCACTTATGCAATGAAATGGTTCTATAAGCACACTGTGTATGCACCATATGCATTCAAAAATAGACACAGACTGAATCCAAAATGTTAATGCATCTTTACAAATCTATCATCTTAACTTTCTCTTCCTCCTAGTTTCTAAAGTTTAGTGTTCCTTTTCCTTATTCTGTGATCATTAGAAGACTTGTAATGTGTTGTTATTCTTATTTCTAAACTTCTCATTCTGTTGTCAAAATTCTTTTGGAAGTTTCCTTTATACTGTCCCACTGTCATTTGAATATCAGTACCATGATGCGTCTCTTATATTTTTGTTGTTTTGCAGGATATTTTACGTTTTCATGCAGTTTACTGGCCAGCTATGTTATTGTCAGCCGGATTAAGCCTTCCTAAGATGGTTTTTGGCCATGGATTCTTGACAAAAGTATTCGACTCAATATGGTTATCTTTGTATTGTTTATTTATTTATTTTTATAGAACATGAGCATTATAATATTAAATATGCTCTTCTTTTAACCTAAATATATTAACCTGCTTTGTGCACCGAGCCTTCCAGAGAGCATTGATCTTTAAAAAACATATTGTAAGGTTACATTATATGATATTAGTCAGCGTCCATCTTAAGTTCCCAAGGGTTTTTTTCTCCTGATATTAGAAAAATGTTTTGTTCTGGAAAATGCAAATTTTGGTTTTTTTTCCAACTTAAAACAATTATAGACATGATAGTGAGTTATCAGCTGTTAATATTTTATCTCATATACCTATTTTATTTCATGCAGCAATGCTTTTTATTTTTAAAATTTTAGGATGGAATGAAGATGGGAAAATCATTGGGGAATACACTTGAACCAAATGATTTGGTTCAAAGATTTGGCTCGGATGCAGTAAGATACTTTTTCCTTAGGGAGGTGGAATTTGGCAATGATGGGGACTACTCGGAGGACCGCTTCATCAATATTGTCAATGCACATCTTGCCAACACAATTGGTATTTCTACTTTGTTTTTTTTTTTTCTATCTTCTCTAACGCCTACTTCCCCCTTTTTCCATTAAGGATTTGGTTGCTTTGCTTTTTCATTCATGATTGGACTCTGAAGGTAGGGTGGCAATACATAAGATGACCTTTGTACCTACTCTATGCAGGAAATCTTCTTAACCGTACCCTTGGGCTTCTTAAAAAGAATTGCCAATCAACTTTGGCAGTCGATTCAACTCTTGCAGCTGAAGGCAATGCATTTAAGGACACTGTAGATAAGTTGGTAAGATTTGCAAGATTGGCTGTAACCTTTTAGCATCGTGTGCAGGCATGTATGCCATGAGAATAGCAAAGATGATTTGATAGTGGAAGTGAATTTATTCTGGAAGCCCCTTTTGATAGAGATGTTAACTATGCTTAATTTGCGGAAAACTGGTGGGGAACCCACTAGATAATCAAGCCACTGTAATTTCACTATGTACTGAGTCTAAAAACTTCCACCTAGCTCTATACATGCAAGTGGTGGGTCAATTCCACAGGGTGTGACAATGTGTTATGTTTCTCATTGCTGTTATACTATTATGTTATATGTTTCTAAATATAATTATTACTCATTTTTGCATATAACTGGATAACCTTGATTCTGTCAGGTTGAAAAGGCTAAGTTTCAGTATGAGAACCTCTCATTATCATCAGCTTGTGAGGCTGTGCTAGAGATTGGTAATGCTGGGAACTTGTACATTGACGAGCGTGCACCATGGTCTCTTTTTAAACAAGGTGGTGCTGCTTCTGAAGCTGCTGCAAAGGTATCTTTCTTTCCCCCTTTTTTTTTTAAGAGAAAAAAAATTGTGAAGATCACAAGCTTGATTTTCCCCACCTGAAATGAAACTGTAACTAATCCCAGATAAAAATTTCCTGGACTTTGAACTTGCTCAAACCCGAATTGGCCTAGCATGATATTCCAAGTTTTTCCATTATAACTTAGAGTCAGTAACTTCACTATTTTGATGGTTTTGTTTTGGGCTAGGATCTTGTGATTATATTGGAAGCGATGAGGATTATAGCAATTGCTTTATCACCAGTCACTCCAAGGTTATCTTTGAGAATATACGAACAGCTTGGGTACACAAAGGAGCAGTTCAATGCTACAACCTGGGTATCTCTCTCTCTCTCTCTCTCTCTTCCATATATGAATATATAAACTGATTAACTAATAATCTCCAGCAGTTTGTTAATTAACATTATTTGGGCTTTTGCATTGTAGAGTGAAACAGAATGGGGTGGGCTGAAGAGCGGCCAAGTGATGGCTCAGCCAAAGCCTGTTTTTGCTAGGATCGAGATCGAAGCAGAGGGTGGAGATGGAGGTGAAGCAGCAAAGAAAGTTGTGAAGAAGAAGGAAAAAATACCCCACACTCAGGGAGTGGCACAAGCCTAAACATCAATTTATTTGATAAAATTGGTTACCATTAATTTTTCTTTGTACCAAATTCTCGCTTAATTTACATTTGGATAATCTTCCCACAATAAACTTTTTTGTCATCTCAATCTTCAGTAGATTGAATTGACAGATGTTTTTAAGTACCCTTTTGTAATAGATATGCATTAGCCTAGACGTAGTATATAATCAAAATTATGTCAAGAAAAAAGGTTCTAGATCCCACCTTTGCTCAATCACCATAACTAGGCCTCATGACGACGGCTCAACCGCTACCACAACCACGAGGGTGGGCACCACCACCGCCACTCAACCATGACTGAAGCACACACGACACCTCCAACCTCATGATTCAATCACACAAGGCACCATAATCGCCACCACCGACAACATGAGAAGGCGCCAATTGCGATCCTGACCCCTCTCTATTATGGTGCGGTGGTGGTGGTGATCGAGCCTTCGCTTGTCTAGCTTCAAGACTCAAACCATAAGGAAACAGTCGAGTGGTAAACTAATCATGGGGCATCAAATTAAAGGTGCACCAAAGATTTTGATATCACGCTTCTAAGCCGCAAACAAATCGTTTCTTGAATATATGTAGTTATATTTATATATAATTAGATATACTTAATAACACTCTTGACTGCGGACTGCCGAACTTGAGAAAATATTCCTCTGTTTATATGATAACTTCATAACAAATGAAAAGCCCACTGGTCCCATTTATTCTATATGACAATATATAGGAAAATGGAGGAAAACATGGAGGGAAGATCAGGAAGCGCTCTGATGTAACTGGGAAAACAGATCTGCCTGCAGCCAGCTACATTTTCACTATAATAGATTTCAATTTTTTGCCACTCCAAGCCTCAGCCTGAAATCCTCCTCCATGAGGGGAAGGCCTTCACGCAACTTGACGTTCGGTTCCCATCCCAGCAACTCCTTTGCCTTTGTGATGTCTGGCTTCCTCTGGCGAGGATCGTCTGGTGTGTTTTCCACCATGCTGATCTCAACCTTAGGGTTGATAAGCTGCATGTTCAATTAATCTTCAAGTATTAGAGCTGCCACATCCAAATCTTTCATATTCTCATGATTTTTAATATAATTTTTGCTTTTGCTTTTATATCTCATGGTATTATTTGGAAACTGCAGAGAAGATGGATTTAATTTGGGCCAAAGGAACCAGATATTGCTAATTAAAAAAGAAAAACAGAGGCAAATATAGTACTCACCTCCTTCACTGTCTCAGCAAGTTCGAGCATTGTAAATTCACCTATAGTTTAAGAAATTTAAGAACCAGGGTCAGGAATAGCAATAAAGTATTTTCCATATGCCTCAAAATTGGGTCTAAGCACCATAGTCCCTATTGTTATGTGATAAAGGATTCGTATAATAACCTGGATTCCCGATGTTGATGGGGCCTGTGTTGTCTCCTTCCATGAGTCGAACAAGTCCATCAACCTTTAAAATTTGGAAAGTAAAAATATAAATAGTGTATAAGGAATATTTCTAACACCAAGATGAGTAGTTGAGAAAATTGTATGGAACTCTCTGATGCAAATAAATGAACTCTTGCATACCATGTCAGACACGTAACAAAAACTCCGAGTTTGTGTTCCAGGAGCTTGAACAGTCAAGGATTCACCACTGCATGAATGGCCAAGCATAAGGAAATTGTTGCAACCAAATTAAAAAAAGAATGAACTCATCTCACTCCATTCAAGGATGTGCTTCTTTTGGTAGGCTTGTTTTACTTATTTTATTGGCAGTGGGGGTAGAGAAGCAGCTAAAATAATGGGTAAAGCATCTAGAAAATAATAAAATGCTAGTTTTCAAAATAATAAAGATTACCGAATTGCTTGAGCAATGAAATTGCTGACAACACGCCCGTCATCAATATTCATTCGGGGTCCATAAGTATTGAATATCCTGGCAATCCGTATCTCTGTTATAGGATCACCATTTCAAAATAAAGTGAGAGTGCATTGGAAAGTAGAGTTTCAGATAGAGAGAGGGAGGGGAAGGGAGTGAACAATTTTACACATCCCATCAGTGACTGAGTGAATGTGTGTAGGTGTGGGGATGTCTGTGTGTTGGGTGTATGGATCAGAGAGAGGGAGCCCAATTTTACCTATTCCATGCTGCCTGTGATAATCAAACATCAGAGTTTCAGCCACTCGCTTTCCCTCATCATAGCAACTCCTGACTCCTGTAATATATATAACGGAAGGCATATAGAATCATAGTTAGAGAAAAAGGTCTTTTTTCCTACATAAAATTAACAGAACCGCCAAAATGTCAGTCTGCTAAGATATCCATGCATAACAAGTTTTAACAAAAACCCATGAATACATTTTCACATGAAAAATAACTCTGCTCTGCTTGCCATAATAATCTCAAGTTACACAAGAATATGACAGCAAATATACCTATCGGATTGACATTGCCCCAGTAGCTCTCTTCCTGTGGATGCACAAGAGGATCACCATACACCTCTGAAGTTGACGTGAGCAAAATCCTGTAGCCATTATTACATGCTATAAGTAAGACCAGAATTATGTTTATAAACAAAATGCAACAAAGAGACGGGCAAGTAGTTTCCAACCTTGCTCCAACTCTCTTGGCAAGCCCCAACATGTTCAAGGTGCCAATCACATTTGTCTTTATTGTCTGTTAAGTATTGCATGATTTACAAGGAAAACCATCATTAATGTCCAAAGCATACTCAGGGAAAAACATATAATTGATTACTCATTAAGAAATTAGAAGAGATAAAATGGGCATGAAAGCTATATTTCTCTAACGGAGGATTAAGGGCCTCTAGCCACTGCCATCTCAGCTTTCACAGTTAACAAAAACAGGAATATATCAATTCTTTTACTCCATGTTTGGTTCTTGAAAATTTTGGGGGAAAGAAAATAGTAAGCAAAATAGAAAATATTTAAAGTTAATAAATTACTTTTAAATGCTTCTTTAAGTTTAATGGTAAGGAGATAAAATATACACACCTTCACAGGATTGTACTTGTAGAAAATTGGTGATGCAGGACAAGCAAGATGGTATATTTGATCAACCTCAATCAACAATGGCTCAGTAACATCTGCATGAATAGAAATAACAAGAGATAATATGTGAAAAACAAATAAAAAAATTGATAAAAAGCAAAAAATAAAAAGGGATAAGATGTAGAAAACATGATTTACAGAGAACGAAATAACACTTTGGACAATCAGATAAGTATTTTAATAACACAACGAATCCAGAAGCAAATAACTCCATAGTTGCTTATATGTCATATCATGCAACCTGCAGTAAATGTCAGTTTGTTTTCATACCATTTTCCCAACAAATTTAAGACCAGGTGAACATTGGGATCATCACCAATATGGGATAAGTACTGTCTACATTTTGATTCGTCATCCATGGATCCAACCATTTTCAAGGTTTTTATTTAGAATATTTCTAGCCATCCATCACTTTCCCTGTTTCCTTTTTCCCCTTCTCTCTCTTTCTTTTTTCTTTCTTTTTTTTTTTGATAGGTAAATTTTGTCCCTATTGGGACTTGAACCTGGAACCTCCCACAAAATTTTTCCCTGTTTCCTTTACCACTTTTTCCCCTTCTCTTTTGAAGAAAAGCATCCCTTCAGATAATTTGAAAATGAGTTTCCGATTAAAAATAAGTATCAACATATTATGCTGCAGAGACAAAAATTGTCTACTAAGTTCAAGGAGATCAGCAAAAGACAAAACTTAGACATTTGCAAATTCCATTGTTTGCAGAATCACTACAGTGATGAAAAGAAAAGCACCACAATATATGTGACATGAACCCATCCAGCAAATAAAGAACTTGACAAGGAAAGGCGTTTAACAGTCCTGATTGTGTCCACCTTGTAATGACAAAGCAAATGAGAATAATACCATGACGAATAAGCTCAAATCTTGGATGACCAATCCATTTCCTCAGGTTATCTTTCGATCCAGTGAAGTAGTTATCAGCAACAATCACCTAAGCAAAAAGAAAGCATGTCAAATATAAGCACCCAAGGATACATTGTGACATGACAGACAGATGCATTGGTCAAAATTTTCTTTTTGGTGGTATAATCATACACAGATACTTATACTATAAAATTCTATATGTCTTAATTGTTTTGGAGCCAAAGAAAATCAACTACCAATTGCAGCATCTGTGATACTACTTTCGTGCACCAAAGAATGATACAGTAGAAATTAGGCATACCTCATTCTTCTCATTCTGCATCAATTTGTCTACAAGGTGAGAGCCAATGAATCCAGCCCCTCCCGTGACCAAAATTCTCATATTGGACTGTCATCCACAAAAAAATCATTTCAGACTATAAAATTCTAACAATGACTATTTCAGGAAGGGGAAAAAACACCTTGTTCTTCAAATAAACAAATTCAGATCTACCAAACAATGTGAAAAGTCAGATCTTCACTCGCGGCTAGATATTAACAGCAATGCATGACTTAAAAGACAGAAATTATACCAAAGATCTGACATTCAACGTCCCCATCTCAAAGATCTCCTAAGCCAGAATTCAATAAGAATTTATAAGGGCAGCAACCAAGTCATCCCACCCAAAGTTTCTTATTTCCCATTTTGACTAATAGCGGGGATCGAATTCTTTCAACCAAGTCATTCAGTTGAAAAATCCCGCGTAGTGTATAACGATTAATCACGACAAATCAAGACTTCATCTATCCAAGCCAAAGCAAAATCGATTCAATTTCTTGAGAGAAAAAACTTCTCATAATTAACTAAATTCTCTTGCATGTCATAACAAATAACCAGAAACAACCACTGCAAAAGACAGAATCTTTAACACAAAGGTCCGCACAATTCACCTGGAAAAACTTAGAATTTCGCAGAGGAGACGGCGTCGGTGGCGGCTTCGTAACTGAATTGTGATCCCCATTGGAAACTTCCTTCGCCATTGAACTCTATTTCAATCCTAACAAAACAAATCAAAACCCTAAATTCACAATCAAATCAAATCAAACCAAACACTCACACAAACGCCCAATTTTATTATTATCATTTGTTTAGAAAAGAAACACACTTTTTCAAAGATCAACCACAAATCAAGCTCAGATCGCCTTGCTACTCCAAAAACCTCCCAAAAAATTATCAAAAAGCAACACTTAATACAAAAGTTTCAACTCCAAACTTCAATCTTTATATGAAAATTCCGCCACCAAATTGTACCAACCGGAGAGAGAAGACGAGAAATGAACGAAGAAAATAGCAATGATGAAGCTTGCAGAGCACGAAAAGTGGCAGAGAGACAGAGAAAGAGAGAGAAGTACCACCCTCTTCCGTAACGATTATCACGCGTAGCGCCTTCAGATCTAAGGCTTGGAACTGAGCCTTTTATACTCCTTCCCATCAACTTCCCCACGTAACCATTACGTTTGAATTTTTTTATCTTATCCTTTTAAACAAATTTAGTACTTTTTTTATTCATATATTGTTATAACTTGTTTCTCTTTATTTAATTGATTAAAAATTTTAAATATGCTGACTGTACCATTCACCGAAACAACGTTCGTGTCTGTGTCGGGTTGTAGTCAGAAGGAGACTCCCAATGAGAGGGTGCCGCGCCACTTAGATTAGGTGTGAGGCAGGGCACAACACGTTGGATACAGCTCAGATTCTACGGATGGGATTCGCCGGAGTTATCTGCTGAGTCAGATACATGTAATACAGTATACTTTGATTGATGTGGATAAAACTATATTTGTTAAAATTAGCTATCCTTATTAATATCCCAGAAATAATTCATGACTAATTCAAATCCAATTAAATTAAAAAAATAATTACTACGAATAAAAATCAATCTTATTAAAAATTAGATTTTATTTTTTTAATAATAATTTTTTTTTAATTTCTATTCTCATTTAAAAAAAACAATTCAAAAAATAGAATTAATTTCTTAATTCCAAAAATTCCTTTTAAGGATTCATATTTTTAGTCAAAATTTATTCCTATATTCTTGCCTAATTTCATAGGAATATTCTATAAAAATATTAAATTTTTTAAAAAATTGACACTTTTTTTTTTTTAAACAATGGTAGTAACATTTTTTTTTGAAATTTTATTTTAATTCGAAAATATCAAAGAGTTAGAAATTGGCTAGAAAAATTGAGACACATGTCAATACTTTTTTCAAGATTTATGACCTCAATTTTCAAAAAAATATATTACAAAAAATGGGTGATGGATGAAATGGAATTGATTTTGGTTTTTTTATTTGAAAAATATTTTCAAAGCTATAGTAGTTTTAGCCACGTATGAAAATAATTCTCATATAATAAAGAAAAATCACATAAAAAAATTGTAAACAAAAATCATCCCTTAAAGACATGATTTGTAAATAAAATTGTATTTAAGATAAGATTTCTTTAAAAATAAAATTGAAATCATGATCGTTTTAGGGTGATTATTGTAAGTTGGTTTAATTAATTTTTTAACAAAGATTAACATATTTTGTATAAAAAAAGTTTCTTATAGAAAATATGACACATCAATTATTTTCTAATATATATATATATATATATATATATATATATAATTTTAAATTATATATTTATAATAAAAATTTAAATTTTATTAGGAAAATTTATGATTTATGGCTAGTTATAACATATAATGAGTTTAAGATCCACATATTTAATATAATTGATGTTAAGGACATGAAATATGAAAGACAAAAGTAAATTTGGAGAAAATCAAGAAAGTCAATGTGTTTATGAATCTTATCCTTCTCATTTTTTAACTTCTATATATTTTTTTCCCTTTTTATTTGCTTTTCTTTTTCTTTTCTTTTTTTCTTTTTTATTTATTTTATTTTTTATTTTTTATCTCTAAGTGTCATATTTATATCACCTTTTTATTTTTATTTTCTAAAAAACATTTTAATATATATTTTTTTTGTTAAAAAAATTTGAAAAAAGAAAGCACAAGAAGCTTTTTAAAGATGACACATATGTTGGGATTGAGCCTTATGGGCCTACCATGGCTAAGGCTTAGCACATCCGAAGGGAAGGCCAAAGGTCCGAATTCTTGGCCCCTCAATCCACCAATTGTTTATTTGTCCCTTTTTTAAAGGGAGCGTCCCCAGGAATTGAACTCAAGACCAAACCTTAAGCTTGCATAGCGTGGAAGACCAGAGACCCAAATCCTTGGCCCCTCAATCTACCAATTGTTTATTTGTCCATTTTTTTAAAGGGGACGTCTCCAGGAATTGAACTCAAGACCAAGCCTTAAGCCTGCATAGCATTCTATCTTGCTATCATCTGGGCTAGTAGGGAAGGCCAGAGGCCCAAATCCTTAGCCCCTCAATCCACCAATTGTTTAGTTGTCCATTTTTTAAAGGGGACGCCCCTAGGAATTGAACTCAAGACCAAGCCTTAAGCATGCATAGCGTTCTATCCTACTATCATTTGGGCTAGTAGGGAAGGCCAGAGGCCCAAATCATTGGCCCCTCAATCCACCAATTGTTTATTTGTCCATTTTTTAAAGGGGGCGCCCCTAGGAATTGAACTCAAGACCAAGCCTTAAGCATGCATAGCGTTCTATCCTACTATCATTTGGGCTAGTAGGGAAGGCCAGAGGCCCAAATCATTGGCCCCTCAATCCACCAATTGTTTATTTGTCCATTTTTTAAAGGGGGCGCCCCCAGGAATTGAACTCAAGACCAAGCCTTAAGCCTGCATAGCGTTCTATCCTGGTACCATATGGGAGACGCCCACTTTAAAAAATGGACAAATAAACAATTGGTGGATTGAGGGGCTAAGGATTTGGGCCTTTGGCCTTCCCTTCGGATGTGCTAAGCCTTAGCCATGGTGGACCCATAAGGCTTAATCCCAACAACATATGATAAAAATAAAATAGTTTTCCCTTCTCATTTTGGTTGACACAAATTTAATATTATAGATCCTAACTTAAAGGGTGCTTGTCTTTTTTTTTTTTTTTTTTTTTTTTTAACTTTTTGTTGAAAGTAATTTATTTTCAAACTTTAAATTTTTTATTTTTTTTATATTTTTATGGTTAATTATAAATTTTTTTACTAAATAGAAAAACTCAAAATATTTAGTTTTTTTTTTTTTTAAATAAAAAAGTAACGTGTAAGTTTTTCAATACTTTTAATGTATAATAAAAATAAAATATTACAAAAATAAACAACTTAATACTATTAAATATTATTTAATTTTAAATTCTACTTAAAAGAAGAAAAACAAACACACCTTGACTCTAACTATCAAAACAATACCTTAAATCAACCTTGATCCCGAAAGTATTCGATATCAAGTTATAATATTAAAATTGACACCTTCAAGAAAAAGGTATGAAAGATCATCTAGCAATAAATATTCAGAACGGAATATTCTTTTTGAATAATAATAAGAGAAACATTCTTCACAAGTATACATAATGTCACATTTATTAATAAATAGAGTAAAAAATCTCGTAAGGAGATGTCATATCATTGGACGGTTTTTCCTCCTCCTATGGCTATGCCCATTTTTGTATAACAAAATCAACCCTCTTCTACCGCTCTAAACATTTCGAGGTGGCAGATTCTTGAGAACGCTCACCCCTTCACTGGAAATGACTTATGCTACCCCACGCCAAGTAGCGGCGGGTCACCTATCGACATGGCGGGGAAGCCTGGCATAACGACTATCCCACACTTGGCTAGGTCTATTCCATTGAGGCTTGATGATCTTTGTATCATTAACCTTCCCTTATGCTACAGACAACATCAGTCAATACCATTAGGTTACAAAATTTTTTTCACTCATTAACATACATGTTACTAAAACCCTGTTTGACAATAATTTTTTTTAAAGTGTTTCTAGCCCTAAAAACAATTAAAATGTTTTTAAGGTAAAAAAAATAGATGTTTCACAATATTTTAAAAATTTAGAAAAACACTTAAAATATTTTTTAGAGAAGCAATTGAAAAGTGTTTTTTTTTTTTTAAAAAAAAAAAACACGTCAAAATTTTTGAGTTTTTTTTTTTTTTTTTTAACAATATACTATGATAGGGATCCATTAGCATTATATGGTACAGTGCCATGCTAAAATTTGACATTTTTATTTTAACATTTTGTGTTGGAAATGCTCCTAAAAATATATTTCAATGTTGAAACTTTTAAGTACGAGAGTTTCTCTTACGAGGAATTAGTATCTAACAATATTTATATTTTTATTTAAAACATATTAAACATTGAAACAGTTGCCTTATCCGTTGGGAGCTCCATTCTCAACTATTTGCCTAAATTTTAAGATGGAAACATTCAACACATGGCATGATATAAGCTTTTTGTAGGAGGATTAAGGAATAAAATTTATGGGTTAAACTATTAATCATCAAGAAAATTGATTACTGATAATTCTAACTCAAGTTGCTTGTAAATATAGTAGGGTTGTGAAATTCTTATCGGATTGTAAAAAGGGTGGTGCTTATTTTGGTACTATGCCTAAAAATGAGTGAGTGTTCCTATTTCATGGCCATGTATTTTTTTGGTTAAGGAATGAGAAATCTTTCTTTTGTTATATAAATCTAATTTTTATTTTATTCGAAAAATGTCATTTTTTTCTTTGTCATTTGATCCAATAGTCTTACCTTAGATAGGAACATATTTGATAAATACTGATAACTCTCTAATGAAGTATTAGAACAAAAAAAAAACCCATTAAATGATGAAGTATTTGTTTTAAGGATGATGAATCAATAATTCAAAGTGTTTTTCTTGTGTATTCTTAATAAACCCGTATTTAGATATAAATGTGGGAGGATTTGTTTGGGAAGTAAGAAGCCCCTTTGACATCTCTTCATATGCAAAGAATTCTTGATGTGAAAACATAGAGACAAAAGATTGATATTTGAATAGGAAAAATGGTAGATAGTATTTATAATTGAAATGTTTTTAGTAAAAATGTTTTATTTTGAAGTGTTTTTAAGAGAATCATTAATAAGTGTTTTTTTATAAAACACTATAACTAATTTTTCAACACTATAAGTGAGTTTCCAATTTTTTAAAATGTTTTATAAATTTTAGTTTGTTGGATAGTGATTTTAGGAAGTATTTTTAGCATAAAAAGTGTTATTGAAAAAAAATTATGTGTTGATAAAATTTAAGAAGCACTTTATAAAATATGAAAAATCATTTGTAGTGTTTCATAAAAAAACATTGTATATGTGATTCTCTAAAAACACTTTTATAGAAAACACTTCTATTAAAAAATATTTTGAGCAAAAATACTATTAAACACACTCTTAATAATTTGACTTAGAGTACATTCAACAATATTTTTACTTGAGGTGTTTTTAATTAAAGTATTTTCTTTTTCTAAAAGTATTTTTTTTTAAATCAATTAAAGTGTTTCTTCAAAAACCATTAGAAGTGATTTTTCTAATATTATATGATTTTACAAATTTTAAAAAGTGTTTCCTAAAATTTTTCAATTATTTTTATTTTTTTCAAAAACACTCTCTAAATTAAAATCACTATAAACATACTCTTAATTTTTGAAAATAATTTATAAAATCAGTTTTCTAATTTGGAAATTTGAAGTGTTGTTAATCTGTTCTTTATTATTATTATTATTTAAAAAAATAAAAAACATATATTTTTAGTGTTTTTTCCCCAAAACATACTGTAATATTTTATCAGTCAAGTTTTGAAGTCCTCACCGCAAATTGGATAAAAGGATAAAAGAGGCCCCCGGAACCTTCTGGACCGTCTGCGAACTCTCCTCTAAGACATTTATAACCAAACGGCCCCCTTTACGGTTTACGCCCTCTCACAGCTCCAAACACTCCGAAAACCCAGCCTCCAAATTCCTCATCCTTCATAAGTATTCCAATGTCTGAAAGCATCCGTGGCTTTCCTTTCAGGCGCATCTTCTGGGGCGCTCCAGTCTTCCGAGACTTGTCCGGATCAACGGCTCCCATGGACTGGCTAGAATCCCCAGCTGCCCACATCTTCAAATTCGATGTACCAGGTAGGAATTTGACCTGATTGTCTTTTTCAGGAATCCCTAATTTTACCATTTCCATTTTCTTTCTGACGAGCTGATGTGGAACTGAGAGCAGGTTTGAACAAAGACGACATAAAGGTGGAGATAGAAGATGGGAACGTGTTGCGCGTATACAGGGTGGCAGGTGGGAGAGAGGAGTCCGTGGTGAAAGACACTGTTTGGCATATAGCAGAAAGAGGGGGCGGGAGAGGAGAATTTTCTCGGGAATTCGAATTACCGGAAAATGTGAAGGTTGATCAGATAAAGGCTCAGGTGGAAAATGGTGTTCTCACCATCGTTGTTCCAAAAGATACGAGCCCCAAGGCCTCCAAAGTGAAGACCATCAACATCTCTAGCAAACTCTAAGCTTTGTATCCATGCTATTAGTTTGCGAATAAGTGGTCTTGTTACTTTTTGACTATATTCAAATAAAATTTACTATTAGGGAAATATGGTCGAAATTTTGATTTCATATATTTGTACTAATAAAAGACCCCTTCTTGATAAGTAAGGTAGGGGGCTTGCTGTTTAGTTCCAGTAATCGAGCTAGACTCTTTGTCGACGCATGGTGAACGACCTGTTAGAAAAAGTTTCTAATTGGTTTTATATAATTTTGTAAAAACTTAACCAACATGTGGCTGTAGTTTAGTGGTAAGAATTCCACGTTGTGGCCGTGGAGACCTGGGCTCGAATCCCAGCAGCCACACACATGTTTAATTTTTTACCTTTTTGTTTTGGAAACCCAGCTCTATGGGTTGGGCCATCTACTTGTTCATGGGACAGGTATTGGGCCAAGCTCTTTCATATTTTCAAACCAATCTCGCTCCATTTGTACTTGACCTAGGCAACTGCTATTTCCATTCATTAATTTGCTTCATCCACGTTTCTCTTTCAAGGCAAAGTTGGCAAACCCATACCAATGCGAGTGGACGAAGAAAAACCTCTAGTGGACATAGTCGTCACACTAGGTTAAAAAGCCCAAAGCCCTCTACAACCGAGAAATTTTGAGAAGCGCTGCTACGAAGAAAGACGTTGAAATCGTGGTTGACCTGCTTCTCCTTTGTCGTTTCGCATCTGATCTAAGGAGAAGGTACATGATCTCTCTTCCTCATGGTTTTCTTTTTTCTCGTAGAGATTGTTCTTTTTCGTTATAAAAGAAGATCCGATATGTTCCCATATGATCCATGGTTCTGAAGCCTTATTTCTGTTGAATCCTGTGTTTTTTTTTTCTTAATGTATAAGCCTAAAAAAGAAACCCTAGTTTTTTGTCCTCCGTCCTCTCTTAGAGATCGAGGGCGAGAATTTGAATTTCTTCTGGTTGACTATTAGGAATTAGAATGCATGTGATCGCATAGCGGAGTGGATATCGCGTTAGACTCCGAATCTAAAGGTCGTGGGTTCGAATCCCACTGCGATCGTCTTATTTTTCCACCTCAACTACATAATTTCAGTAGAATTTTTAGTTTTTTGTGTGTGTTGGTGCGCTAAATGCTTAATTTTAATAGCTCTATACTTCTATTAGAACTTTTGGATCTTAATTTATATTTCCAAATAGTTTTTGTGGAATTTACAGATTTTTTTTGCATACCGTGCGCTAAATTTTGAACTGAAATAATTGAAGCTAGTTCAAAATACGCTTTATCGCAGAAGTGAAATTCGTGTTTGTGTTTCTTTGTACAAGATGGGCCAAAAGAGAGTAGAGTTAGATTGATCAATTATGTATGGCTCATTGAAAGATGTTGAAGGCAAAGTCGAAATTTTCTTTCAGTCAGGTGTTTAAAGTGTTGTTGGTTGCAGATATAGATAGTTTTTTTTTATAGATGGGACTCAGGAGGAGTTCATGTTAGAAGTAGTATGCCATTCTTAGATAGAATCTTTGAATGTAATTGGTAAGAAGATGAAATGTGTCCCCTTCTTAGGTGACTTGTGCCAACAATTAAGGTATTGCCAATGTGTTATGATGAAAGGATATATCATGTAGTTTGAAAAATTCAATGAAGTGAAGAAATTTAAATGACAGAAACTGAAGGTTAGGCAATAATGGTCGTGTTTCTATTTATACACTAATTAGCACATATTTGATTACAGTGTCAGCTAACTAATGGTGTCTTGTATTGGTTCTGTGTAGAGATGTTTACACAGATGGCCTTAGCTAATTAAGTGGTGGACTCTTTGGCTAAAAAAAGGAGCAAAGAATTTCATGCCTTTTGTTGGGTATTATTTGCCTTTTTGAATAGTCATTAGTGTTTGTTCAAGGTGTTGCTTCATTTTTTTGCAACCTTTTTTGGTTGTCGAGTTTGTAAGGCTCCCCTGTTAAGGAGTTCCTTCTCGTGTCTTCATCAGAGTTGTATATCGTGTAAGGACATCTTGTCCTTCATCTTTTTAGTTAATAGAAAAGATCTAGTATGTTTTTTTAGCCAATTATTAAAAAAAAAAAAAAAAAAAAGCACTTCTCATAAATCTTGGTGGAATAACAGACTAAATATTTACACAGTGTTGCTAGTTTAGGCAAGTTTCCCAGTGTGAATAGGCATTTTGAATCATCTTTTGTACATTTTGCTCGGTGGAAATGATCGCTATGCATTTTGTAAGATAATGTTCACAATCACGAGAATTAATTCTAGTTACTTCAATAGGGTCATAACATTGTGAATGATCTGGACGGATCGTTCTAGTGTTCCATAAAAATCACATACTCCAGTCAAAGGGGAATGAAATGGACTTCATATCTGGCAGAGTTGCATTAAGCTTATGATATGGATATGGGATTTCTTATCTGCTTTGAACTCTCAATATTGTTGAGGTTTTGATATAAGACACCACAGATTGAAAGTACTGTTTTGTATTGATCTGGGTACAGATACATACATCTGTTTGGAATTTGTGTTTTGCTTTCTGCAAAGACCGTTGTTAAAAATTGAGTCAATGTGATTGCTTTTTCACTGGTATAATTTAGAGGGAACATCTTTGTGTTTTTGCAGATGATTGATGATCAAGACCTGGGGTTTATTGCCAATTTTCTTGGCATTTTTATATTTGTACTGGTGATTGCTTACCATTACGTGATCGCTGACCCAAAATATGAAGGCAACTGAAAACCACATGCTGTATGCCCGCACTCTCAGGATTAAATGAAACTCATAGATATCAGTTTTGTTAGCATAGTCATTGTGGAAACTTAATGTAGTTAAATATTTGGTTTTGGATATCATTTTTCCACTCAATCTGGCTTTGGTTTTTGCTAATTTTCTATACCCAAGCTTTTCAAAGGTGGTGTTTGGGAAGAAATGGGCTCCATAGCCATTTGCCTAAGGTTATATTATGGGCAAACCCTTTTCAAGGGATGCTGCCTACTTTTATGAGCCATTGCTATGATTTTAATAAAACTAATTGGTGAAATTCTTGCCTGCCACACTGCCAGTTTGGGAGTGATTCTCCAGCTTGTAAAGCACTTTCAGCTCTGGTTTTGTTGTTAGCACTTGTATCAAACAGTCATGGTTAGTATTTTATTAAAACCAGTGGTTGGATATGAACTAAACAATTTTTTTTTGACAGTGTTTGTAATAATGTACTACAGAAGAAAAAAAAAAAACAACTATTAATCACTTTCAGAGATTTTTCAAAAATTCAAATTAATTTTTAGAAGTTTGTCATGATCATTCCTAAGTAGACTTGAAATCATCATGTAGATTGCTATTGGAAACATGAATCTGAAAGTGTGTGTTTAGAAGTGTTTTTTAAAAACATTTTTGAAAGAATCATCTATCAATACAAATATTATAAATGATTTTTTTTTTTCAACATTTTAAAATTACTTTATAAATTTTACCAAACAAATTTTCTCCGAAGTGTTTTCTAAAATCGCTATAAGTGGGACTAGTATCACGGCTTTCAAGCCCAACTGACTTCAGCCCACAAGCTACACCTGTGGGCTTCGAGGCCCACTGGACATGATCGACGGCGAAGATCACCCGAACGGGTGATTGATTCTGTGTCGACAGATATGGTTTCTGGGCCCATCGTGATGGGTTTCACTGCCATGGTCCATGGGCCATGGCCTACGAGATTCTCTCAGGTGATAGGGAGGGAGAAACCCAGTGGGGTATAAGATGTCATTTTGCATCAGAGGGGGAGCAAATCTGCTTTTGGACGTATATATATCAAGAGATGAGGATGGAACATTTGGTGAGAGATCAGATCATCATACAATCAACTTAGGGCCCCACAATAGATATCAAAATCAAATCATCAATAGCTGCTTAGATGGCTTCATTAATATTAATTTAATCGTAATTAGTGAGCAATACACATGATTAGGAATAATAAAAAGAATACACACAGAGCGAGCTCCCTCTCATCTCATATCATATGCACAGAACATTCAAACGTAAGTCACTGTCACACTGACACCCAACGCCAAATGATGCAAATTCCAAACACAGGGGTACAAAGAGGTACATAGCAAAAGAAATACACCCTCCCGCATCCAAATATTCCTCCATTCTTCCTCTCCCTCTCCTCAATTTCTAAATATGAAAACGAGAGCCGTTGATTATAAAACAGACGACTCGGAAGCCCGATAGCAGGGACGAAAACCCTAAGAACAGAAACCCACCGTATCCCAACGCGATGGCGATGTCCGACTGCACGCAGAACGCGTTATCATCCGTACACGTCTCCGTCCGCTTCAGTGTCCTGGCCAGCGCCGTCCCCGCTGCATCCGCCGACAGCAACAGGTACGCGAACACCTACAGGATCACACCTCTCACATTTGCTTCAAAAATTCTAGAGAGTGAGTGAGAGCAGGAAAGAGAGAGAGAGAGAGAGTTGGCACCTGATCATGGCTGAAATCGAACCAGACCTGTAGGATTTCTGGAAACACTGTGGCTCCTTTTGAAATCTCCCAAACAGAGGCGCCCATTTCGAACAATGAGTACAGGGCGACTATGGCATTTGCAACAACAACGAATCTGTAAAGATTTTGGATTTATTTTTCTAATTCAAAATTCAATCTATGCAAAGCATAAGCCCTAAGGCTCCGGTTGGTCGGCGGGAAAATTATAATATTTCGTCCTGAGCATCCAAACAGAGAATAGAATTAGGGAAAAACGTACCTGAAAGCGTCAAAATCGTACCAATGGGGAGAATTGGAGCCGCGGGAGTTGGTGAGCATGAAAACGAAGGCAGCGAGGGAGAAGCAGAAGGAAGCGAGTCGGAAAACGAGGATCACGGTGTTGAAACGGCGGAGCTTCTGAGCGGAGACGGTGGAGTGGAAGTGGTGAGGAGGGATTCGAGGATGGGGAGATGGAGTTTCGCCGTTGCGGAGGGACTGTGGGGATCGCATGGTTGTAGAGAGAGGAAGAGGGCGTGGTGAGAATGAGAAGTCATGAGAGAATAATCTGGAAGAAAAAAGGGGTGGGAAAACACTTTATCAGGTGGAAAAAATGCTTGATTTTTAAGGGTTAGCGTTTGGTTTCAGGATTGGAGTCACGGGGAATGGCGAGAGTTCCATGAGTTTGAGAGAGAGAAAGAAGAAGGAAATGAGAAAGAAAGTGAGAAAAGGAATTGAGAGGGCGAAAGAGAAAAAGAGCAGAGACAGCAGCCAGACAGCAAGCAGGAAGAGTGTGGTAAGTTAAGGTGCCTTTCTCTTTCCCTTTTCTCTCTCTTTCTTTTTTTCTTTTTTTTCTTTTTTCTTTTTTCTTTTTTTCCTTTTTTTAAACAAAAAGTTATGAGCCTGTTCGTCCTTCCTTCCGTCCCTCCATCCGTCCTGCATGCGCCCCGCCCTCTGCTTTGATTCGTATTCTTTATTTGCTAAAATCCATGTTTACGCATTTTATTTCTTAAAAAAAATTAAGTCTCCAATACACTTTTTTTTTCTAAATATTTTTTTTTATATACAACTATAAATAAATATCTTATTTTTCAAAATTTAAGATGATATATTTCTAAAATAAGTATTCGGTAATACTTAATACTTAATTAATTTTAAAGAATACTTTTATTTATTAACTATTTATATAGAAGTATTACTTTGGATGTTAAAAGAGACTTTGATAAGATGTGGACAACAATGAGCTAATGACAAAAGAGATTTGAGGTTAAAAATAATTTAATTATTTTGTATTAATAATTTAAATTATCATATTAAATTATTTTAATGATTTTAATTAAATTATTGAATCATTAAGTTGATTTATTATTAAAAAAGTGATTAGTAAAATTTAATACTTATTATTTAATTAATTAAATTAATTTTAAATTAAATTATTTTTCAGTTATGGGTAAAGTTTACTTAAAATTAAGAGCATATCAATTTTCACATTTATCCTAATTAATTAATATTTTAAATTTCATTAATTTTAAACAATAAATTTATTTGATCAACATCATATTTAAAGTATTATAAATGCATCGAATACTTATAAAAATATTTTTTATAAAAAGTATATAAATATGAAGTTTGTAAAATATATTCTCATTAAATAGAGATGGGAAATTTAACTTAATACTTAAATTTCTTTTTGATTTTGATTTTTTATATTTAGTTATTTTATCAAATATATTTAATTTATTTAATAATTTAACTTAATTTATTAAATTATATTTAAATCATTAAATTGATTTATAAATCATTCTAATTTTTTTAGGTATTATTTGACTTTTGAATAAATCTAAATAAAATTTAATGTCATCAACTATTATTTGTTTTTATCAATATCAATAAATCTTTTTATTTTTATACATTAAAATATAAAATTAATTATTCTATATATTTATTTTAATTTAAAAATTAATGATTTAAAAAAAAAACTAATTTGACATATTTTCACATATCTTAAAATTTGAGTTATATAATTTGTTTTTAAGATAGAAGTTATACAGAATTTTCAAAAATAAAATTGATTTTGTTTTATCTAAAATATTTAATTATTAACAAATTTAAAGATTGAAAAAAAAAATCATTTAAATAAAAGTAAAAAATATCTTTAAAAAGTAATAAATTTAAAAACAAATATATTTAAAAATAATTGAAATTTTAAAACAAATTACTTTAACACTAAAATATATATTTTTTTTGTTTGTTAGGGGCTATTTCTACACCTAAAGTGTTGCCCAGTTAAAATAATTCAGGAAACATGAAACAATTTATAAGATAACAAAAATATCAAACAGAAATAGTTTTGAAAAATAATTAAAATTTTTTTTTTTAAATGTTTTATAGATTTAGGAATTTGAAATATTTTTAATTTATTTTTAATATTAATTTTATATGTAATGTTTTATTTTTAAAATTAAAAAAAAAAAACATTTTCTGGACCCAAATGTGCTTTTTCTTTTTGAACAGTTATGTTTGTTGTTTTTGGATATGTATTGGTTTGGATTTAGAATTTTCAAAGATGGTAGGTGGGCTTAGGTGGATAGAGTCACCCGCATTTATTGGCGCCTGGGAAAGAGAAACGCTTTCACATTGTAGAATGATACTAAGTGTCAGTGGTGGGCTCAGATTCGGTTCCCTCAACAGGAGCATCCTCCTCCATCTTCACCCCTCCTCCAATCTCCATTGGTCAGTCCCCCCCACCCTTCTCCTCCTCTTTTTACTACATCTTTCAAAGCTGAAAGCTCCCCTCATCCCACTTTCATGCTTCATTCATATTAATTTTTAGGCTCTCTAATTATTTATACAATTTGTTGTAATTCATTACTCCAATCAAATCAATCAATAAAGCTAATCACCGACCATTAAATCCAATAGGAAAATAACCAAATACATAAACCATGATTAGGGTTTTAACATCAATTAAATCAATCTGATCATGGAATTAGGCGTGGAGCAGACATATATATCATCTTGTGAACCAACATTATCGGTTTGGGAAAAAGACAAGTAATGGTGGGTGGGGGATATCGGATATATGCCAAAGAGGAGGGAGGAGGGTCCATGGTTTCAAGAAAAATGTGAATGATATAAATACCAAAACCTCTAGTAGCCAATTATTACATGTATTAGTGATTTCAGTGGCCATGTATCATGTATGAGCATGTTCTCATTATGTACGGCTGAAAGTTTCTACCGTTTGAAGAAGTCAATGAATGATGGAGTAGATGATACATTTCAATGTGGTACGTGATCCTCCACCCTTGATTAAATGATTGAAATCTGAATATGGGAAATTTTTTAGGAACCAAATTATGAGTTGGATAATTGCATTTCTAACGAGGAGCCTTTTCTTTCTTTCTTTCTTTTGGGTTTCTGAGAACCATCTCGAAAACTCTTCCCGCGTTTTTACGCACTACCTGTCTGCTGGCCCACTTTTAATATCAGACTAATCGTCCTTACACTCCTTCCCCCCTTAATTCAAATTGAGTTGACTGCTGTTTGATTAGTCACTGGAACAGCCCAAATGACTCGTGATTCTTGAGTCATATGACTCGTGATAGCATTTGATCTAAATCCCGTATATCATTCATAACATGATAATTATTCCACAGAAACTTCCTACCAAACAGGATCTGAAAGCTAGTGCAAATCAAGAACAAGATGAAAGGAATATTAATCATTTTAATCTTTTGACTAAAACGTCCACAGGGGAGACTTCACACACAGAAGAAAGGAGAGAAAAAAGGAAGAAGACAGAGAAGAGAAAAATTAGACACAAAGCCAAAACATGATTTGATATCTGAATATCTGGAAGTTATGGTAATTAATTACTAATAAGAAACACAAAAAGGGAAGCTGATGGATTTGGAATAAGAACTTCAATGGAGATTCTTTATGAAGCAGTATATGGTCTGGCAGAGGGGCTTGTCCCTGTCCCTCTCTGGAGAAAAGGATGAGCAGGTCCGAACTGGTGTAGGGGATGGTGGCCATGTCATAGCATTTCTTGTGACCGTCTCACACACCGACCGACTTTCTTCTTAAATTCATCCCTTTTGTCTCTCCATTCTTTCTGCAATTACACATTCAGGTATATGTCAAGATCTGTCACAGCAAGGCATTTGGCACAAACTCGAGTAAAACATAATTGGATGATTTGGATCTGTAAATCATTCAAGAAAGCACACCAACATGGTGGGTTCAATGCTTAGCAAGCCTTGCTATTGTTCAGAGTATTCAAATGTCCTATGCATTCGAAACTGGGGTATGGACAAAGAAACACACAAATATATGCTAACACTAAAGTCACTCAAAAACTTCCTCAAATTCAAATATATGCAACGTCTGAACAATAAATTGTCCACGCTGGTTAGCTGGTTGACAGGCTGGTTACGGCGCAAAATGATTGAGATAGGCCACATCTGGTCTAGATACATGTTCTAGGACTTAAACATTATAAAATAAAAACAAAAATAAACATATGCATGAGGTTTTTTTGATGGAGAAAGGATTCTTGATGATCAAGAAATGCATTATTTCCTC
The DNA here is from genome assembly GCF_004353265.1 of Vitis riparia. Taxonomy (NCBI): domain Eukaryota; kingdom Viridiplantae; phylum Streptophyta; class Magnoliopsida; order Vitales; family Vitaceae; genus Vitis; species Vitis riparia. The sequence goes on along the minus strand of NC_048443.1, from coordinate 26,561,464 downwards.
ATCGTGATGGGCTACCTTGAAAATAATTTCAAATCATAATCATACTCTTAATTGGAAATCCATGTGCTAAGGACCCAGTGCACCCTGTCCCTCACACTACTTTCCACCTCCAAAATAGGGTGACAAAAGGGAAAAAGAAAATGAAAATTAATGAAATAAGCATAACTTTTTCTTCATTAGGACAAGAAAACAGAAGTCTATGAAAACTTTGCATTCTAGTCCTCTCAATCCCCATACTGGTGAACAGATATTGAATGCCTAGCTAGCACTCATGTAACAAGATTCCTACCAATGGTTGAATTTGAACACAATACTTTTATCAAGAGAACCACCAAAAAGAAGCATTTAAAGATCATCCTTGGTATTCATCTAGATAATCCTATTGATACGTTTTTATCACTGTCTGAAGCCTTGTTAATAACAAACATTGAAAATTTTTTCAGGCAATGTAATTGAAAAGGCGAAGTGCAGCAAGCAAGCAACCAATTAGTTTTACAAGGCTATGAATTACTCAAAACCACTCTCAACATAGAAATGTTCTCCTTGAAACAATTTTGAGAAACTTCGCATTAATGGTGGTTGTGTAAGATTTTTACAGTTTTTAGTGTTTCAGATGATATGGAAACAGACCCATCTCATCATGTCTAATGCAGGTCTTGAAATGTATCATGCCATCAAGAGGACAAAGATCTGCTTAATGCATCAATCCAACTGCTAATGGTTCTTAAACACAAGAATGAAGTTGATGATGTACTTAGAAAACTCAATATCAATATCTACTAAAAGTGGATGCTACCAGATTGTTTATGGCAGCTAGTCCATTTCATGAGCACTAACTACTCCTTCAGTGACTTAAAACCAAATTATATCATCAAGAAAGGGAGAATGGAAAACCGGAACTTACAAGGGGTAAACTAAGATGACAAGTTCCTTTAACTATCACCTAGAATGAAGTAATTGCACCTCTTAATTTTAAGAACCGAGTTTTTAAGACATCAAGTCTTTGTCATCTCATTTTCTGCTCTACTGTAGAGGATTTGAAGATATGAAATTTTTACCGTTGTTTCTGATTAAAAATCAATCTCACATGATAAAGGCCTCAGAAAACAAAACAAAAAACAAATGCACAAATACCATTCCACATTAGTGATTACATATATGTGGTAAAAATAGAAAAACATTAACACTACACTTACAGCAGCTTCAACATTTGCGGGAGATTCGTCATTAGGACTTGACAGCATTGATATTATACTTAAGACTATGCTTTCAACCTGAAAATTAGAACCATAGTTAGTTTCATAAATAGACATAAAATTACGAGAAAGAGAGGAGAAAAAACCACAAATAATCACACAACTTAATTGAGCAAAGCACAAATATATGTTTAAGATCAAGATTGGAATATGCAAAATAAAACAAAAAAGCAGTTTCTAGGGATACTGAGAAAAAGAAAATAAATGGAGAACCTTTTGAAATGAAGTCAATGCAGTGAATCTATTTAAAGAATAGAAGAAAAATGTATGCTGCACATGTTATAGCAATATGAAAACATTTCTTTCAATTTATATGTAGTATTCTTTTTAAAGCCAATGAATGGTACTCGTCACGTTAAGCAAAAAAAAAGATTATTTAAAACTGAGTAGCTGCCTTCGTTTCTAGAATATTCTGCATAACTATAAAAGCTCAAGTAAGGGATCAATTGTATAGGAGACACATAGCTGAGATCATTTTAAAATTTTCAAACAATTTTGCAGAGTGCATACTTTATGGTCCACTACACAAATTTCATTCCCCAGGTTTAAATTCTGAACTTTATAGAGTGCACATTTCATTTTTTTTTTTCCTTTTTGATAATACTAGTCTCGCTTACAAGGAGCATGGACAACAGCAGATACACACACCTGTCCACCTAAAACTGTGTATTAGGTAAGCCTGGGATTTGAACCTGAGGCCTCTAGTTATAGAGTAAGGCCATCTACCAGTTTAGCTGCCGTCAATGGGGGCTGATGCCATTCCCGTTTCACAAATCTTTTTCCAAATATGAGCCTACAACTGGATTATTTTTTTTTCAAAATCCTTTCCTCCCAAACTCTTCCTTCAGCTATGTTCTTCTGTCTTCTTTGAGATTAAAATATTTTGGAATACTTATGGACTCAAAAAGATAAATAATCCTAGCACGGATTACTATTAGTTCATTTTAAAAAGACTCACACTTGCCATCCAAAGTGAGGTCCCCTCCTGGCCAATGCTTTGGAAGGGCGACTCCCCCCTAAAGGCATAAAGGACTTGCAGGTTGGGAGCACTTAGAAACCCTTGAAGCTTAATCTTAAAGTTTGGTGTAGACCTCAAGCAATCCGGTTTACTGAGACATAAGCACATAGCTCTGCTTAATAAAAACATGCTCATTATTCCTATACCAATAGATTAAAACTTCAATATCATATATTTAATTAAGGTACAAAAAGGTTTGATTTCTGCTCTGGAAACTTTCAGCCTTCACTGCTGAATTGGTGACCCTTGCCCACTTCAGCATAGGACAGGACAAAAGAAAAAAAATGAAAAATAAAAAGAACATAAGGCAGTGAGTATCTCAGATCACCATCACAAGTTCTCTTATCATTCCTTCCATTATATACCTTTTTTCCATTTGCACATAAAAACTAGTTCATGTTTTTGTCAAGAGGCTGTTTGTGATCTTCACCTTTTACATGTCACTAATTAATTTCCCACTTTTACGTTCTAATTCCTATTAACTTCTATTAAAAATTTACTTCCGAATTAATCTTTTATTAGTGCACTGCAAGAGAAGCAAAAAGACTCCTCTCTACATAGCATGGATGTTCTTCTTTCTTGATTTCTTTCCTTAAATTCTCACCTTTCTATATATTTTCTTTGGGTTATATCAAAATGATTCATAAAATCCTTAAGTAAGTATCTTGAGCTTCATGATTACAACATCAAATTGATTGTGATTTCTTAACTTTTAATTTTTCATGTTTTAGTTTCCCTGACAGATTGTGATCAGATGATCAAACCATGTAGTTTAGGTTTCAATAGATGGGAATGAATTGAAGGATACCAACATTGAAAAAAGTTTACATACACACTCCCAACATATAAAAGTAAAAAGATGAAGCTGCACACCTAGAAAGGAATATTAGGTAGGGATCTCTCATATTCTTGTCCTACACAGAATCAATATTTCATCCACGCTATTACATCAATCAGGTCTACAGAAAAATCATGTAGAAATATCTAGACATCTAGAATAGGTTAGGAAATAAATATTAGTGCAGAATATGTTCACAATAATTTGGATGCAATATGGCATGTATCACGTATGCCTCAAAAAGGAACAATGTAAGGAGATATCTAAGCTGAAGGAGGCAAAAAAAGATTGATTCACGTGTTTAGATAATACCGTATGGACTGGGGACCAGCGTTCTGTTGCCAGCTCGTAGCCATTTGGGTCATCACCAGGGGGGTGAAGGATTGAAATGCAAACTTTCCCATCAGGGTAAACTGTAGTTTGACAGCAACTTTAAGCACTTTTCCCTTACACAAAAGCATAAAATATGCTCTAATAAAGAACACTATAACTAACCATTTGGATGCCATATCTCAGAGGTGAACCTCACGGTTGGAGGGCTGTTTGGGTAGTCGGGTGGAAAAGTCATGACAGCATTAAAGAAACCCCCATCACTGAAATGATATAATTGTAAACAATGAGCATGATTGGAATTCATTAGCATGTATATAGTACAAAGATGTGCTTAATTTTTATCCAAAAAGAGCATGACAGCAGAGGAGCCAATTTCTATGACAGCAAGTGCAACATATGGCCACATATATTCTTATTGATTTTTGGGTACATGTCCAAATTGCATAACTTTTGCTTATCAGAAAAAAAAAAAAAAAAATCCAAATTGCACAACTTTTGGAAGAAGTTGTCCATGGTCACCAAACAACAAAATACTACATTAAAAATCCCTTAATTCCCTCTGCTAAAGTGGATTAGAAGAAGAGTTACAAAAAAAAGAAAAAAAAGAAAGGAAAAACTAAAAGTCATTTTCTTTTGGGGGTTAAGTGCAAAATTTCTATAAATTTTTATAGAATTGAAGAGCTTGATATATGCTAAATTAATATGGACGGTTGGGGCAACATTATACTTATCCAAAGCACATAGAATGCTGTGTTAATAATAAGCCCCCAATAGGTCTATGTAAACATCAAAGGTTATATCAACTTAAAACAGAATACCATTAAACCATACCGGTCAAAAGGCAATCCTATGAAGGCTATCTACAAGTTAGGTATCCTCATTAATTAGGAAAAACCCTAAACCCCAAAACTTCAACACTAACAAATCAACAACCATAACCAGACTAATTAATCATCTATTTATGAAATCGCAGCTGATGAAAAACCAAAACCATGACATTCCTAAATTTTTAGCCCCTATATCTGAAATTTAACAAAACCATGAAAGGATAAACCAAATAACATTTTGCAGCAATTCTATCTTTAAAGCACCCTCACAAAATCAAATCACTAAATTCAGAAACCCAAGCTTCTCTCGAACAAAACTATACACGCCAAGGCTCAAACAATAAACAACACCAAAACCCTCAACTCCCACAATTAAATCAACACAAACCTAACCTCAAAATCAAAATTCAAACCATCAAGACCTTTCAAGTCTCATCAAACACAAGAAAGACCCTAATCTCCATCAACCGCACCAAATTCCCAACCAAAGACACCAAATTCAAATAATCAAGACCATCGAAAGCCCCATAAAAAAGAAAAAGAAAAAAAAAAGATTCAAACTTTAAGCCCCACAAGGATAAACAAAGAATCTACTCACTATAACGTATCAGGAGGCCCAATTATCGTGACGCTCCACTCGAATATATTACTCTCATCAACCAAACCAGCCGAAAATCCATCGACCGGGTGTTTGCAGAGATCTGCAAACAAAAACAAAACATCAATAGATTAATCGATTTTCTCATAGAATTCGAAGAAAAAAAAATGAAACCCTAAAAATTGTGGCAGCGAGAAGTGACCCTTGAGCTGCTTTTGTAAGAGGAGGCTGGCTTGAGATGCAGAAGCCATATGGAAAAACTAGAGAGAAGGTGGAGAATCTAGACAGACAAAGATGGAGCTTTCAATCGCACTCTTGCATACTGATATTTATAGACTCTCTGGAGCAGGTGTCAGCCACGCTGGATTTTTCGGTTTTTCTTTCTTTTCCTATTTGTCGACACGTAGGAGTCGTTGGTTTTTTTTGTAATTTGCTTCTATCTAATATTATCTTATTAACTTCAACATATTATTATTTTATAAATTTTAATAAATATTATTATTTTAGATAAAATTAATTGGAAAAAAGAAAAATAATAGAAACCACTTAAGAATTTTAAGTTTTAAGTATTTTTGATAATATATATTTTAAACAACTTAAAATTAAAAATCACTTATTTCATTTAGCAATAAAAGCTTAATTAATCACTTATGACAAAATGCAATAAGTGATTATAAATTTTTATAATGCTTTTATTTTATTTATTTTTATACTTTTTATAAAATAATAATTTTTGTTATAAAATTCCACTTCTTTTAAATTTGAACAAGAATCAAATTTTTAAAAATATTTATTTTAATTGATTTGTGATATTTACTTTATAAGAATTTCTATTCCCGTATTATTTATTTATATATTTTTTATTGCTATGTATATATCATAATAATTAATTTTATTTATTTTAATTCCTTAATACGATAAAATTAAACATTCAAACAAATTCTATTAAATTGAATTGATTATAAGAACTACTTTTTCATTATAAGAATTACGTAGTAGTCTTTTAAGCAAAAGAATACTATTGTTATTGCTTATATAACACTATACGACTAGCTTCAAAGAACAATATTTAATGATGTATTTTTCAATGAATTTGATAATGATAATTTCATATGTGGAATTACCAACAACAATAATAAAGATTCGACATCTAAGAGTTTAGAGGATTTATGATACAATTTGGTCATATTTACATGCTTAATTTATGTAAGCAAATTGCTCAAGAATTATTTAGTGTACGTGATATATTTTTTGTTTTTTATTTTTAAAATAAAAAATAGTAATAATTTTTATATAAAGATACAAGAATTTTTAAATATTTACATTGAAAATATAATGATTTTAAAAACTGTTTAAAAAATTAAGGTATTAAAAATATTTCAGTTTCTCAAATTTTAAAATTTCTAAAAATGACTTTTAAATATATAAAGTAAATATATATATATATATATATATATATATATATATATATATATATATATATATATATATAAGATGTAGTAATTTTATATTTTAGTTTCTAATTTTAAAAACAAAAAAACAAGAAATATATCATAACCAAAACCAAATAGTTAGAGTTTAATCCCAAGATTTTTTAATCAATTATTTAGAAAATTTTCCAATTATCTATTTGTTTAGTTATTTTAGGGAAACTATGCACATGATATTTTATGTGGAAGGACCATTTTTATTAATTAATATATTAGTTATAAAGAATTTGGAAAAAAAATATTTAAAATTTGTTTTATAATCAATATAAGGTTAATTTTGTAAAATAAATCATTTTTTTTGTCTTTAGTAGTTTCCATTATCAAACAATTAAATTAAATTTAGTACTAAAAACTAAAATGATATCAAATGCTTTTTACTTTGATTAATTTAGTACCTATGATATGTAGTTCTTAATTTTAAGCACTATAATTTTTGAGTATTTAATTTTTAAGTATAAATTTAAATTTTAAGAAAAAAAACCAAATAAGAATAAAAAAAAAAGTGTATGATAAACTTCATTAACCCAAAAAACCTTATTTATAGGCTAAGAGATAAAAATTACAAGAGTTGTTTTACCAATAATCCAAACATTTGTAACCAAGTTGTTATCCACAAATTGTCATAGAAAATTTATGAGACTCATCACAGTATAAACTATATGAGAAAATTTAGTGTAGGAAAAATAGTATAATATTCTTTTAATGCTATTAGAATGCTTCGACTATTTCCTTAAAAATCTTGTTAGTAAAATCCAACGGAACAAAACTTGAGCCAAAAAAAAAAATAGTGTAGTAACATTCTTATTAGTTGCTCTCTTTATGTAAACATGATTATGCTTTTTTGAATTCTTTAGTTTGAAATTTCTTGAATCTTTGTATCTTTGTATTCCAATATTGTTTATAAGCTTATAGAATGTTTTAGTAGGTAAGGCTTTTAAAAATAAGTTTACTCAATTATCACTTGATTTTATTCAAACATCAATTTCAATATTTTTATGTATAAAAAGTTTTTGGTGAAATGTTTTTGGTTCGATCATCTTTAATATATCATTCCTTAATTTGTGTATTACATGCAATATTATTTTCATATGATATTATTGACTTGTCTTTGGAAGAGAACAAGTTACATGACTCGTGACTATATTGAGTCATGGATCTTAATTATACATGTTCACGTCATGTTCCATGAATTACAAGTATTTCTAAATGATTTAAGGAAGTGACCAACATTGCTTACTCAATTGATTTCCATGATATAAAGGATGATACTTTCAAGGGAAATGTAGAGGATGATTTTACTTATAAGTATTCTAAAGGAAACATCATTCCTAAACGAGTGAAGTAATCAATGCCTTTTGACACATAATGTCACATTCACCAAGAGGTAGAGTAGGAGAGACCCTCTTAACGCAGACATCTATGTTTTATGGGTATATGAGTAATCGGGGATGTATTTGAAATAGACATTTGTACCCAAAGTGATGTAGCACTAAGGCATAGTAGCTATGTAAGGAGAACATTGATTTGTCTATGCATTGGAGATATAAAAAACAAGATGTATTAGTTGTCATGTTAGTGGATAATGTTTTTAAGCATGCATTACTATGTATCAAAACACATGATACTTACATATCATACATTAGATTATGTTATGATTAGTCTACATAGACCATACAACATAGGACATCAACATTAAGCCCCATACACAAGTTGGATTCACAATAATGGAGCAATGCCCCTTCCTATAAGAATGTCCTAAACAAGTTAACAGTCAGTCATGTCCTAAAGGCCTATAAGTTCTACCAATCCCCTTAATACAAATAGCATGTGATTGATTGTGCCTATCCCTGGTTCGGGTGCCCTTCTCCTAGTGTGATTAAGATGCATCATTGCAGAATTGAATAACTTTCTTTCTCTTGGACGGGCTTAAGGCTCTTAGCCCTTTGTTTACGACCTCCTAACAACATAGCACTGATATGATCTCCCACTTGTTCACAAAGTCCAATCCTTCCACTTGTTCTTAATTTGATTCTCACATTACTTTTATCGTTGGCTTTGAGACCCATGATTAGACAACCCCGTACCCCTTAGTCAACTATAAAAAGGAATAGGTGGTAACTTAGAAAATTCATAAATTTTAATTTTTTTGCTTGAGAACATGTGTATCAAGTTTGATAGGTTTTTTTTTTTTTTTTTGAACATCATAAGTGGTAAGATTGATTGTTCTTGCAGTCCAACAAATGAACCATCAAATTCTTGGTACACATTTGTGCGACTCCTATGAAATTGGATGACGTTCTAAATAATTTAATAAAATTTTTATTTGTTATGTTGCATTAATTCACTTTAAATAAAAAACATATATTATATATTTTTATGCATATATATATATATATATATATATATATATATATATATATATATATATATATCCACCTAAAATACTTAAAAATAATAATAATAAGACTTTTTATTTGTATCTACTAATAAAATCAACCAATTAATACAAAGCACATTCAATAATTATATTATATTATTTTTCAGAAGATGTATATTTATTTACCATTGAGCTCCTAAAAGGTAACAAAATTTTTACCTTTGTTTTCAGATGAAGGAATGTAGCTTAATACAGGCATTAGACAATTTGTTGTTCATTGAGTGAAATGATTTCCTTAAGCTGAGATTAATGTTAGCCGATTCCCTTACCAAAACAACCTTCTCCTAGTATATTTCCTTCCTACCTAACTCTGTCATACCTGGCAACAAATAGAGGGGCAATTTCATAACCAGTTTTTAAGATAGAACTGGATACTTTAATGGAAGATCTAACTAGGTTAAGGCAAATGCAAGGAGAGTGGGCCAAACACTTAATACCTGGTTTAAGAAAATGAGGCATAAGTGCATGGTGAATTTATTTTAGAAGGGGAATCTATGAAATTTGCCTAGAATGGGCTAAATATTGAACTACAGAAAAAATTCAAAAGAAAGGAGTCGTATGACTTATTTGATCTTGCTACAAGGGTGGTCTTTATTAGGTTATCCCTAAGGAAAAAAGTTAAAAGAAAAGTTCATCTAGTGGCATCTACTATAAAGATCCTAATCTCAAGATTTCTGTAGTAGAGGAAGACCAAGGGAAACTCAGCTGGAGGTAGATGTTGTGGTAATTCAAGAATGCCACTTATACCAGGGGGGACTTTAGCAAACCAATGGCAAACATATAGAAGAGGATATTTCAAGTTAGTCATAATTATATCTTTGATGTGACTAAAGCTAATCGGATCTGTGACCATTAGTTAGCTAATAAGATTGTGAAATTACTTGAAGGACACATGATTCCTTTGCTTGAAGAAATCAAGGGAAGAGATTAGTGCAAATGGCATGATTCGACACATTCTACTAATCATTGAGTAGTGTTTTGGGATGAAATAGAAGATAATATCGACAAGGGGTATTTCAAGTTTGTTGAGAAAGAGAAAGAGGTCACGATGATGACCGATACTAATCGTTTTCTATCTTCTGTGATAGTTAATTATTAGGATAAAACCTTTAAAAATATGATATGATGTAACAATAAATGAATGTTATTAATGTTTATATTATGATTTTGAGTTTCCATTCACCATCTTATTTATGCATTATGTTTGTTAAGCATTCAAACTTATATCACTACATTGTTCATAGCTTAGGTGCATTAAGAGTTATATGAAAGATTTAAGTCATAGAATTTTTACAAATTAATGGGTTGTTCACATCTGGTTCATAAACTTAAACAACTCATTTGAGGTTGTAGTGTACCAATTCTTAATTGGAGCGATGAGTTGTTTTAGTTATCATGATGAACTTCCTATAATGAGTGCACTAGTATGTATGATTACACATTAGACAAACTTATGGTGAGTTATGATATTGGTTATTGGGTAGTTATGACTTCATCACACCATTATGTTGTATAAGATTTTAATCTTGAGAGAATATTAAGTTAGTGCTAAGATTTTCAATGGCTTTGACCTAAAAGTGAAACCCTAAGGTATTCATATATTCTCTATGAATTAGGTTATTCTTGATTAAGGTAAGTGACAGTAGGTATCTCAAAATATGTACCGGATATCTCATGAATTTGAGATAGTGTGTCCCTTTGGTTAATCTTAATGATATATGATAATGAAATATGTGGTTACAATAATTATTTAAGTGAAATTTGACATATATTCTTATAGAGTTAAAACATGCCAGTTGATTACATAATAAAAAGATCTAAGACTTAAGAAATATATAAATAATTTTAAAAGGTTGATAACACCTATTATGAACACTAATTTATAGGAAGCTTGCATATAATTGTTAATTAGTCATAGACTCGAGTTTTATATTTATGACATGTATCTATGTCAAACAACCAAATCAAAACCTTGCAAGTATCCTATAATCCAAATCATGTTTAGAATATTGGAATAAAGAATAGAAATGAAATGAAAAATCAATTTCATTCTCATTCATTAATATGTTTGAATTAAATTGGAATACAAATAAAAAATATAACAGTATGAAAACCAAATCCCACTTTCACTAGGATTTTGATTTCTCTCGTTTTATATGATATTATGGTTTACCACCATTTCTATCTTACTTCTATTCCTATTTCTATATACCAAACACATGTAAAAGTATTTATTTATCATATCTTAATTAAATATTAGCAAATGAAGAAGTTTTTAATGTGATATTATATTTCTTTTTTATTTTTTATTTTTTTATAAACACATTTTTTTTTACATAAAAGAATTTTTTGAAATCATATTTCAAAAACTAATACCTCAAAACCGTTTTTGAAAATAATTTTCTATTTGTACACGAGAGAATAATTTTTAACTTAAAAAAAAAAATACATTTTACAGAATTTTAATTAAAAAGTTTTTAAAAAATTTGTTTTGAAAATAAGTTTTTCTATTAAAAAAATTGAGTTGTTTTATAATTAAAAGTATGAACAATACTTTGAAAAATTGTATAATGTTTTTACAATTTATATAGAAGAGAATAAGCAAAAAAATACTATAATTTGCACATTTGAGTTCATAAATAAAAGTTTATAATTAAGAGAATTGATTCTTAAAATGTCATTTAGCATAGCCTAAGAGAATAATTATTTGTATAGTTAGATGTCACACATTTATTATTCAAAATAAATCAAATCATTTTTTCATTATCAATCTATTTATTATCTAGTTGATACTCTCTTGGTATATAAATATTAAAAAAAAAAGACCCTTTTACCCATTAATATCTATCTAAATTGTGTTTTTAGTTCATAAAGGATCATTCATCTGATAATAGATTTCTAGTGATTTGATTAATAATATGGTTTCAATTACCAAGTTAGCCGACACCTTTTATTCTCTCTCTCTCTCTCTCTCTCTCTCTCTCTCCTTTGTCATTCTGTTATCATAATGTTTACAATCAGAATTAATGTTAGAATAAATATTCAGAAGTAAAAGGGAAATGTGTGTTGGTTGTGAAGCATGAAATTCCATAAGGATTGATCATCGCATTGAATTTTAACAGACAGTACATGTGATATGGTGTAATACCTCAGATAGAGAGACCCCACCTCATGAAAAATATAGGCAGACTAAATTATTATGCTTCACTCTTCATCATCAACTGATTTTCATCTTTCAACAACAGCAAGATGAAAATCAGAGAAAGTTTTCAACCCACATTTCGTCCACAAGCATTGACATCAAGAAAATATCTTATAGCCCATTTGTAAATATTTTTGAAAAACAGAAAAGAAAATAATTTTTAAACTTGGAAAGATGTTTATAGACTTTTGATAATTTTTTTTTTTTAAATTTGTTTTACAATAAATTATTTTTTATAATAAATTTTAAGTGTTTTTATAAAATGTTTTCAATAATAATTTGAAAAATAAAGAGTATTTTAAAAAAGAAAAATATTCTCAAACATATCCTTAATTTTATTTTGTGACCTTCTGATTCTTTTTTAATTTATTTTTTATTTTATATCTGTAGATGTCCTGACCAGTTCATGCACACCTCGACTAATCCCACGGGGCCCTGACGGGTAAGCATCAGACCAATTGAGCTACCCCTCAGGATTGAGACCTTCTAATTCTTTCAATTGCATTGTGTATGGATTACCATTCATTTCAAATGCACACAAAAAGTTTCCATGTCCATATTCTAAACTGTGGCTGTACCTTGCCCCAGGCTTAAATTACATTAAAGATTCTCAGGAAATGGCTTTGCTAAGGTGATGTAGATCCTCCTCTAGAGCCTATTTCTAAAGCCAAAGTCACTTTATTCCTCTAGGAAGAAAGTTGTATTGGTTTGCCCAATTCACATGGGGTTACATGTAGAATATTTGCAAGATCTTGTTCGCAATGTGGAAATAAGTTTATTTCATATCTCTTTTGCATAAGTTGGACTTGACTAGCTAGTTGTGAGTCTTGTGACCAATCAATTCCACATTATTTTTTTTCCCTAAAGTGGGAACAAATTTTTAGTATAAAAATTAAAAGCTTTGCATCTGAAGACTGAACCTCACTTTCAAAGTATGGGTTGTCCAATATCCTAGTTTTTTAAACTTTTGAATTTTGTAATGCTCCAATGCTACTTTTACGAATTCTAGATAGAAATTATGAGCATATTTATAACTATTTTTAAAAACATTTTTAAAATTAGAAAAACTATTTTCAAACATAAAAACATGTTGATAATTTTTTTTTTCTTATAGAAAACAACTTTTTTAGAACTTGTTTTGAAAATTTTCATTTATACGAATGCAAAGAATGATTGAAATAAAACATAGTAGATAAAAGTTATTTTGTAAAAAATATTTAAAAATATAAAAAATAAGTTAAAAGCATTATAAATTTTTAAACAAACTTTTATTTTAAAAACGTTACAAACATGGCCTCTACTTTCTCAAGTTTTGTATTTCATTTATCTTATTTCAACCAACATATCATGGGTTAGATTTTGACCAGGAAAAAGAAGAAAAAAATGAGCCAGACACTAAAGAGTAATCAGGATAACTTACAGAGTCAACAGTTCATAGCTTTGTTGCATTGCCCTTGTCATATGATGGCTGACCGCCTGACCCCCGCCGAAAGTGTGGAAGACTGGAACAAAGATGAAGAATGCAGTATGTCAAACACTGGAGCCACAGGCCCCATCCCTAACCCACCACTTAGTTGTGTGGGCTTAGTCAGCATTTAAGTCCCTTGTAAAAGGTGTAGACATGCTGTTTATCAAAGAATTCTTCTTTAGAGGTGCAATGTCAATGGCTAAGAGCACAAGAGCAAGGCATTTGAACAAAGAAAAAGCAGTAGTGGTGTAACATCATGCTAATGAGATTCACAGACCTGGATTCATGTTGCTATGGTGGCAACCATAGCACCATGGTTAGTGACAACAAACAGTCCTTCACTGTTAGATTTGAGATATTTGGACATTTCAGTGTGAGACAACATATCTGCAAAGAACGTATGCAACCAATATGGACACAATTGCAAATGACTCCATTCATAGTGAGAGACAATAACATATGGACCAAAAAAAATACATAAATCTTGGGGCATTCCGAGAATTGAACTCGGGACCTCTCGCACCCTAAGCGAGAATCATACCACTAGACCAAATGCCCTTTGGCTTTTTGAAGTTTAGATTAATTCTACACATACAATATCTGAAATATGTCTGCTTTATAAAACCTAACACAGCCTATTAAAAGAGGAAAAGGAACCTCAGTCATGTTGTAATGGCTCTGCTTACAATTAATAAAAAAATGTGCACAGTAATGCATTAGTTATACAATGCATAATGCTGCAGGCAGGTTACATAGAATAATAAACCACATCTTTTAACACAGAAATGTGAAAAATATAATTCAATTAATAATCTGAAAATCACTTGGCAAATGGCATTAAGTAGAACCAGAATTCTGAAAGCCAAAAGAGACAGCCCTTCTAGTAAAAACAGTCCCTCAGGAAGCAATGTCAACTTCACAATGGACAATTTCAAAGGGAATGCCACAATCCAAACGAGTGGACATGAACAAATGCATATAGTATATACAAGCATTATTAAAGAAACCCAAAAGGTTTTCAAGCAGAGGCAAAGCAATCACCTTCATCCACTCAATTTGGATGGAATCAATGGTGAAATATCCTGGATGCCAATCAAGTCCTTGCACACAGCTACAAATTTGAGGGTGGTGCACATCACAATACATATAAAAATCTGTTTTATACAACAAAAAGTAAGGGAAAATATACACAAATATCCCTTAAAATTCCTCAATCCAAAAATTTCAGAAACAATTCTTTTTTTTTTTTTTCCCTAGTAAGAACTCATAGAATATAGTATTCTATCTAAAAAATCCATATCCCTAATTTCATTCAAGTAGGATTTGCTTTCCTATGGTAAGAAAGCATACAGCTAAGCTAACAACAAACAACCACCATTTGATAAGTTTGTGAATAGTAGGAAAAATGAAAACAACACACACACACACACACACAATTTTGTGGACTGCAATCTAGAAAACATGTCACACGGCATGCTAGTGTATATGCAGTATGAATACTTTTCTAGCACATGAACAAATTCTTCTAAGGAAAAATGATATGTGACTAGAAATTTGAGGTTTTTGAGGGGAAAAAAAAGGTATTTGGATTCTCCGTATCTTTAGATGAACAAGTAAGTAATCTGCAAGTTTTTCAAATTAAGAAACTTCTGAAGGAGCTTTCAAATATTTCTTTCCAAAAATTTAGAAAATTGAGGTTTTTGATGTGAACAATTCAATTCAAATGGTTGCCATGAATTACTTTGGGGACTTCTAGATTGCTACTTGTACAGATCCAAGCATGTTATATGCAGCTAAGTAGACTTATCTTAAAAGTAGTACAATAAACAGGGTTTACTTATAGCTTTTTTGAGGGTGGAAGGTAAGGAACATGTTTTTTGGATGGCCCGTCCAGCATATAGTTTCAGATGGGCCACATCTCAGGCAAATGGCAGGCCAGCGGCAGCCCATAAGGTCAGACCATTTCATCCTGTTTTATTTTAGTACTGGAATTTTCTACATCATCCACTATTGTTATCCTTTTCTAATTTTCTATTAACGAGGAAAAGGCGATACACTAATCAAATTTTTCCCTAAATATATATCATACTTATTCAAGAGTAATGATTGGACCAAGCTCAAGCACAAGTTTAACAATGCATAAGGATTAGATTGGACAGCAAAGCCAATGTTAATAGGAAGGATCTTTAGTTTTAAAATAGAATCCAGATACAATCCATCAACTGACAGCAACAACCTAAGCAACACAAGATTATGAAAAGAAAAGGATATATTGGAAAAACCTAATCCAGCCAGTCACATTTTCACTTGTTCAGTCACAGTAGAGTGATAAGTTCAGAAACATTGAAACATAAACTTCTGATTAACCAATCTGAAATCTAATATGATAGGTAACTTGGTCATACCTTGAAATTTAATATGCATACCAGTAATTTTTCAGCAATCCAAATACTAGAACAAGTAGTAGAGCTAATGTTTTAAGACAAGTTCAAGCATCTACTGAGTAATTGAAACAGTCATGGGTATTTGAAATGGCTGTTTCCAGTTCCATTCCTGGACAAGGAAGATGAAAAGTTAGGGAAATTTCAACCACAAGCATAATAGGAATCCGAAGCAGCCAGCCAACTTTGAATTGAAAGCTCAAAATGACAATGTCATCAATTGCCTAATAAACCAACAAAAAAATCCAGACAGAAGATCTATATTAACAGTATAAATTCTATTATTATAAGTTGTCTCATTGTAGGTCAATGAGGCATGCACCATCATTACCATGACAAGGGTCTTCTCCTTTATAAGCAGTGCCCCACTTTTGGCAACTGTTTCTCATTGAAAACACTATAAAACTCTTGCTGATATTGTAGTCCTCGAAAGAGCTGCTGAAGCTTTTTGACAGTGGGAGATACATGGGATGCAAATTGATAGTTAATTGAAAACACTGTAAATGATAGAGCATAAAGCGATTGCTCTAATAGTTTCATATTGATCATTTGACATATCCTGACAAAAAATTCCCACGGTTTGACATCAAGCGAGTCACTGCACAACAACCACTATATGTGGAAAGTACACCTCTCACTCCAGTACTGCAATCAGTTCAGTATTATTCAGAAACTTAAACCAGGTGCAAGACAATGATTTGGGTATCCCTGAGTGGAAAGACCATGTTATTCCCTTTAAACACCATTCTTTCTCATTCAAAAGGGAAGAGTTCCGGTATTTGTGTTCTTAATCAAGTGACAGTGCTCTGTTAACCACAAGCAGATGTATCCAAAATTTGAACCTAAACCCCAATTTCAGGAAAATGGGAACACAACCAGAGCAACTTGCCTAAATCATCTCACATAGGCAGTGCTAATGTCATAACTGTTTTGGTTGGATTTACCGTTTCTCCCAATGGTTCCAATAGCAATACTGTGCCACTCAATACAGTGCCCAATGCACTATAGATAGTATTCTAGAAGAGGCAAAGCATCCTTATTTAATATAAGTCCTTAAAACTTTGAATTTTTCCATCACAGAATAAATTTTAAGGTAGAAATAAAAGTGTAAAATAGATGGAAGTTATTGCTGCATTCCTTATCCTAGCTGTTTTTAATTCTAATGAAGTAAAGGAAAAATGGTTTAAATTGATTAAGAGCAACTACAACAGTTCCACACAGCAACAAATCAGATAACAAATATGCAAAGAATGCTAATACATGCCCAATTAGATGATTGTATGATTGGCAGATCCCAAGATTTCATTCTCAAAACAGCTGTCACGAGAAGCACAAATTGGGCACTAGAAAGACAATGAACGCAGGAACTGATAGCTTCATGATATGGTCACCATGATAGTAAAAGAGAAGTCAACCCACAAATGACAAGAAAAAAGGCATTTCTGGCCTTATCATTTGGAATATTCAGAGCATAGGATTCCCAAACACCTTTAGGAGGTCGACCATATTTTCAAACTAAGCTATGATTAATTGCACACATGAACGAGTTATAAATGTTTCCTCCCATTAGAAAAACACCCCACAGATCAATTCTTGATTTGCTCCAACCATGCACAAGATCATGCCTAAGATGAAAAAGAAACAGATTCTAGCACATCTTATCTTGGCATTCCTCTTAACAGCTTCCCAATGCTATTACACCACTGCCATCATGCTTCGAGCTATGGAACCAGGCAAGCAACTGGCTTTCTAACCTGGATACCCATATTATTTTTGCTAAATTAGTGTCACAGGAAGAGATGGCAATAGCCAACAAGTAAATTCATATGTTTTTTCTGATGTTTGTTATAGTTGCTTCCAATACTGGACCTGCACAACAAAGAACAGGCTCAGCCACCAGATATATGTTTGCCACATGGGTGAGTGTCATAACCATTCCTTCTATTTATTAGTAAACTTCTGCTAATTAGCCATTCAGTTATTTCATTTTCTTTTAGTTCACTTCTTACAATGAAAATGCCTTATATGTGAACTATTGCTGTATATATGAAAAAGAAGAAATTTGGACAGCAGATCAGAGGAAATATCCAGAAAGTTCCATCAGGACCCAATCCCATTGGAAATCGGCACCCACCATCCTACCCATGAAATGATAGAGGGCTTGCGCTATGTTTAGTAAGTAGAATTGATAATGCCCATGTTCTCTTTCTTCTGTAATTGAAGATGGTAGACCATAGAATATTGCATATTTTAAGGTCATGATTTCCAGTATATTGTACTTGCATTTGCAGAAGGATGATTTTTGTTCTTAGATTAACATAAAAAATGATCTTGAGATCAGAGATGCATGAATGCTATTCTGTCCATCTTGTAACACCAACAGGAAGAAACAACAGGAAAAGTCTCTGATTTTTGTAAGAAACAACAGCAGCTAAGAAAAACAATGATAGTACAACACATGTTCACATGCAAGAAACTTGTTTGAAGTTTGACTTCTTGTAAATATTTTAAAAGATTACGCCATAAACAAAAAACCTAGGGTAATAAGGAGGAACTCCAGCTTGATTTAATTATAAATCCCCAAACATAAATTGTATATGCAACACCCCATCACCTTAAATTATGTCAAAATAAATGTGGCACTGGTCAAAAGACATTTTCATGATTCTAAAACTCTTTTCTAGTATATTAGTAGGAAAACATTGTGGTGTAATGCCTCTAGTAGAAGAACCATTCATGGTTCGATACGTGAACAAACCCTACAATTTAACAAGGTGCTGGAAAGATCATAGTTCTTGAAACAGGAAAACTTGCAGATATCACCAAACCATTCTTGCTTCTTAAGAAGGCATGTTGAAGACTTTTTCAAAATTTAATTACAAGTTACATGTCAATAGAATAAGTATATAAGATACTTTTCTTAACTATTATCAAGTAATTCCTCAGCTTGCACAAAACAGAGCATAAACCTGGCCTGCATTTTGTGTTTTGATTCTATTTGGAATCCCATTTCAATCAAAATCCAAAAGCTTTGCCTTTAGTGCATACTTTTGTGTGTGTTATTCAGGGCATGCAAAATTTGAGTTCAATTCCAAACCCATCAGTGAATAAAGTAACCAAACAGTAGAACTAAAATCAGGGTCCCCTACTCCAACTTGAAGTCAATCCTTCATCAATTTCTTGAGTAACTTCAAGCATTGAAGAAAAGGTAAATCATTACCCAGATCCGGTAAGTGAAAACTAATAGAAATCATTATGATAAGACTCATTCCAATAAAAAATCGTACAAGGAAAAGGTTAAAGTAATCTCACAAGCAATTGATGTTTCATCTGCAAATTACTATACACAGTTTCTCTACTTAAGACATGAACAGTGAACTATGCTACCAATCCATAATTGCAAATGGCAAATCAGATCCTCCCAAAAAAGTTAACAAACAACAGCATATAAATATTTCCTTCTTAAGCTTCAGTTTCAAATTCATGAACCGTGAGAAAAAGATAAGGAAAAAGAAAAGAAAAATCGGAGGAAAAGGAAAGAGAGTGATCAAGAGTGAAAAAAGTTTTCTACACTCCATTCCCAATTATATTTCCCATTTTAATAAAGACAATAGTTTAATTTCTTGCTACTTTTTCATCCCGGCCAAATAATAAAACCTATATTCCTTCAGAATTCTTTTCCTTTTCCTCCAAGTTTCCATAGCCATATTGACAGCAAATCGGAAATATGAATTTCGGGCAATCAGTATAGACATTTATCGAGAATAAGAAGTTGCCTTCAGAACAAATTCACGGATTCACCGGCGTCTGAGAGCTGTTCACAGTTATTGAAGAATCCGTAACGATGTACGGACGGATCATTCGGACGAGGCTGGAGAGCGGGAAATTCATTTCCATTTTCCCGGAAAACTTTTCTCGTGGAAAAGCATTTCTACTGAAAATTTTCAATCAATAAAATTGAAATTCGGTGTGATGCCTCACCTCGGATCGGGAGAAGAAAATAACGCAGCCCATGAATGTATAGCTCCTCTTACGTGTTTTAAAGCCACGAGAAGGGACGGCATTCACATGGGCGTGGCCGTGTGGGTTGTTACAACCGGATCCTAATGACTATTCCTTTTAAATATTTTTAGCCAATTAATTTAAGTTGTTAATATTAATTAAATTGTTAAATTAATCAATGGCTAGAGTTTAAAGATCGTACGGCCAATCTCCTCATTGCTTTAAAATTTGTCCGAGAATCTTTGTGTGGTGACTAAAATGAAGATTGGCCCACCTATAGACATGTTAGAATTATATCATGTGACCCACCTAAAATTAAATTATATGCATATTAAAATTATATCATATGGTGTCAGGATTCATGGAATCGTTACGATTAATATACTTTAAATCCATGTATTAGAAATTTGAAAGCCACCTTAGAAGATGAAAGCAAATTTGTATTTGGGCCTTGTCATTGAATGAAAGAGCCCAAGCATGCGCTTAGGTAAGGTTAAAAAGCTTGAAAATATTTACAATACAAAATGTAATTTCGACGGTGGAGATTTACTCACCGGAGGCCAATGTGTAGCGGACGACAGGTTCTGAAAATTCTGAAACCTTCCAAAATCAAGAGCAAGGGGTCTCCCTCCATTGTATTGGAATGTCTCGCCAACCGTCCATGCATTGAAATCCAGTGGCTGACAATCCACCATACGAACCTTCTCGAACCTCCTTCGGAACCTATATGTAAAGAGAGACGCTCCAAAGCATCTCTCTTTACTGTGCTTCTTCTCTCGTTTCAGTGAGAGTGAACAATGGCCGGAAATGGAGGGGCTCCGGTGATCGGAATCGATCTCGGCACGACGTTCTCGTGCGTCGGAGTGTGGCAGTACGACCGTGTTGAAATCATTGCGAATGATCAGGGCAACAGAACGACGCCATCTTACGTTGCTTTCACTAATACGGAGCGGTTGATAGGAGATGCTGCAAAGAACCAGGTCGCTATGAACCCTGTCAACACTGTGTTTGGTAAGCTATCTGAGCCTTTCTGGTTTCTTTTAGATAAACAAACTCTTTGTTTGGATGAAGAGAAAATGATATATGTTTTGTGAAGAAATTTACAGCTATTCTATTTTTATATGTTTTGCATTGTGCAGCTCTAAATCCACTTGCATCCTTAGGGTTTGCAGAAGTATAAACTTGTGGTTGATGCAGCCATGTGGCCACAAAGTCCTTTGTAGTCTTCAATAACACAAATTCTAGCATATCTGCTTGATAGAGATGGTTTTTATCAACATTAGAAAACCTATTTATTTTTTTATCTGCACGGTGTATATATATATATATATGTTTCTTTTGTTTTCAATTAATGAGGTGAGTTGTTTTCGTTTTTGAATCAGAAATTGGAACCAATGCCAAATCCTGCTCATGTTTTTTTAGATGAGTTGGAGTTTAGGCCCTGTTTGGAAAGAGCTGTTTTCGTACTCCTGAGTTCACAAACAGAATTTTATTCATAAAAATAATTGAGAACCGTTTCAAAATAAAAAAGTGTTCTTAAAATTGGATTTTGATGACCATTTGTAAAAAACGATCCAAGACAGGGCCTAACCATTCTCTTCCAGTTTTCACTCAAGTCTAAGCCTGACCTACCTCTTTCTCACTTTAATTAGTGCTTGTAATTCAAAACAATTCAATCAGAATTCCCAATTCTGTCAGTGTTGTCATATGTTGGTTTTATGTTAGTCAGCTGCATTTGTGGATATTTTGCATGATGATATGAAACACAAATCTTTCATGGTTAGCATAAGAGGTTGCCTTGAGGACAACTGTTAATTCCCTAATCATAAGTACAATTCAAAATCAGAAGTATTGAAATGCAAGCTCTTGTTTTAAGAGGTATATTTCTTTCTCATTTTTATGCACTCTTGATGCTTTACAAATATAATAGATTTTTTTTATGTTGTTATGCAATGTGAAATGAACAGACACACACATACTGATCTCATTACCACACTGCATACTGGCAATCTTTGAAAAGATCAAACTTTCTCACGGACATTTGTTTGTGAATTTTTGCTCTCCTATGTTTATTTTGTTCAAGTGTGACCACGTGGAATGTCGTGTATTCCGATCTCCTAGGAAACATTTCTCCATGTTGAGCGAACACTTTATTGCATGTTATGTAGCTTATTCTGTTGCTTTGAGGTTTGGGGTTTCCGTGTTCATCACAGATGCAAAGCGTCTGATTGGTCGGAGGTTCAGTGATGCCTCAATTCAGGATGATATAAAACTCTGGCCGTTCAAGGTCATTGGTGGAATTGGTGACAAACCCACAATTGTGGTCACTTACAAAGAAGAAGAGAAAAAGTTTACCGCTGAAGAGATTTCATCTATGGTCCTCTCAAAGATGCGTGACATTGCTGAAGTCTACCTTGGTTTAGAAGTGGATAAGGCAGTTGTCACTGTCCCTGCTTACTTCAGTGACTCTCAGCGCCAGGCAACAAGGGATGCTGGGGCTATTGCTGGTCTTGATGTCGTGCGCATCATCAATGAACCCACTGCTGCTGCCATTGCCTATGGCCTTGACAAGAAGGGAGGGGGTGGTGGCGAGAAGAATGTCCTTATCTTTGATCTTGGAGGTGGCACTTTTGATGTCTCCCTTCTCAAAATAGAGGAAGGTCTATTTGAAGTGAGGGCCACTGCTGGAGACACCCATCTTGGAGGAGAGGATTTTGACAACCGTATGGTGAACTATTTTGTACAGGAATTCAAGAGGAAGCACAAGATGGACATTAGTGGAAACCCCAGAGCACTTGAGAGGTTGAGAACTGCTTGCGAAAGAGCAAAGAGGACCCTCTCATCCACAGCTCAGACGAGCATTGAGATTGACTCCTTATATGAAGGTGTTGATTTCTACACAACCATCACTCGTGCTAGATTTGAAGATCTCAACATGAACCTCTTTAGAAAGTGCATGGAGCCTGTGGATAAGTGTTTGAGGGATTCTAAGATAGGCAAAAGCAGTGTCCAAGATGTTGTCCTTGTTGGTGGTTCTACTAGAATTCCAAAGGTGCAGCAAATGTTGCAAGACTTCTTTAATGGAAAGGAGCTTTGCAAGAGCATTAACCCAGATGAAGCTGTTGCTTATGGCGCTGCTGTCCAGGGTGCCATCTTAAGTGGAGAAGGTAATAAAAAGGTACAGGATCTGCTGCTCTTGGATGTTACTCCTCTGTCCCTTGGGTTGGAGACTGCTGGAGGTGTGATGACTGTACTGATTCCGAGGAACACCACTATTCCAACCAAGAAGGAGCAGGACTTTTCTACCTACTCAGACAACCAAACTAGTGCTGCCGTCCCAGTGGTTGAGGAAGTTGATTAAGTCAGGCTAGCATTCTGTTTGGGAACTTTTAACCTGATTCATCCTTTTGTTGATAGATTGATGCATGTCTAGTCTGGTGGATTCTATATACGCAAATACTTGTTGTTTGAAACACTGTTGAGTTCAGTAGATTATATATGCAGTTTACAATACCATATGATTCAATGTTTTGCGCTGAAACTATAGCACACCAAGCTTTACAGATTGCTGCTACGAATGCCAATTGTGCCTAATATTCTTGAATCGTCCATGACATGCACTTGATTGTTTGCATGGTTTTTGTTTTGAGGCTTGGTCATGTTTCATATATTGGCATACAGTTGTTACTCGGTATTCGATGATTGAAAGCACAAAGTAGGTCGTAGTTCTTGTCCCAACACATGGTTGAAATTCCAGAGTGGAGTCGGGTCTGAGTCTGAGGACTGCATTCCATGTTTTGGTTAGTAAAGCAGCATGTTGGAGAAGGGCAGTATTGCATGCCATGTGAAAATATGGCACGATTGGACCAGGAGACTGAAAGTGGGCACCAAGTTACCAACTATCAGCACAGAATTTTTTGTGACAAAATCTAATTGAAATAATAAAACATTGACGGAAAAGAAAAACCCTGGTCAGTGAACCCAAAACGTCACGAAAGTACATGTTCTTTGATAGGTGAGGTCATTGTAAAGAATCCAGGAATAGGACATAACAGAAAATGACAGTAGCGAAAAGAAGCATTGAAAACCAACGGAGGCATGACTATCAAGTACTTGAGTCAAGAATGTCAGCTTGGTGTTTAAACAGACTTAACAATAAAGGATAAGCCCAAACGATATACCAGTACAGCAATCCTGGGCTCAATCACTCCACCATTAAAAAATAAAAGTTGAGGCCCCATTAAGGTAAAAGAATTTGTTAGGTTCAGTTCCATCAAGCATGGTGAGGTGTGGGGATTAGGTGTTGTAGCTTTAAATGATAAAAGCTTGAATTGGTCAAAAGAGATGTGATTGAAACTTTGAAAGCATGGCAATCCTCCAACTTCATATCAGCATCAGGAAGGGGGAAAAGAGGTTGGTGAAAATTAGGGTCGTCTGCCATTCAGTACAATCTGGAATTCCCATCACCGAGGTTTAAAATTCACCATTCTCTTCACTGTTAGCTTTCTCTGCTATTGCTGCAGTAAACTGTTTCATCCCCAACACCCAACCTTGACAAGCAATTTCATTGCCCTCCTCATCCCTCTCCACGCGTCTCTTTTCTCTCAATAGCCCAAGTGGCTACATTGATGATTAGTACCAACCCTAAGAGAATGAATATGGACAGAATAATTTTCATACCAGGCTCTGTTCATTGTTGTGTTAACTGCAAACATAAACCAAAACACAATCATCCATTTTCCTCGTAGCTTACAACAGCATCCAATTTCCACTCCCACTCCAGAATTATAAACCCTACTCCAAAATGAAACCCACAAATGTAACAAATTAACAGGGTCAGCTTGTCTATTGCTATACTTGATGGCATGAATGCATTTTGCTTTCCAGGGACACATGACAGGGCAGGGATGTAGAGCACCAAGGCAGTGATGTGGAATACTATGATCAAATATGAAATATAATCCATCTAGCTAAACAAGTCTAGCAACAGATGCCCAACAAATAAATTTTGAATTCCCAAATGACATTTATCCACAATTATACTGGTATTATCATTAGCAGTCAATCCGTATCATTACTGCTGCACGATTTATTAAAGGAAATCAAACAACAGATGTCTCCTAAGCCCAGAGAACCAAAGAATGATACTAATAATCAAATATCAAAACAGAAGAACGGTTCAAACATAGACAATGATAGTAAATCTAGACCTAACTTCATAATTTAGAAACTATTCAAGGAAACCAGATGCATTGGAACAAGCACCAAGGTAATCAGCACATACAGAAGTTAGAAAGGATACATAGGTTGGTAGGTCTATGATGATCTACATACTTTTGATCACTTCTCGAGTGATCAAATATGATCTACTAGTCTATGAAAGAGGGGGGAAAATTGCATCACAAAGGGAAAAGTATAGAAGTAAAATAAGAAGAAAAAAAAAAACACAAATATAATCAGTAAACTGCAGATTTCATTTATGGAATAAGGTCAGTAAATAATGAAGCACCAACCACTGTAACCACCCTTACACCTTTCAGACTAATGCCTCTTTCATGTCAACATATGCTCTTTCACTCCAAGGAGAGGACGAAGGCATACCCGGACCTCATGCTCTTCTGGTCCTACTCGTTGTTTGGGCACGACAATCTCAAGCATAGTTCCTGTTTCATCACGATATGCTTCTAGTTTGGCGTCCTCTGGAATGCGGGTTGGAAGGGGGATTTCCCTAATGAAGTCCCCAGGAGGGCAGTGCTCTGGTGTTGGGTCTGTTAGCTTGAATGTCCTATTATGTCTCTTAATGAATGGCATGCAAACTGTACTTACACAAGATATCTTTACGATCCCATGTGAAGGAGTGTTCCTCCAAGTAACTTTCACCCTCTCAAGATCTGCGAAAGGCAAACTGATGATAATCAAGAACCCTTCATCATCCTCATATATAGTTTTTGCAGCTGTAACTGGCCCATATACATTCCTCATAACCCCACTAAACTCCTTTGACCAGTGTGGTTCAATTGGGTGGATTTCCATAGCATTATTAGGTAAACAGCAATCATCATCATTTCCATGCGGGAAGAAATCCTTCCTCCTTTTATTACAGACTGGTGAAAGGTCCAACACATCACCATTGACATGGTTTGATGGCTGTGTTGACAAATTCAAACTAGTACCATTAAGCAATTTTCTTGGGTGTGGATTTGTATGATTCTTCAACAGAGGAGGGGCACGCTCAAGCTCGAACTCTGTGTTTGGAAGGTTCCTCCACGAACTAAAATCACTTGCTTCTAGAGGGATCGAGAAGTTTATATCTCGGCCTGTAAGCTCCTTCCACCTCTTCCGGTCTTCCTCATCAAGACCCATGAGATTGGGTGAGCGGACAACTTCAATCCCATGAATACACTGGGGGTTAGAGAGACCCCGGTAGTGCTTCCTCTGCATCCTGTGAGATCGTACAAAGCCTTTGTCCACACTAAAGGGAAATGGGCGCTCCCCCAGGCGAGAGTGCCCATTCATATAACTCCTCAGCTGCATTTTACCCAGTGCATTTTCAGGCCTTTCCTTGAAAACCCACATATACATGTTCTCCATATCATGCTGAACCAAGAAAACTTCATGCTCCAAGTCCGATTTATCATAACCAGAAATCCCATTACAGTCCCTGGTGATCTTAGACTTTGATTTCTCATTAAAGACAGGCTTGAAGTAGAAACTGAAGAAAAACCAGGCACCCCAAATACTATCGAGCCGTTTGGAGCATTTCCTTCCAACTTTTGGCAGATTGGTGATTGCCTCAGTCTCATAAACTTGAGGGCCAAGACCGACATCCAAGATGTCACAAGAATCATTCCACAATTGAGGAGGTGGGCTAGGCTCAGCCGACAATGGAAGATTAATATCTGGTGGCCCTGAAAGGATGACCTGCCGATTCATCTCTCTCTCCAAGTCATCATGAGCAAAGGCACCTGAATCCATGGATAACAGTGTGCATGGGTGATTCTCCATGGACAGGGTTGTGAGCAGAGCTTCTCCCATTTTTTCTTCCAATTTTTTGGAGTTTTTCCTTTCCTCGTCTCTGTAGAGTGGAAGTTCAAATTCCACCAACACCGACAAAGGCACCTCACTCACCTTTCATGATACAAAACCCGAAAATTGCAGATTCATCTATCAATCAGCAAAGCAAAACAAGTACCAGAGAAACACCTTCATAGATTAAACCCGCAGACATCCAACCACGAAGAGGAAGAAATTGCAATGACCCATCAATCAATTGAAAGAATACCCAAAACTGAAACTAACATCCATATGGCAACACCGTCCTGAAAGCACCAAGGGGATCACGTCAACATGGTGAAAAAAAATTAAACTTCCCTAATCAAACTGAACCACACACAAACACAGATATACCAAGTCCTGGAAAATCCTAAAGCCCTCTTTTTGGTTGATGAGACCACTGAGGAAAAGGACTGAAAACAAAATTTTTGAATTTATCCGGAGTAAACAGCCAAGCTGAGTGCGATTAATAACAAAAATAAAAATTTCCTTGTAACCCAAACAATGAAATAACCCAAACGTAAACAAAACCCAAGATTCAAAACCTTCCTTTCCTTTTCCTACCTCATCAACCAAACGATGGATAAGCCAAAGCCACCCACAAAGTCCACAAACCCTAGAATCCCCAAAAAAATTGTCCAAACCTAGGAAAGAAGCACAGATTCAAACGATCAAATTTACCACCATCCGCTTGGTTGCCGAGGAGTTATAGAAAAGAAAAGAAGCCCCAAAAATCCCAGAAAACCCAAGAAGATTCCCTCCTTTTCCCAAGATTTCTCAGCAACCAAACAGCACAAAATAAGCCTAAAAAGCAAAACAAAAAAAAGAGTACCAAAAAAAAAAAAAGAGATAAAAACAATTAAAAGAGATACTAGAAGATTACCACCCGTTAGGGCTTTGAATCAAGATGAACAGAGAAGCGATCCCCATTTCTAGAGAGAGAAAGAGACTGAACGGCTCTGTTTAAAGGGACGGTGCAAAGCGGACGGAGTTGCTAGGAACCGACCTACACCAGTTAACACCGTCGCTCCTAGTCCTCACGGCGTTAAGTAACGGTTACGGCTGCTAAGAGGGAAAGAGAGAGAGGTCAAGAGAGGCGTCTACCACATCATGTGGAGAGCCATGTTTTTCTAACCACATCAAAGTGGAGTGTGGACCTCAATCATATATATAAAAAAATTATTTAAAAAAAAAAAAAAAAGTTTTGGCCATTGCCCTCAAAAAATAGACGTTGGGACTTGGGAGTACATTTTCTCTTTTGCTGAGATTTTTCGAATTGGGCGTCTCAACTTTGAGGTTAGTGTTCCAAACTGTACTTAGACAATTGATTAAGGTTCTTAGGAGTTCAGAAAAATCTTTTTTCGACACCAACGATGTTAGTTTGTACTCTATTTAGGCATGACTTAAATTATTTATGTGTTTTACTCTTTAATTAAGGATAATAGGGGATAGAAATAGACAGTGAAACCATATTGAATTTGATGATTAAATTAATTTTTTTATTAAAAATTAATAAAAAAGAAATGATTAATAACAGTCATCTCACTTGTTAAACTAATCCAATGAATAAAAAATAATATTGATATTTATTAGATATCAATAAAAGATGAGATAGATAAGAAAAGTCAAAACTACAAGTTTCGGTTAATAGGTTGCATCGATAAATAAACAGTAATGTAAGTTTTAGTTAACATACTATATCGAGAAATAAATGATAAAGTTAGTACTAAAAAATAATGGATAGAAGAGAAAATAATATAAGAAAAGAAAAGTTTGTTTGACAGTGACATGTAACTTAATAACAGTCGATATTTATTTATATTACTTTTTTGTTTGACATTTTACCACTAAATTTTTATAGAATAATTAATGTTACGTGTTTTAGATGAAAGATTCATGCAAAAACATTTGTATATGTAGAATCAAATTTTAATAACATAATGTTTACAAGCAAAAGACTCAAATGTCACTTATCTATCAATGAGTTAGAAGGAAGGAAAAGAATAAAAAAAGAAAAATTTATCATTTTTATATATACAAAAGAATATATCATAGTAACGATTAAGAATTTATCATTTTTGTTATCTAATTGATGTGAAATCTCATTTCTAGTTCATGACTGAAAAATTAATATTAGATGTTTCACGTGAAAGATTTGCTTGAAAGATTAACAAATGAAGATTTAAACTTTAGTGAATTTATGTAAGAATTTGCTTGAGAAACATGGATTATAAATCACAAATAATTTTGAGAGGTGATGTATTATTTAATTTCTTAATTTGTAATTATATTTTGTTTTATATTTTAAATCATTAAAAACTTGTAAATCCCATTGCAAATTAATTTGAATCACAAAAATAATAATGTGTTCGAATTGAGTTTTTAAAGGAATCTTTATCTTATAAGCAAAATAGAAATTAAGAGTTTATTTGGAAAATGTTTTTGAAAATAGTTTTTTGTTCTTTAGAACAAAAAAACATAGAAAATACGTTTAACAACTAAAAACAATTTTCTTCTGTTATTAAGAACATAAAAAATGTTGTTTTCAAAAAATATTTTTTAAATGTTTTCTATTGTTTTCACTTGTTTTTTTTAACCGTTTTCAAAAATAATTATACAAACATGTAAAATGATTAAAATAACACACTAGATATAAAAATTATTTTTAAAACTTATTTAAAAATACTTTAAATTTTCAAATAAACTTTTGTTCAGTAAAAATCATATGACAGTTTTTAAAAACTTTTCTAAAAAACTATTTTTTAGATTTATTTTTTAAAACAGTTACCAAATAAACCCTAAGATATTATTTTTCCTCTCATAAAATTTGAATATATCTCCAAATATAACACATCTAGATGTAAATGGTGATGTTTGTTTTTATTGATGTTAGGTGTTATGGTTATTGTTTCTATATACTAAAAACATCTTAAAATTAGTAACGAGATGATTTTTCTTTAAAAAAAAATGGATAATTATATTTTAAAGATAATTAAAAATTAATAATTTAACATATTTCCAAATACCTTACAATAATAAAAATTTTAAAAATTATTAATTTAACTTTTTTTTTCTATCCAGATAATAATAATAATAGTAATATATTCTTTTAATTATTATTATTATTATTATTATTTTCTATACAAAGTTCTCAAATTAAAAGAAAAAATGTCCTAATATATATAATATAATATAATATAATATAATGTTCTAAGTATTATTTTTAAAAAAAAAGTGAAAAAAAAAACCCATGATAAGATTTTGTAATGGGGTAGCCTTGATAGCCTCTCTGTCTCTTTCTTCCATTATGGACATAGGGTTCATGTTGCAGTTGCATATTCTCAATTATCTTACTAAAGTTTTGCTTATATATGCACGTTGCCTCTCCCTCTCATGCATCATTCTTCATCTAGTGACCAATAAATGCAAAGCCTATTAGGAAATGCACAATTCAAACCAGCAGATAATTGTCTGCAAGAAAAACCAAACTATTAAGGGCCCCCAGAAGCACAAACCCATTGGAAGTTGGAACCATTCAATACATAAATGACATATAAATTGGACTTTAAGGGTTTAATTTAATATGCCCACTAGTTCCTCATCACATGCCCATTACTCTCTATTTTTTTAACCAAACATGCCCCATTTGCCCCTTTGATTATTAGAGCTCAGGTGTTTTATGTCTCAGACCATTTGGAGTCTGAATGGGCTGTTTCCCTTTCTATTAGTGGTTTATTTTATTTTATTTTTTATAAAAAAATATTTTAGATCATATGGGGTTTTTTAATTTTTAATTTTTTTCTTTTAGTGGGGTTGGAATATGTAATATTAATGAGAAGGGTGTCATCAAATAGGAACCAAATGCTAGGATTTTGGCTATGAAATGTGCAAGTATTCTTCATATTGAGAACAATGATTGGGTTATCAATGGCCTATTTTTAGCTTAGAAAGTGGGTATAAGATTGAGATATTTGGTTTTATTATTTTGCTTTATATGGGTCATGAATTCATGGAATGTGAAGTATGCATTGACCCAAATGGGATGAAGTCAGGGTTTAACTTTAGTTGATTCTCCTTAGCCTTAACTCACTAAAAAAATGGTTAAATTGATCTAGAATAATGTAAATAACCTATCACAATTTTTCTATTCTTTTGATAGGATAAGGTAACCACCATGTTGTTTAGGAAAAAGAAACTAATGTCCTCCTATGTAACTACACAAATATACTTCTAAATAAATATCAATCATGGAGTATGCTAATAAAATTATAACCTAATTTGATTATAATATCAATTAACTATTGGACTTTTTCTACAAAAACATGCTTATAAAGTAAAAAGCTTAAATTAGATTTAGATGTCTTGTATTAAAGTAATAATACCACCTGCCTCAAAGTCTCATGATGTGAAGTAAGAGAGAGAGAGATATGCTTATAAAGTAAAAAAGCTTAAATTAGGTTTAGATATCTTGTATTAAAGTAATAATACTACCTACCTCAAAGTCTCATGATGTGAAGTAAGAGAGAGAGAGATTTTTGGGATAAAATAAATTTATATTAGCAATTTTTCTACATATGAAATTATTTTTTAAATATGGGAATTTTCCTATCCTTTTAATAAAATATTTCTTATTTTGTACCTACATGACATGAATGGAAATTATAATAATCCTATGCTATGATAATGGCATCAAATCAAATTAAAGTGAGCTAGTTTCTTTGTAATGATAATGTAAAGATTAGTGATGAGATATCAATATTACTTCTCTAAGATTGGATTTGAATAAAAAATTGGATTGTGTTTAGATTGATTGGATTTGGGATTGGATTTGAATAAAAAGTTGGATTGTGTTAAGATTGATTGGATTTGTTGAAAGAGTAATTTACATTTCTTATTGGGTTTGGAGAGTTCTCATTTGCCCACCTCTTCTTTTATGATTAGGAAAAAAAATTGAAAGAAAAAAAATACTAAAAGAAAGAAAAATGTGGCACTCTACATCCCCTTTGTCCCATTCTCTTTTGATTAAGGATTGAAGTAGGCGTACCAATCATTTAAGCTCATGCTTGATTTAATATATGCACATTGAAATTATTTTTATTTTTTAAAATAATTTTTTCATGGCTTTTAAATTAAAAATCAACTCTCATCCTTGCCATATTTATTTTTCCTTACAAATCAATAAAATTGCTATACCCTTTCCCTTCTTATAAACATTCAAAATTCATTGAAAATCATAAAAATATTTTTCTTTCTTAATTAAAACATTAAATTACAATTATATTTTTTAAAATAGTAAAACCAAAAGTATATGTTTACAACATCTAAATGAATCATGTTTTAAAGGAAGTTATTATGCCACTAAAATTTTTGGTCCTCGTATTAATGTAATAATATAAAAATAAATTCATATAAAGAATGTAAATTTTATACTAGTCCAATTTGGGTAAACAAGAAAAAAAGAGGGGGAAAGGAGAGGATTAGGTCAAGTTCAATAATTGAATGCTTATGTAAACATTCCTTACTCTGTGCTCAATAAACCTTCATGGTTTAAAATATGTATATATAACTAAGAGAAACCTATAAATATATTGTCATTTATTTTTTCTAGCCAATGTGGGATATCATACTTCTTTGAGCTTTGGAATGCATATATCTAGGATTCTAGACATAATGAAAGTGATTAAAAAATAAAACCTTTGGTGTCATATGGCATGTTAGAAACCATACATGAGGTTTAAATATTCTCAAACCCAAATTCTTTTCTATAGAAGATGTCTCAAAACCTTGCGATCTTCAACCTGAAGACTCCTTCTATTCTTGAAACTTATGCAAGGCGGCTACACACTTCTTAAGAGAGAGAGAGATGAAAGGCTAGGTTTTTGGAAGACCAACCCTTTAAGACAATATTTGATTAGCTAAATATAACATGAGATAAGAAAATTGATAACATATCCTTATCTTGGTTGGTAATAAGATAAGATAAGTTATCTCGTCATTTATCTTATCTTATATTCAACTAAATATGAAATATAATATCTATCATTTTTTTTATATCCCTTCTATATGACATATGTTAATCTTATTTTAAGATATAAAATATACATATCCTATGTATGATAGATTTATTTATTTATTTATATTATTTATATCACTTGTTTTACAAAATAAAAAATTTTGATTAAAAATTAAATTTGTAGTTAAGAAAGAAGAACTAAAAAAATATTTATAAAATATATTTTAAAATAATACTAATATATATATATTTGAATAATATAATAAAAATTATATATTTATAAATTTTTAAATATGTTAATCATGAATTTTAATTGTTAAACATAAGAGATGTTTCATATTTTTTTAATAGTAAATATTTAAATGCAATATAATTTTTATTTAAAATAAATATTACACATTTTTATTTATTTTACAAACTAAAATATAAACATAATATAATATATTTAATTGCATGTACTATCATAAGATTTCATATTCATAAAATATAATATCTAAGGATATCATATCCCAGAAGTAATATCCTAAGATATCATTATTGCATCATATCCTATCATGCTAATCAAACGTAGCTTAAAATCAAATGTAACTTAAGATTATATTTGGTTGATCAGATATAACATGAGATAAGATAAGAAAGATGATAATATATCTTATCTCATGTTTGGTTAATCGGATATAACATGAGATATGATAAGAAAGATGATAATATGTCTTATCTCCTTTTTAGTTAGTAATAAAATATGACAAATTGTCCTATTATTTATTTGATCTTATGTTCAATTAAACATGCTCAACATGAGATACCATATATATATATATATCCTATGTATAATAAATTTATTTAATTTTTATTAATTATTATTTTTATATTACTTATTTTGAAAATTAAAAAAATTTGATTAAAAAAGAAGAATTTAATTTTTTTTAAATATATTATAAAATAATACTTATATATGTATTATTTAAATATATAAATTATTTTTATAAGTTGAATAACATGATATAATTTTTTTTTATAAATTTTAAATATTTTAATCATGAATATTGTTAATAAAAAATTATTTACTAAATTTTAAATTATTGAACAATTTCTAAATAATACTAAACCATAAGAAAATTTTCATATTTTTTTATAGCAAATATTAGAATGCAATATAATTGTTATTTTAAACAAATATTGAACATCGAAAAATGATACATATTTCATTTCATTTTTTTTTCTTTCTTTAAGGCTCAAACATTTACTGTGTTCCTTGGTTGTAATAGCAACCTTAGAGAAGGTCTTTACTCTATTCTTACTTCACGTGAGAAATAACGGCTTTCTACTCTTAGTAATTCACTGTTCATTAAACTAAATATAAACATGATATAACATATTTCATTGAACATGGTATCCTAGGATATCATGTACATTGGATATAATATTCAAAAATATTATATCACATTGGAAATGATATCCTATCATATGAGTTATGAAATATATATATATATATATATATCCTATCTTATTATGCTAACCAAGTGTAACCTAAAAGATTAAAAAAATTGGAGTCTAACCTTAAAACTCATGAAGTTTATATAGACTCTCTCATAGGCTCGAGTGACTTTGGCTTAACTTGAGCTTGATCATTTAAAGTAGCTTATTGAATCCTAATTAATTAATTAGTCTAGCTAATTAAAATACAATTAATTAATTAATCCAATCTAAACAAAACTCATAACAATTAATTATTAAATCTTGTGTAACTTTGCGTTTTCACCAAAATGTCTTTATATACATAAATGATTAATTCTTCATAAAGCCTCAAAATAAATAATTATAAGTTTTTGTGTAATCTTGCGCTTTTACCAAAATGTCCTTGTGCACAAATACAATTAAATCTTCAATTTTCCTTAAACCTTTGTGCCAACAAATATCGTGACCTCGAGCAAGACTGTAGGGACTCATAAGAAAATATTAGCTCCCTTAGGATTCAATTTTGAAGTTGACTCAACAATCCATTAAAGAAAGTCAATTCCTAAGATCCATGACTTATTATCCATTGAATATAGACTTCTCATGAATTGGTATTTGTAATTTAACAAGGTAAATGTTATAAACATTTCAATATTACTTCTACAATCCATAATTCTCAAATCCTTTTATTATATGATCAAATGACATACTCTAACTTATGAAAAACCTTTGTCAAATTCTATTAAGGGAATTGCTACAACGCCACAAATTTCATAATCACAGGTTCTTAGGATCAATCAAGGGAACACACTGTTTTAATCTTATAAGATATCATAGTGTCTATCTTGAGAATACTTATTGTTACATACCTTAATCAATAGTACTAACCCAATTCGTAGATAATATATGACCGACTTAGGGTCTCATCCATAGGTCAAAGCCACTAAAAGATCTCAACAATAACTCAATATTCTCTCAAAGTTGAGTGTCCTTATAACATAATAACTTGATGAATCATGACTTCTTAATAGCCAATGTCATGATACACCATAAATCTTGTCCAATATGTAACCATATACGCTAGTGCATTGGTAACTTATCTTGATGATCAAGACAAGTCATTCCTCCAATTAGGAGGTAGTGCACTACAACTTCAGCAAATAGATTGCCTAAGTCCATGAACTAACTATGAACAATTTATCAACTTGTAAAAAACCCAACGGATCTTTAGTGCAACTCCTAATTAATAATGAAACTTTCGCGATACTATATTTTAAAGATATTTCAATGAAATTATCATAATATTGCGATATTTTTGGAGCAATCAACGTGGTCAATACAAGGAAAATTGAAAATTTAATGGAAAAAAGGGCATTCAGACTCAAATCTAAGTATCCTATATGCAAGTAATTAAGGAGATCCTACCAACATGGCTATTTTACTCTTTGGTAAATATGTCAATATATATAAATGAAATATATAATATTTTTGCTCCTAGACTTATGAAAATACTAAAATAAAATATTAATAAGTAAAATAATTTTAATTATTTTATTTTCTTATTCCATTTAAAAATTATTCAAATTATAAGAGGCATCATAATAATTTTTAATATATATCATAATTTCTTTTATATTTTGAATATTAATAGATCATAATGTTGATATTAAATATATTTTAAATTTTATGTACACTATTATT
Organism: Vitis riparia; assembly: GCF_004353265.1. Classification (NCBI taxonomy): domain Eukaryota; kingdom Viridiplantae; phylum Streptophyta; class Magnoliopsida; order Vitales; family Vitaceae; genus Vitis; species Vitis riparia. Next base: position 26,525,329 of record NC_048443.1, on the reverse strand, counting down.
GAATATTACAAATTATATTAAATCTATATCAATTTTTTCAATAAAATAATTTCATTATGTGTATTATTTATTCTTATATAATTTTATTTATTTTTAGTTTTTACTATAATTTTATGAGTTTTGATCAATTTTGATATTTTTTTTCTCCAAATTCCCACCAATGTTTCTTGATATTTTTGTGTTTTTAAGTTTTGCAATAAAAATAACTTTAATATGTATATTATTACCTTTTTTTTAATCAGGATTTAGAGTTTTTTTTTTTTTTTTTTTTAACATTTTCAAAAGTTTTGATCAATTTTCTCTCACAGATATTTTGTATCAAAATATCCATCAATATTTCCGAATATATCCCAATATATCTATAAAAGTAAATTACCTATATATATATATATATATATATATATATATATATATATATATATATATATATATATGTCAAAACCAATATTTTCCTCCTTACTCCTAATGCATCTACGTCATGTACAAGTATGTGATGCCTTTTTAAGGTCATAGATAGTCTTACAAAGCTTACACACATGAGATAGATAATTTGGATCAACAAAGCCTAGTGGTTGAGCCATGTACATGTCTTCCATAATATGGCCTTGCAGAAACACGTGGTTGACATTCGATTGATGTAGAAACCAACCATGACTAATAATAATAATGTGAACTAGACACAAAGTGGTAGGCTTGGCCATTGGAATCTTTTTATCATGGTAGTTGACTTCTGATTATTGATGAAATCTTTTTACAACTAAGCGAGTTTTATACCTATCAATAGAACCATCAAAATGTCACTTAGTCCAAAAAATCTATTTGCACCCAACAAGATTGTGTGTGAGTACAAATGTAACTAACTCCCATGTTCTATTCTGAACAAAGGCATCATGTTCCTCAAACATGACCCTATGCCATTTTGGATCATTGAGGGCTTAGGTCACAATGGTTGGTTCTAAGTTTATGGTAAGGGGAACTTGAGTTGAGAGATTTAGTTTTAAATGGGTTTATGTGTATTATCTTTGACTTGGATGGTCATGTGGTGGTATTAGAGGGAGAGGATAGTGGGTTGAGATTTTTGGGTTATGATAAGTTGGTAGAAAGGTCAAGTAAGGGGATGACAAAGACGTCGGGTGTGGGGGAAACATTGTAGGGAATGTAGTGAAAGTTGTAGAGTAGGTGGTGAGGTCACTAGGATTGGTTGATAATGTGGCGAGTAGAGTGGGCATGGTAGGTTGGATTGTAGCCATGAGAAGGGAAGTGATCATAGGGTAGTGTGTTGGATCATTGCATATGAATAGCAGAAGGGGTGATAATGGGGTAGGTGAGAGTAGGAAGCAAAGTAGGTATCACCCATGTGGACAAAATGGTGGACTAATGATAAGTTAAAGAACTTTGAAGATAATAGAAGGGAACCAATGACTTGACAAACTTTACATGATGAGAGACAAATTTTGGAGGTAAAATGATCTAAACACACATAAGTACTTTGAGCGAGAGAATAGCCTAAGAAAACATACAGATTTAAGCAAAAGTCTACTTTGTGAATGCAATAGGGCCAAAGCCAAGATAACATATGCAACCAAAGACTTGAAGTTTGGAATAGTTTTGAGAGGTGCCAAAGAGTTGTGTATAAGGAGATGAAAGATTTAATGTATGAGTGGATATACAATTATAAGATAGACAGTGGTAGCAAATGCATGAGACCATTATTGAAGCGAAAGTGAAGCATGAGAAAATAATGAGAGCCCTATTTCAACAATGTCTCGATGACGAAGCTCAAAACACTCATTATGCTCCGATATGTGAAGTGGGGAAATGTGGTGGGAGATACCATAGAGACCCAAAAAGAAGGCAAGTCCTTGATATTCATTGTCATTATCATAATATAGGATCATTATTTTGAAATCAAAATGTTTTTCCACTATGGCCTTAAATCGAACAAAGATATTATAAACTATGCAGTTCTGTAAGTGTGACCAAAGTTTCACAAGCTTGCATAGCCTGGACAAGTTCTTTGTATTTATCACCAAGACCATCAAGGATTTTCATGGTGAGATCTTTTTCATCCATAGTGCTCCAAGGATAGCAAGTTCATTAGCACAAGCTTTAATATATTGAAAAAATTCAATAACACTTTGAGAAGAACACATAATAGAGTTTTTGAGATGAATTTTCACTTGTTTAATGCAACCATGAGATGGTGTAACATATGTGTCGCTAAGAAGGGTTCATGCCTCATGAAAGGTGGTAGCCCTAACAATAAACAACATGATAGTCGAAGAAAGAGAGTCGATGATATCATTGATAATAAATTGATCTTAATGAATCCAAAAAGAGAAGGTTAGGTTTTTTAAGGTAACACCATTAACAATAATGGTAACAGGTGGGGAATGCTTGGTGTCGTCAATATAGCCAAGTAGATCATAGCCAATTACAAGAAATTGGAATTGTAGTTTTCACGTAAAATACTTTGTTGACGTGAGTTTAAGTGGCAACATTAATGGTGATAATAGAAGGGTAAGGTGTGTTGATGTTTTGAATGATAACGACATTGGTTTTAATGTTAGCCATGGATGTGGAGGCTAGGGTTTGTTAGGTGAAGAGAGATTGGTAGACAGAAACAAAGGTGATTGATAGGAAGAATAGTGATTGGTAAGAATGATTTTAAAAGAACTAGATTGAGTAGTTGAGGATTTAGAGGCCTAAAGGCTTAGTACTTCGATACTATATAGTATAACAAGAATATTGAGAAAATACAAATGTACATTTCTCATTGATGAGTGATGAATATTTATATATAAATAACATTTTAAATGATAAACCTCGATTAACTAAAATTAAAAGAATAAATCTGTCTTCTACTCTAATTCAAACTAATATTAATAATAAGTTAAACTAATAATAAATGAATACTAATCTTTAAATTAATTAGGATAAAAATTAACTTTCCCTAACATCATATGCACAAGGAAGTTGACATGTACACAATTTGTTTTGCATTGGATTGGCCAAGTTGTTCTACATGATGATGACACAAGTATAATTAAAAGGAGGAAGCATGCTATAAAATTTGATATTTAGTTGAGGCTTAATATTTAAAGTGATTTAAAGTTAAATTATGCTTAATTAAATTGATTATCAAATTCAGTTTTAACTTTAAGTTATAATAAGTCATTTTATCAAACATATTTAATATTTTTAACAGCTTAAATTAAATTATTAATCATACTAAGTCAATAAATTGATTTATCAAGCACATCCTTAATTTAGATCAAATGTGTTATACTTTCAAATTTTTATTTTTATTTTTAAAATTTAAAAGTAAATATAAAATTATTTTTGATAACTCTATTAATTTCTAACAAAAAGTCGTAATAAAATGATCAATTAAATATTAATTTGAACATAATTTAGGTTTGATATTGCTCAAGAAAAGTTGAAGGACCAAAGACTTTTTATAATTTACCCTTTAATATTTATAAAATTTAAAAACATAATTGAAAAGAATATTTATTTTTTATAGGAAAAATAAAAATGCACTCAATCTAAGTTTGTATTTTGAGTTGTGTTGATAAAGCTACAACAAAAATGGCCTTGCACCAACAGATATATAGAAGATACATAACAATTCACTCAAGAAATGTCCAAAATTTTGATATGTATAAGACTAGAGTCTTCAATGATCAAACCTAGCCAATAATACACAAGGCCCTGGCCATTGCCTCTAACACCATCCGCTTGTCTGCAGCTATAACCCAACTGCACATAAGACGACGCCCAATCTCGCAGTCATCGCCACCGCTATACCCTCCGATCACCCTCTTTTCTACTTCAACCATCCTCAATAAGTCTTGAACATACATGGCGGAAGACAACCCCAACAACCCCATCCTCTCCAAATTGGCAGTTACTCTCGCCGGCGTCGCATCCGCCGCTGTGGTGGTCACAGTCTACCACTGCATCGTCGTTTCCTGCCGCAACAGGGGACGCCAGAGAAGCGATCGAGAGCGGCTGCAGCAACTCATGTACCAACGAGGAGATCAGACGCCGAGCAGCGTCGACAACTCCGCGGCTCTTCTCATGATCCCGGCGCATAAGTACCATAAGGGGATGGAGCTAGCGGGGAATGATGATGGGGTTTGTGCGGTGTGTTTGTCTGAGTTTGAAGAGGGAGAGGAGCTGCGTACTTTGCCTGAGTGCATGCACTCCTTTCATGTAGCTTGCATCGATATGTGGCTCTATTCTCACACCAACTGCCCCTTGTGCCGTTCCAACGCCACACCCTCTCCGCTGTTACAGCATGGTTTACCGGAGTCAAGTTCCGGTGGGTTAACGGATGTTGTTGTCCAATCTCGAAGGCTATGATGTATATATATATATATATATATGTATATGGGTGAATTGGTGCCCCACAATTCTAATCCTCTTTATTTTTTTTTTTTGGACTTCTCAATTCCATGGTTTATGGCTGATATGTGATCACATGTTTGTTAAAATTCATGGGTTTGAAGTTTAGGGGAGAAAAATTGGAATGGCTTAATTGAATTTCCCATTTATACATAAGATTTGCCATGGTCGATATTTAGAGCAAAATGTTAGGAAAAAAAATGAGAATGAATTTCTAATTCATCATTAATTATTAGAAATTATAATACATAGAAATTAAAATTTTTATTTTTACAAAAATCAAAACCCTCTTTTATCAAGATTTTGAATTTTTTTTTTTTTAACTTGTTATATTCGCCTCCATTCATATCATGCATCAAACACATCCTTACAAAAGTTTGATCTCAAGAATTTGCATCATATTACATATAGAGAAAAGATGATAAAAGAAAAAGATACTATGCTATTAACTTTGTTATGTATAATTAGTCCACAAATAAAAAATTAAAAAAAGAATTATTTAAAATTAATTATTGCATTACTATTTAAATTAAATTTAAATGTTAATTAAAAAATCATATAAATTAAATAGAATTATGTTCAAGTTGGGTAATCAAAATCATATGATCTTAGTATGTTAATTAATTACATCTAGATGTGAACAAATCAAATGAGCTGAAAACCCTAATAAAAGGATGAGCCATGAATATATACTTGAATAAATTAGGTAGTCATTTTTGTAAGAAATCAAAACTAATGGGACCCCAAAAGCCAGTGATGATCAGGCCTATAAGGTCTAAGCATGATAAGATCAAACATAGTTGTCTCCAACTACATATAAATATATTAATTACTTCACATGAGACAATGGAAATCATTCTTGCAATCATCGCCATAACTGGCTAATACATCACATTAATCAATTATCATCACCCTCTTCCCCACAATTCAACCATTGACAATTTCTCTGCAGCTATATATCATGGAGGATCTCCCTGACTTGTTCTTTCTTCTAGCCGGAGCTGCATCCGCAGCTCTCGTCTTCACAATCTATCATGTCTCCGTTTGGTGCAACAGGTCCATAACTTCCACTGCAGCTCCTGCTGGGCCACAGCAGCTGGACCGGCCATTGACATATGAAGATGGGGCGACACCGGCCGGATGCGTTGAGATCACGACGGTGCGTAAGTATGAGAAGGATATGGAGTTGGTGGGAGATGATAGAATGTGTGTAGTGTGCTTGTCTGAGTTTGAAGAGGGTGAGGAGCTACGTACTTTGCCTCATTGCATGCACTCTTTTCATGTTCCATGCATCGATATGTGGCTCAATTCTCACATGAATTGCCCCTTGTGCCGCTTGCCTTCATCGCTTATGTTTTTAGAGACGCAGCAGGATTTGCGAATGTCGCCTACTAACAATATTGCTGCATAATCCCCTTCTGTATGATGTATGGTGCATGGCAACAATGGAGTATTTCTGGTTCAACCAAAGTTGGGTTTCCTTTATTAGAATTGTTTTATTAATATTTGAGTAATTAGTTTTTTAAAGATTTGAAAACTTTAAGTTTGATTCTTATTATACTCTAAGAAGACCAATTGAAATTCTTCAGAAGGAGAAAACCAAAGAGCTTTTGATTATTTTTCATGGACATTAGCTCTAGTCAATTACATGAAATCTAATAGGAAAAATGACATTTAGATCTCCAAGTTCTAGAGGAAAATTCTTTGAACCCTAACCATATGATTTGAGTACAAGGTGGAAACAATTGAAGAATCAAAATATCTCAACACATGTCTTTGGATGAATTGATTGGTTCCTTGCAAGCTCATGAATAATACTTGGATAAAAGATCCCATACTGCAAAGTTAATTAAATCTTAAAAAAGAACAAGAAGATCGAGTTCTAAGATAATTTTAAATCAAGTAAGAAAGGTTAGAACTTGCATAATGAAGGTGAGGAAATTTAATATTAGGCTAAAAAGGAGAAAGTGATACTACTTTAACTTGATGAAATAACAAATCTTAAATTCAATATCATAATTGCAAAAAACTGATAATTATAAGTTTGATTATAAAAACCGAATGGAAGGAAATTTTGACTAATGTTATAAAGATAAAGGTGAAAATTCAAAGACCTTATTATTGGCATACAATTTTACCAAAAAAGAAAATAAAAGTACATGGTTTTTTTATGTTGACTAGTAATCATATGTATGGTAGGAAAGATGAGATGAAATTTTTAATTCAAATATAAAGTTTGGGAATTATACAATAATGTTAGTTAAGGGTAAAGACAAGAGTTCCATAAAATTAAAGGATAGGTCATAAAATTTTGTCTCTATTATATCATATGTTCCAAATCTTCATCAAAATCTATCGAGTGTGAAGCAACTTTCAAAAATAGGGTACGAAATATATATATATATTAGTGATGATAAGAAAAGGCTAATAGTAAAGATAAAAATGACATAAAATCGTTTATTTTTGTTAAACGATATTTATAGGAATTTATATTTCGTTAATTAATGATAAGAATTGGTTATGACACTTATGCTTTGGGTATTTAAATTTTAGATGTCTAAAATTAATCGATACTAAGAAGATAGTTTTTGGGTTGCCTTTTATTAATTAATTCTCTAAATGAAGTTTGAAAAAACTTTTTTCTATAGAAGAATCATGGAGAACAAGAAAGTCTCTCAAGTTGATTTATTAAGATCTATGTTCAATGGAAGTCCCCAAATGGAGATCATGAGTTTTTTTATTACCTTTATTGATGATTTTAAGGAAGACTTGCATTTATTTTTCAAAGCAAATTAAGCAAATTTAGAACTTATATGAAAAAATAAAGTGAACATTCTATTGTGATGATTTTTTGGGGGAAAAAAAAAGTGACATTGAGCACTAAATAGTATAATTGACTCCAAGGTACATTCTATAATAAAATAAAATTATAAAGAAAAAATAGTATAATTATGGATATGATGAGAAGTACCCTAAAAACAATAGTACGGAAAAATTTTAGGTGGCCCGTTAAAATTGTTCATGAAAAAACCACCTAAGAACCAAGTAGCCATAGGAAGCCTCACATTAATCACCTAAGGGTGTTTTGTTTCATAACCATATCTTCATGTGTTGAATTTATTATGAAGGAAACTTCATGATCAAGATGAGAAATGTAGTGACAAATGGGTATAAATTATACAATCCACAAAGTATCTATGTTATTATTAATCGTGATATGACTTTTAATAAACAAATAATACGGGATTGATGTTGTAATTAAAAAAGAATATTACTAAATGTTTGAATAAATCTTGAAGAGCAAAGTGAAGACTAAATACGCAACCTAGTACTAGTGCACCAGCTATAATCCTATGTTCAGAAGAATCGTCAACTACGATCCAATTATGTCTACAGTGTCAGTGTGTTTTATCTGGACGCTTTCAACATCATATAGCTGGAGATGACAATAATATAACAACCGAAGAATTGATGAATTTTGTTTTATTTACAAATTGCAATTCATTGACTTATAAAGAAGTTGCTTGTGATGATTATTGTATTAAAGTTATTGATGAAGAATTCATAAAATTGAAAATAATAATACATGGGGGAGCTTACTAATCTTCCTAATTTCAAGTAGAATGGACATTGTATGCATGATTATTTCATGCATCCAAATTAAGATCTCTCAAAAGGAATTGAGAAGGTTCTTGTTTAGAGCCCAGCTAGTCTTGGCCCTTTGGAGCTATCAAATATAACTACTGTTCAAGTGATACACTATGATGGCGTCAAGTGATGCATACAAATTAAATATGATATGACGAATTCCATTCACATTGGTCCTTTGGTTTACATCCTTCCTTGCACTGTTAGGAATACTGGCATGGCCCCCCCTCATCTCCTCAGCCCTTAAATATTACTTAATGAGGACCAAACAAATACATGAAATGCCACTTTGATTCGATGATCTTAATGTTTGATTTTAATCAACTTCTTTAATTAACTCAAGTTGTTAAAAAAACCCAATGCCAATTAAATTATTGAAGCTTATCCTCCCCTATTCTATGGTGAGATTCCAATGCTTAGCAGAAGACAAACAATATACTTCAATACCATTCTTCATTTTTAATAATCACACACATTTTATATGCTCCATGTCCTCAAATTCCCATATCAAATTGTAGTCTATACCCATCACCGCAAGATTAATGGATGGCACCACCACCCACATCTTCGGCCTCTCTCCGCTCCCTGTGGCGGTCATCGGCATCGTTCTAGCCATCGCCGTGCTATTAACGTACCACTGTATTGTGGCACATTGGTGCAGCCCAAGGGAGAGTAGCAGTAGTACAAGTCAGAGATGGATGGTGAGTCCCGGGAGTGTCAACAGCTCAGATGATTCAATCACAAACCTCATTCCTTCTTTCCACTACACCAAAGATATTGGCTTGGTAAATGCTACTTGTGTTGTATGCTTGTGTGAGTTCAAGGATGGTGAGGCGATTCGGATCTTACCCAAGTGTTTGCACTCATTTCATGTGCCTTGTATCGATATGTGGCTCTGTTCCCACTCCAATTGCCCGCTTTGTCGGACCACCGTGATATCATCTGGACATGTATTGGGTCACCGGCCGGAGTATCATACAGTGAGGCTGCCGGATTCCAGTCGAGCATGACAAGCAATGTGACATGGTAGGTATCATGGTAGGCGATGAAGCATTTGTTAACTAATTGGGTCGTTGTCTTGGGCCCATTTTGGATGGAAGCAAGCCTTGGGCCCAATAAAATAGTATGCTTAAGGAGGTCTCTTTCAAAATGGATGATCAACACTGGCCCATGATTTGGGTAGCCCCATTTCCAGCCACTCTCTTTTGGCTTTGGGTCAAAAATGTAGAAAATATTTAGACTAGGGGCAGGGTTGATATGTATATTATTCTTTTTCCTTCGAGGTTCCTATGGGAAGAATAGGTTGGCGGAATAGATTGATGGGAATGGATCTTTCATTGAAAGAATTGTTTCTACAATGGGCCTGAAAAGTTTTCCTTGGCCTGAAGCCCATTGGTTTGCTTAGAATTTCCATTGTGTGGGTCATATTTGACATTGATATTTTTGGATCACTCAGAAAAAGGTGACAAAAGGACGAATAAAATATCACCATTGGACAGATAATGTCTCAGGCCCAGCCCACACATGGGTCCCAACCCATAAAAGCAAAAAGAAAGCCCCGTGTTTCCACCCATTCAGTGAATTAAATCAAAGCGGCCTTGCCTTTTGTCTGAGAGCATTATGTTATGGGGTGACAGGATAGAAGGTGGGCCATGGGCCCAACAAACACTTCCAAACGGGCCCATTGCTTTCAACAGACCCAAAGATGATTCTTCTTTCTTCCTTTCCCACTTCAATTCACGCTTAGAAAAGTTATCAACTTGCCCATCTAGTGAAAGCACCAAAGGGTTCCACACTTGGGTGGGTCAAACCTGTTTGATCACAACCATACAGAATACTTCGCATGACCCCTGGTGTACCATCATGCATGACTTGACTTGTATCCATCCATGATCAGCTTTAGGGTTTTCACCTTTTTTGGGCAATGACTCTTCTCAATGGAGTCTTAAAGGGACACAACGCTGAATTGCATTATTTGCCACTAAAAACCATCATCCATACATCATTCTCACGCTTGGTGGGCCCAAAAAGCCCATCTTGTAAATCAAAAGGCCCATATAGTCCACCTATGGACTACCATAACAGTCGAATAATATATTTCTGAAAACATTCTGCTGCCCAAGTTGCTTGGACCATTAAGTGTCCTAAGTGCATATAGACCAGCTTTGATAGGTAGGAATACTTTTTCTCAATTATTTTTGTGGGTGTGTTTGGCTGATGGTATTGCGAAGTAGGAGATTGGGAAATCATGGAAGGGGGGTTTGCATTTGTTAAGGCAATCACACACACGAACAGTAATAAGGAAAATAAACAAAAATCTTAACGTTTTTCAACCATCAATATGAGAAGAATTCACTAATCAAAAATAAGATTGAAATATTGCAATAATAAAAACTCTTTTTATCCTTTTAATTGCGATTATACACAATTTCTGTCTTTCATTCGAAATCTTGAATCATAAGAGAGATTAAATATAACAGAAGTAAATTCATCATTCAATAAATAAATAAATAAAATTATTCAAGGGATGTTAATATCCCTTAACCTAGCAAGCAAACTTAATGGGAAGTTTGATTTAAATATCCTTGACAGATAATAATTCTGATTTCACAATCCATATTTCCAATGCTATCGTTTGGTTTTGAAAAAAATTACATTCATTGTGATCTATGATTTTCTAGTGATAGCTAGTAAAACATTCTTCTAGCACTGATTAAAGGGTTTTGTGTAAAGGTTTATATCTCTATCCAATTATTATAAACCCTTCGCTTGGTGACAAAAAATGTTAATTTTATATTGGAATATTTTGTCTTCCAATATAAAGTTGAGAGAAAAAGTAGTAGACCTTGTATAATAATAATTTTCATTGACCAATATTTTATTAATCTAATTAATGATTTGTGAGTAGAACCTTGTTCCCTAGGGCATTTCTGTATATTGACCCAAAAAAGTAATACTTATTGACACATCTCTTTCCTCTTGCTTTGCAACCCCATGTGAGCATCCCTCGAGTTATGTGACCTCCCCAACCTGCCAACCACTAGTCTAGTGTGTTGCCCACTCTTTGCCTCTTCCCTTGTGGTTTTCTGGGCTCATGGTTTTAAGTTTTTTTTTTTTTGGGGTGGTGGGGGGGTTCATTTCATCTGAACAAAGTGGTTTAAAGCTAACCCATTTTCAGACAAAACTTGTTATTTCTGGATTCCTAATGTTTCTTTTTGAAAAATGAGAGATCATCCTTACATAAATTAAAGGGTGGTTTTTTGTTTTGGGGTTTGGAGTAAAAAGTTAGCTGGATATGTATCTAACTAGCTTTATAATCATGTTTCATGTCATGATTAGAAAATGTGATTTTCAGGGAAAAAGTGAGCTTCTTTTGTTTGTTTTTCAAGATGGGTTTTGTGATTTACTCATATAGTTGGTGTATGTTCAATCAAAGCTCTTCTTAAGGAAGAGTATGAGAAGCTGACAAGGGTTTATGATCTGGGTTCTTGGGTGATTTGTGTAGGACCCTTCAGATATTACTTAGAACTATTTTCCTTCACTTATTATTTTTTATTCGCTCTTGTTTTTTCTTCCAGTGGAAGGGTTTTAAAGTATAGAAAATAGAGTATAGTTGAGGGGAATTAAGTTGAGAATTTCAAGTTCCTTTAGATGTGATTTGAAAACAAAGATGAGATCTTTGAGTAGTGTAGGACTTGGTCTGAGCATAGTTTTTGGGTGCCTTCTGTTAGCTCTAGTTGCTGAGCTTTACTACTTGCTCTGGTGGAAGAAGAGGCTCACCAGCACAGAGATGGAGGATGATTACAGCAGCCCAGCAAGGGAGTTCCTGTACATGTACTGTTGGAAGAAGCCATCTTCTTTGAGCTCCAGAGCTCTCAATCCCCAAGAACTATGCTCTTCAGACAGAGTAACTGACACCCATGTGCTTGAACCACAGCAGGCTCATCATCAGCTTCATATGCATGGAAAAGAGGACTATTTGCTCAAGCCCTTTGGAGAAGAAACCATGGAGACTGAACTCATGAGGCTGCATGATCTCTCTGGCCCTCCAAGATTTCTCTTCACCATCAAGGAAGAAACAAAGGAGGATTTAGAATCTGAAGATGGGAAGTCTAGAGGTGATAAGAGTGCAAAGGGGTCAAGAAGTAGGAGCCTGAGTGATCTTCTTCTAACAGTGGAGACTCCATTTTTGACACCTCTTGCTTCTCCACCATTTTTCACTCCTCCTCTTACTCCTATGGACTCCTCTTATAACCACCAAGGAGTCAACCCGCTCTTTGAATCAGCGGCAGATGCTGATCAGTTTAGCAAAATAAGTTCATCACCACCTCCCAAGTTCAAGTTCTTGAAGGATGCTGAGGAGAAACTCCACAGAAAAGTAATGGAAGAAGCCAAAAAGGAGCAGTTGCAGTTTGAAGTGTCTGCAGATTTTGCAGTTAATCCTCCTTCCTCTTCAAAGCTTCACAAGGATGAAGAAGATGGATCGTTTATCACCATTGTTGTTGCTAAGAACAAAGAGAAAGACCTCACTCATCATTCAAGCTCTTCACAGATACTTCCTCTGGTTTCTTCCCCTTCAACATTCGACCCATCAGCTAGCAAGAAACCCATCTTGCACCACAGCTTCACAAATTAAATATTTCCTTAGTTTCATTTTATGACTGAATTTACTGATTTTTTTTTTTCTAGAGATTTTGGGTTTTCTCTTACTACATTTAGGGTGTTTGGGTATCAATTAGTAGTTAATCTGCAGAAACCCTTTTGCAAAGCATCTTGAAATTTCCAGAGGAGAGACAACATTCTCTGCAACATGATGCTGGGAGGTGGCCTGATGGTGCAAGTGGAAGACTTGTGGGGTTATTTGTTTTATTCAATCTCCATGTCTCTCCTGAGTTGTCTGATACCTGTAATCATTCATGTGGGTGATACTAGTACAGAGGGTGTTGTCTAAAGAGCCACTGTAAATTCTTTTAAGGCCAATTCCCCTCCATGCTTCTGAGAGATACACATAAAATAATACTGTTGCACTGTATCCACAACACTTTCCTGTATTCTTTTATAGCATCCATACCCCACACACCTTGATGAAACATGGAAACATGTCCTTCTGATCCTTTCCATCACTGTAGATTGGTGGTCTGATCATGATGCCGCTAGCAGAAGGGTTAGTGTGGTGGGCCAAAGGCAAAGGAGGTACCCCATTCAACAAAGTGACAAGGTTGAAAAAAGACAGGTGGGATTGTGACCTGTGAGGAGATTCCCTTCAGCTTTTTTCCTAAACAACATGGAATGGAATTGCCCGTGAAATCTCTCCAGCGAATGGACTGAAAGGTTCCCACCTTGTTGAATCATTACAGCCACTACTACTGCCTTTTCCAAGTTCTTTAAATATTAGACATATTTGGATGATTCATGGGTTGGGCCATGTCTATCTTTCAACGTTCGAAATACATTGTTCCTGGTACATCCATCAGATTATCTTTCTGGATATTGATTTGAGAAACTAAAAAACTCCACAAACAAAACATACAGCTCATATTCCAATGGCATCAATATCTGTCATTCAGAACTTCAACAAAGGCTGTTTTCAGGCTAGTTTCTTCCTACTCATCTGTAAATGGAGAAAATCTAGTAGAATGGGTAAGGCATCTGGGAGTTGCCCACTCTACTGGCACAGGAACGAAGATAATGAGCTGAATCAGAAGCCTGAGAGTCATTTCATTAGCTAAGATAGAAATCCAAGGTATCCATCAAGTGATTGTGAAGATGCCATTCATATCAAGAGCTAGCATATACATGGGACATTTGCAAGAAGAGGTGGGAGTTGAGTCGTTTAACATTCTAAGGCATCATACTTTCACTTTCCATTGGAGGTGAATCTCTTAAACAATTCTGTACATTCTAAATTTTCATTTCTTTTCTTTGGTCTTCTTATGAGGAACCAAACAAAGCATAAAGCAATGGAATTAATAATTCAGAGAATCCATAAAGTAAAAGGCATTACTGTCAGCAAGTTTCTCAATTTCTTAATTAGTCTACATTTTTTTTGTACTGTATGAAGTATTTTCTAGATTGACAAATGATTGTAACATCGGATTTCTCGTTATAAAATAAGAAAAGTTACTAAGAATATTCATAAGAGGAAAGGGTTATGAGACGAAGATTAGCTTATAAAGATTATCAAGCTTATACTCTTTCCAATATAATGAAATGATTTCTCCCGTGTATTAGTCAGACGTGTTTTGTAAAATCACATTAAAACCCCTTATATTTCTAAAAAAAATATTTTATTTTTGTGTTCTTGAACTAATATTGTTTGCATTAAATTCTTGCCCCAACCATCACCAAAAAAGAGGTAGTGATATACTTCTAAGAGCAACACAGTACTTAGTATTACCTATTCCAAAATGGTGTGGGTTGACTGAAAAGAAAAGGGTGTTTCAGAAACATGTTCCTGTAGGGATTGAAAAAAGAAATGGGAGTATGATCAACAGATCCCACCCACAAACTGCCAGTCTCCACTGGAAGAGGTGATGATTAAGGTAGAGACTAGAGTAGACAGCAGTGGACCCAAGAAGAAAGAAAAGGGTAAATCATTCATGCCAATATCTGACCAAACACCCCTTCAGTACCTTCTCTAACTGATTTGGAAAATTCATGGATTTCTCTGCAAACCATTATGATTTTCTTATATCAAGCTTTGAGCATATTCCCACAGGATTTATTAGTTGAGTATTATAGATTTGTGCAACTTACAATACATGGACTGATCATGCATGTGCTCCTTCATTTTTTTATACAGAATCTTGGAGGCTTTTTGTTAATTATCATTAAAAATAGTTGCATAATTTTTAAAATAGTAGTAAAAAATTTTATAAAAACAAATTTTTCAAAATTTGTTTAAATTTTTTTTTTTTTTGATATAACAAATTTAAGGTATTTTTAATTTTTGAGTATTGAAATAAAATTTTGTACCTAAAAATAATTTAAAGTTGTTATAAGAAAATGTTGTCAAACATACCATTAGCCTTTTCACTCGGTTATTTTGTTATTTTCTTTATTTTTATTTTTATATTTTATTTTAAAATTTAATTATAATTTTAATTATTAAATATTAACATCAAGATATCAAAAGGATGGTTTGACTTAGCTGAGATGATGACTTCATATTGGGCTTGGCCTTCGTATGAGTCCATTATCTCTCCAATGAACTTATGAGGATGAGGAACAACCCTAATTTTTTAGAACTAACAAAATTTCATCATGAAATTTTTTGAAATAAACTAATTTTATGGTTGGGTGAATTTTGACATAATTTTATGAAGAATATTAGGAATGTAAAAAATAAATTATATGAGTACCATATTATAAATAATAAAAGGGATAGGTGGTCACATTAAATATCTCATTGTAATCTAGCATTATTTATGAAATATTTTGCAAATTTTAGAGGTTGTTTGGTTGTTGAAAAAATAAATGAAAAGAAAAATGAGAACTTTATTTGCCTAAATTTGGATTTAAGCATCAATCAAACATGGAAAGGATAAGTTATTTTTGGAGTCATTGATGAGGAAGAAGAACCTTCTCTTTTAATTTAATTTTTACATAATTTTATGATTAAAAAATTGTAAAGATTTAGGATAAATGGAGGTAAAAATGTAAAATGAAGATATGAACTTAAGAATAAGTAAATTATTTTTACTTATTACTTAAAGTTGACTTTAAGTATTATTATTAAGCTATTTTACCAAACATACTTAATGACTTAAATTAAATTATTAAGTCACATTAAATTGTTAAGTTGGTTTACCAAACATCCACCGAGACCATTTCCTATTTTTATTGGATTTACATTTCTTGATCATTTAATCATATAATTCATAACATTTCCAACCTAACTTCTAGTATTTATAGGCCAAGAATTTATAGATGAAGATCGTTTAAGCTCTCTATGTTGTCATTAAATTTCATTCCAAAATAACCTACTATTGCCTACCGGTAACCTTGTGTTTAAGTTAAGGATAAAATTATTCATGATATTTATGATATTTCTATCAAAATATATGTAATTTAATAGATAAATTTAATGTTTTATGACATTCGATCATCATCATTTCACTTGGTGATAACCTAGTATTTAGGAGAAAACCCAAATTCGAGGCTCATCCCCGATATAACCTAGCCTTTGGGAGAAGATCCAAATTCAAGACTCATCCCCAATTATTAGTATTTGATTATTTTTTATTTATGGAATTTGATTGAAAACATTCTTATCCATTATGCATTTGATTTTGCCTATCTCCTTTACTATTTCCATTTGGTGTATCTCCTTTATTCTTTCTCTTAATATAAATTTGATTTTGTGTATTTATCCGATTATTTAAGTTTTGTGTATCTCGTTGATTATTTTCCTTCATATCTCAAATTTATAAGTACAGATATCAAAAGAGGGGTGTGATGAATATTTGACTCTCCTTCCCAAATAACATATAAAATTTTAAATATAACATAAAGATAAATACAAATAATCCCTTAATCATGATAAGAAAAAGAATCAAAATACTGATGTCTAATAAGACTTCATTTCATAGTACTTATATCAATATGCTTCTTATATTATTTAATATTATTATATCACACGTATACTACTTTATTAAAAAAATAATTTAATATGTATATTATTGATTATTTTGTCATTTTTCAAAATTTAATCAAAAAACATCAATGTCCATATTTTTCAAGATATTTTCTTAGAATCAAACCAATAATATTTTTGATATTTTCATTATTGCATCAAGACAATCTTGGTCTTACCCACATTTAATCCATTTTTAGGAATGACGTGTCATAACACAATTCTAGAAGTCACCATCAAGGCATCAAGTGATAATCTTGCCAATCGAGAACTATATTTTTCTTTCTACACTCAAGATATCTTCCTTGACCTCTCAAAAGTACATTTAAATGTGCTCAAGGGACAAGTAAAAGGAACCTTCACTCTCTTATCTCAACATAGACACCCAATTATCCATGCAAGATTTGATACAGAGGCAATAGGAGAAAATGATCCCCTCTTATTCACTAACTTCAATTTTTTATAATCAATATGTACTCTCCCTTTGGTAGTTAAAGAGTGAGAATTGATTCACCTTTTTCAATTTTTCATGGATGTTATATCCTAACTTTTTAAACACAACTTGAATTAAACTAACAAAATATTTGAAATAATGGACTTGTTTGAATGAACCCATGTAATAATTTACTCTCAATCATGTAAATATTGTCTACTTTGGACCTCAAAGGGGAATTTGTTTGTTTGGTCCATGACAAGAATATTATGTTTACATGAAGGGATGATTATGTTATGTCACATTGAATAGGGGAAAAAATCTATGATACTAACTATATGTGTATAAATTCTTTTTAATCATGTAGACGTATTTTAAAACAATAAAATTATATTGAGATTTAAGCAAATAATATATACATGATCGAAAACCTATTATAAATGATATAAAAGTCAATCATTAGGTATGACGTGAGAGTTATCAATTAGTTGTCAGGTCCTATTTCTTAGAACATTCCATGTGTTGGTTACTGGTTGAAACTATTCTTTTGGTAAGAAAAAAAAAAAAAAAAAAAATATATATATATATATATATATATATATAGAGAGAGAGAGAGAGAGAGAGTTAAGACAAGGAATAATAAATGTGAGATAATAATTTTATTAAAAAAAAAGAAGTGAGTTCCCCTTTATAATATAGGTGAGCCACTTTTTAACCCAAAACCAACAGCTACATCTTCACCCAAATGAAGAATTTTGTAAGGTCTCTTTAGAATTCTTTTGCATTTATAGGCTTCCCAGGCCAAGACTGTTTTCCATATAGTCACAGCATTAAAGAAGGTTAGAGGGTAGGATTGCATTTGAAATATTCTCGAGAACATTATCCACCTCTAGAAGGCTGTCACATCTCTTTATGAAATATTTGTTGGAAAAGAGATATATTTCAAGTTTTTTTTTTTTTTTTGACATTTTTATCTCTATAATTAAAAAGAAAAAAAAGATGTTGGATAAAAAAAAAACTGAAAAATGCTATTTTCATTTTTTTTTTTTAACTAAATGAAGTAAATAACCCATATTTGATTGATAATTAAATGTTTTTTCTCCAAATATTTTTAATAAAATATTTTATTTAAAAATATTATTAAAAGTCAAAAAAACATTATAAGTAATTTTTCTAATGCTACAAATGATTTTCAAATTTTTTTTTTTCTTTAAAAACAACTTTTAGACTAGTAGAGTTTTTAGAAAACAATGCGAATGGCACTCTTAACTATAATCTGCATCATGGTAGAGCTCTGAATACACCCAAACATAGGTTGATACAAATCATTAGACCCACATTCAATTCCCAGTTTAAAATATTCTGCATTCGAAAAACAAGGCCTAAAGCATATATCGTTTAGAAGTTGAAGGTAGAACATTTGTGGTTAAAGAGTATTGAAAATTTCTGACTTCTAGCACATAATACACAAGCTATAAAGGTTCCAAAGGCAAGTACAGCTCTGCTTGCATTTTTGTTATCTGCTGTGCCTGGGTGACACATCAGCAGATCTAGATCTAGACCCAGACAGTGATCTTGAAACTCGTCGGGGAGGAGGCGACCTCCGACGATCTCGTGCTTCATCAGGCTCATACGCAGATTTCCTGCAGTTGCAAAAAGGAATTACAAAAGATAACAGAAGTTGGCTTGAACATTACTGGAGATGAAATCCTCCACACCCCCAAGCGGATTGGGTCAGGGGGAGGGAGAAACTTATAGAACTAATGAAATAGACAACTTACTCGAGATATCCATTGCCTGTATGATGATTTTGGTCAGCAGCATCATCATAACCTGGAGAGTATGAGCGGCGAATGTGGTCACCATCTCGCTCCGGTGGATGATCTCTTGGTGACCTAGGGTGTTCAACATGCCTTCTTGGGGAAACAGAATAGTCACCACGACGTCTGGGAACAGGAGAATAGGATCTGAAAATATAAAATTATTCATATCAGTAACTTGCTTTAGTGGGATCCGTGGAGCAAATGGCAGTTTGTAATCTATGACTGCGTACCTTGAGCGGTATCTTCTGGATCCTGAAAGGAGACGAGGAGGGGAACGTGATCGGGACACTGATCGAGACCGAGAACCCCCTGAAACACAATTGACAGCAGTTTTACTTCAAAAATACAAATAAACCTCGGAATAATCAAGAGCTTCCCATAATTAAATAAGGATCAAAACTTAATTTTAATCAGGTTAATCTAGGCAAATACCGTTTAAAGGAACCACTGTTTTAGACTGTCTAGGTTAAATCACTTATTCAACTTCCAAACAAAGAATTGAAGAAATTGTACTAATTGCCCATATAACTTGCTCGGGCATTCTCACCTCTAATTATTAACTCAAGACGCCATATAATATCTGAAAGCGCATAAGTTACATTCTCACATGTCTCGAATCTAAACTCTATTGCTTTTACCAGCCAAACATCCAAGAGCTCCCAAAAAAGCCACCCTTTGGTCGATTCCATCTAACTGTGATAACTACGGTAAAAGTGTAACCGTCGGCTAAGTTTTTAATAGACATGGTGTTGAAGGTGTTCAAGCCACATAATGGCAGTTATATGAGATTCCACTGCTTCAATCGCAAACTCGCCCAAATCTCATTGCAGTTCATGAAGTTAAGAAGCACAATCAATAAATTTGCTAACTTAAAGAAAGATTTTATTTTTTTATTTTTCTTTAAGACTATTTTATATATGTGATTACCATGAAAGAAAGATAAGCAAGAGAGGCAATCACATTATAAACTAGTCATCAAAGATAGAAAAGGCTTAAAGAGGATCCACCTCCATGCAGATAAGATCAAGAATAAAAGATTTCTAATCCATTATCAGGTGGCCCACAAGTAAAGAAAAGCAAAATAGAATGCCAGATTTACTGTCATACAAGAGCAATCATGCTATCATTTTTACAGAAGCATTCCATGCACTATGAATATACTTGGTTCACAAGAGACCAGAAAAACACTTGATTCTCAATTCCAAGCAGAAGAAATGCAATGGATAGTGCCTACCAAAAATGCCAGATTTTCTAGTAATTCAAAGGAGAATCTTAGAAGGAAAAAAATATAAAAGCAAAAATATATATTCAAAAGTAAGAAGGAAGTTGACAGAAACATCTTTACCATAATAAGATGATCTCCGTCCTCCATAACTTGATGGTCCTCTGCAGTATGCTGGAGTGCATTAGAAGAATGTCCATAGCACCCCACAGACACACACAAACACAAACAGATGGGGGACTACAAATATTATTACCTGACCCTGGCCCGGGTACGCATCTCCTCAGGCCGTTTCCTTGTCTCCGCGGCAACAACAACACTTATCTCCCTTCCAGCAAAAATCTGTCCATTCATATGATACTGAGCCTCAGAAGCTTCATAAGGGTCCACAAATTGCACAAAGGCAAAGCCTCGAGGCTCCCTGCAAGTGAGACATGCTCATGTTTCATTAAGATATACCAAGCATTGGAATGAGCATCCATTGGATGTATGAGGATACCAACTTTATAGAAGGTTCAAAAACAAAATCATCATACCAAGTTATTGCCACAATGTCATCACTTAGTATACCTTTCTTATACAAATCTAAATATCAGCTTCAGAGCACTTCCACGTAAGTGGACATCAGGTTTTCATAAAAGCAGCTTGGTTCCAAGCTTAGTGGCTGACCTTTTCTTCTATTACTCAAGTATGAAAGGCAACTTCAAAAGATGAAAGTGACTTGAAAATTCTTCAATATATGAAGCACTTGAAATCAACGTTGGCCCAAACTTAAAATCTTCTCATGTAGCCTTCAATTGTTCGACAATCAATCTTCTTCTTCATCAAACTTCTATAGATTGTGTAATTTTATAGTTTCTCTTCATAGAGGAACATTCTTCATTTGAACATTACTCTTAACACCCTTGGGAGACCAACATGTTAGGCAATGATAAACAGTAGGTCTTCATCAAATGTGGGGCTTGGGCTTGTTTTAACTTCAAACCAACATACCCCCTGACAAACGAGTTAAAACCGTAACTCACTATGGAAAATAAAAGTAAAACCTTGTTACATAGTTCAGAATATAACTCAACAGACATAACTTTTCCATACCCTATTCATATTCCAACGACCAAGGAACTAGAATGAGAAATCTATGATAATGAAAAATCAGAACTTTTGATGTCAAATTTCAGAATTTGGCTTATGAACTATAATCTCATACTTATATAAGATATGAAAAAAATTTAAACCCCAAAAACTTAATGTGAAAAAAAAAAAATTATTGGGAACAGCAAGATGATAACATGAAATTTTCATGTTGAGGTAACTATTTATAGGAATTCATAAACCCATCAAAAGCAGTTTGGTGAAACAAGATGCATGCGAGTCTGAGGCTTAATTAGTTTAAAAGCTAGGTCCAGCTCATTCACCAATCAAACGAGCCAAGCTCAAGCTTGTGAGATTGAAGATTGATTTCAATGCATGCCAACATTGAAGATTGCAGGCCTCACTCAACTAGATTGGTGAGCAGTTTCAATATGGTTTGTGCATTTGTCATATTGTAACTCTCTGAGCAAGTGAATCAATGCAACTAGTTTATAAAGGCTAATATAAAAGCATTGGAATGTGCAGTAATCACTAAACATTATGGATGAACGTGAGAATCAATGTCAGATTAGTTCATAAAGGAGTTTGACTTGCTGGTAAACAAGCCTGGTCTAAGCATAATTTCCAAACCAAACCAGTCAATCCTGAACTTGAACCAAGTTCAGACAAGCAGAGTTGGACAAGTATTAAACGCAAGAACAAATTAACATCAACCCAGTTTATAGCCCAAAATTTGGCTAAACTCGATGTGCATCCCTAAATCAATTTTAAGATGAAGAACAGTACTTATGAAGAGAAAGGCATACCCTGTGTAATAATCCTTTGGAAGATATACATCCCTCACTAGTCCAAATCTTTCAAATGGAACACGAAGATCCTCTGGTCTGTAACAGCAATAAAGATTTGAGCAAAAGATCCTCTCACATTAAAAAAGAGCTAAAATTATAAAAACAAACAATGATACAAAAACCAAGTGCTGGTATCAGAAAATTGCCTGCAATTCAGAGGAATATTCCGGACCAAAAGGCTTCCATGATTCTGTTCCTTGCGTCTCCCATACCCACCATATCCCCTTCTGGGAGGGCTTCTTTCTCGTCCCCCATATCCTCTCCTTGGAGCACTGTAGTATGGTGGACTGTATCTCCTCATAATGGACTGCAGAAAACAATAAATCTAAATAAGTTACACCACAGTTCAAAACAGGAAATAGAATTTAACAATGTACTAAACTAATAAAATAAAGTATCAGAAGAATGACAAATAACACAGTTTTATCCTTGCATGGGAGAAAAACTAATTTAAGTAAATAATTCGCTCAGCATCATTAAGGAGCTGGGAAATCCAGTGAAAAGCCAATTGCAAAGTTGTATCACTAAATGCCAAAGATTAAGAATCTGTTTGGGAATGTGCTCCAAAAACAGTTCTATAATGTTTTATAGAACAAAAATATATTTGAGAACTTGGAATGTTCTCAACCAATTTTCATTATTTCCAAAAATTGCTTGAAAATAACTTTTATCTGTAGCATTTTATTTTCAACCATTCTCTGTATTTGTATAATTATTTTTTGGGTTAATTTCACTCACCTCCCTCAAGATTTGGCTAAATATATTGTCACCCTCATCAGATTGAATTTTCATCAAATGCCTCCTTTATTTTGAGTCAAGAGGGCAAGTGAATGAAAATAACAAATAAAAAAGATAAGAAATGTATTTGATGAAATTTCAAACCAATGGAGGTTAAGTATATTTAGCCAAAACCCTAGGAGAAGTTAATGAAATTAATCTGTATTTTTTAAAAGAGCCCCTAGAAAACTGGTGAAAGCAATTAAAATACGCCATCAAAAAACACCAATGTTTTCAAAACAGTTTTAAAAACCTGTTTTCCTTCAAAAAATCACCAAACGTGTTTTAGAGATAGGAAAACAGTTCCCAAACAGGTTCTAAACTTCAAGAAAGCTTTAAAAGCATATGAATCACTTTGCAACTGCTACATCCACAACCCTCTTTAAAGTTGCATTATAAAACTAATTATCAATAGATAAACTACCAAACACAGCTATTAACCTAAAGCAAATGACATCTGAAAGTAGACAAGGAATAGCAGTGATTTTTTTTTATAGACCACAAGGAATAGCAGTGATGATATCCCACATATCACAGAACACATCAAAGCCCTAACTGTCGTCCATAAGGAACGCCAGAATCATGAAAGCAGGTAACATGCTTCGTCACTTGTAACCAAAATTATGTAAATAATTTTTTTTTTTATGGGCAAACAAGAGAATATATTAAATAGTTGGTCATATTTCATTGATAGAACCATTCTCATAAGCTTCTAAACAAAGAAAATTTGTTGACCTTGAAATTCTTTTGAAAGATCTGCAAAATCTTGCCCTTTGGAAATCCAATCCTGTGGAATCCAAAATTTTTGCCTTCACTTCAAATTGTTTTCCAATAATAGCTGCCTACAGAATTTAAGGATAACTTCAAATCGATCGCTACATGAACTACCCAAACTGCGGATTTGTGATTTGGAAACAGCGACTTAGATTCTAAAGCACCAATTTCACTGGAAAACCCGTCTAAGTTCACACACAGCAACACATGGAGAACAACCCTAACGCTATGTTTGGTTGGTAAGAAAAATAATTTAAATAAAAACAAAAGGAAAGGAAACAATAACAACAACAATTAGAAAGTTCCAATCATCAATCGGAAACAAAACCAGAAAATACGTGAATAAATCTTTAACTATCCCTTATTCTGTTTTCTACCGTTCTCTCAGAAACCAAACAGATGCAAATTAAAATTCGAAGAACAACATTAGGGTTTCCGAATCCCCTTGATAATTCAAAAGAAGAAAAAGAAAGGAGGAAATAAGAAAATCCATGGCTTAAGAGTAATGAGAATAACATTTTACCTACGGAGTCGACAACCTCAAGGAAGAATCGCCCGACAATCACTCTCAGATCTAAGGAATCGAACTGGAGTCGAGGTACTTTATAGGCCAGCTCAAACCAACCCTAGAAGGCCCGGGCCGACCGGACCAGTTTTAGGAAAGTGAGCTTTTATTGTTGAACCAGCCCAACCTTTGTTTGGGCTGGACTTGAGTAACCGAGCCTTGACCCGAATAGAATTTCACTATAACTGATGTGACTTACAACTTACAACTTATATGTTTTTCCACCAAAATATCTATTAAAAAAATTGCACTCACATTCATACTAAGAAAGCAAAGGAGAGATTTTTAATATTAGAAGATATCAAACTAAGGTGATAATTCATGTTGATAGTTCAAGTTTGTGTTTGTGTTATGTCAAAGTCTAAACATTCTACTATATAAGTTAGTTTAAATCCGACACGAATAATAATCATGTCAAAAACATAAATCTAAAAAATATGTAATTATTATAAATATAACATGTAATGTAACCTATTTAATGAACAAGTCATTTTATTTAATGTTAAATTGAGTTAGGTATTTCATAAGTTTATATGATTAAATGACTCAATTACCTATTTGTTTAAAAACAAATTTAAAATGAATTATATATGTATTAAATAGTTTGAAGTTATAATTGGATTATCATCAGGATTGTTAAATGGGTTAATTCTATTATACAGATTAACTTAAAAATACATATTTATTAAATGGGTCATGCAGGTCAACATTTATTTTATTTAAACCCAATTATACTCAATACAAACCTACAAAAAGAGTGTTAAGCTCGAGTCATATTGACAAATCGTGCCAAACTTTATTACTACTAATTAAAACTAAGAAAATAAAAATGAAAATGTTGGATAATTAGGCTTTAATGTTGACGAAGGTGTTTAACCATAATAAAGACTTTTTAGACAATGTTTTTTTACTCTTTGAAAAGAGAGAAAGAAATGGAAGAATAAGAAAGGGGAAACAAACATGGTAACGAGGAAGGACATTTAACATGTAAGATCATTTATCAAGAATAGACATTATCTCCTCTTAATCTAATGGTTTCTGTAGACTTTGAAACCATTTGATATGAGATATAACATTCACCGCTCTTGCAAACACAATGAGGATGAGATTAGATAGGATTGTGGACTCACTTGGACCTTGTGTCCCATAAAATTATTAGGTCACTCAAATAGATAAACATCCCTTGTGAGGCCAAATAGAGTCACACATAAAGGTTAGAGATGGACTTTGATACAATTTAAAGAACTTTATCTTATATTTAATGTGAGATATCATAATCTACATGACTTTCGCATATTTTTAGGTTATGAGACAAACAAACACTCTCTATAAGGTTAAGCAAAGTCTCGTACCAAGTTAGAATCGACATTGATATAAGATACATATTACATGACTTTAAAACATTTTTTATATTATATATTACATATATAATATTAAAAACTTTTTCCAGATAGAGGATGTCACATAAAATATACTTCACACTTACTATTAATAAGATAACACTGTATAGTTATTTGAAATGCATATTAGGAAAGTAACATCAAAGATTATGATTTTCTAAGTGTTTTCAAATTTGTCAAGATAAATTTAATTTTAATAATTGATTTTCCATTTTATTTATTTATTTTTCAAATTAAATAAAAAAACTCAAAAACATATCAATCAAAATATCAAAATACAATTTTTTCCAAAACTCAAAATATACGGTTTGAGTTAAGTTGTAGCCTGCCACTGGTTTACCACTACCTATTTTTTACTCAGTGCAGAAGACATCATCTCTAGTAACAACCATAAATTCACAATTTCTGTAAAATGGGAAATTTCACCAAATGATGTATTCACTCACAATTTGTGAATGAAAATGTTCAATGCTCCTGGCCCCATTTCAATAGGATAAACAACTACCAAGTATTACTTCTGAGGAAGGATGCGAGCTATAATGGATAAAGATATAACACCCTACAGTCTACACCTCTGCTACAATGTATAATCGTAAGAGAAGAAAGAGTCTTGCTCATCGTCCATCATTGCTCTGCATGGCAAAATGCAGTTTCCGTTTTCCCTTTCTCCTCAACATCTAAGCCTCCTGTGTACAGGACTTCTGCAACCCAAAGCATTCGAAGTTTGAGCAGTCATCCCAAACGTAGCAGAGCTGAAGATGCCAACTGGTTTTTTAGATGAGATCCAGGTTTATCAAGTTTCTCTCAGATGATGGAAAGAGAGGATGAATATATGCACTACTCTGCAGGCTTGCTAAAGGTCAAAAGATCCAGACTTTGTGACATCAACAAGCAATTGGGACATCTAACTGAGATTGGAGGTTGTTGGAGTCAGATTGCAAAGGGATCTTCTGGAACTCATTTCTTAGCTGCCCACAAGCTGCACTTGCATCAAGACCCCGTGTCTGACGCACACTGACAGTTACTTTACGTGACTCCAGGGCAGCAGCAAATGCTTGCACCTGCCAAAATAAAATCTCTCAGAACAAGATTCATTCAACTAACAAGAAAAAAAATTTGTTGGAGAACAATAACCAAAAGAATAAAAAAAATCCATAGATTGTAGTTCATACTGCCTTGTTATATGGACGCTGAAATTCAGAGCCTTCAATTGGATTGAAGGGTATCAGGTTCACATGATAACCCGGTCCCCATTCATGGAGTAGTTCTGCAAGCTCTATTGCATGCTCCACAGCATCATTTACACCAGCTAACAAAGATGTTATTTGCATTAGTTTTTTTTTTTTTTTTTTTTTGTAACTTCAAAAATGAATGCCCATAGTGCACCACAGAGACAAATTTCTCCAAATGAAACTTCAGTACCTAAAAGTGTGTACTCAAAAGATACGCGACGGCTAGTTTCCAGGAAGTAGTCCCTGCAATCCTTCATAATTGCATCCAGAGGGTAGGACTTTGCACTTGGTACAATTGTTTCCCTTAGTTTCTGGTTTGGAGCATGCAAGCTGATACACAAGATAATAAAGGGCAAACTAAATGCAAAGCCTTACAGATAGCAGACAATCGGAAGAATGATATCGGATGGTTTAGTATACAATGGAAAAGATGTGAGAATAGGGACAAGTACTTGCTCCGCTGTTTAATGCTCATAGCAAAGATAATAAATGGGATAGTCACTCACTCTCATATTGTTTACTACCGCATTTAGAAGAACCATTAGATAATTACACAAACACAATCAACATCATTTTGGTGGTCCACATGAACATTCAGCCTAGCATTCTTCATTTCTGATACAAAATTACGCACCTGATAGCCAATGTGGATTGAAGTTTGTAAGAAGCCAACTTCTTAATTGTGTTGGGAACCCCTACGGAGGAAATTGTGATCATTCTTTGCCCAATTTGCACATCCTTAAAACAGAGGAAGAAGAAAAAGCCCATCAAGTATGAGTGTGAAATCATAGACCCACATACTGCCAATTGTCATGAGACCTCAACACTAAATAAGATACAATCAGTATCATGGGATAGTTTGATACTCCTTCAAAAGGAAGAAATTGTATATAAAAAGAAGACTATAATCTGTATACAATAACAAAAATCGATGTTCTGGTGCATTTGGAGGAATGCAATGACAGCTCTAACCAGTCTATGAAAGAGTTCTTTCTAAACACACTCTCACATCTTTGATGGCTTCAGTCAGGGCTAAGGTTGGTGGCACTTTGTTTTTTCTTTCCTGTTCTCCTTTTTTCATTCTTTAGTGCTCTCTGTGTACTTCATGTCTATTTGGGCTGAATACCCTTTTATTAGGTGCTCACTAATCTGTTTCCTTTGCCTATCAGAAAAATAGGAAAAAAAAAACTGGAATATCTAGCTTTCCCTGTATAACAAATGACCTGGCAATAAATCTCTCCAAATCTGACCTGATTCATTCACTTAATCATGCTCAGTTCTCTAACATTAAGGAATTGGATAAGACCTTAAAATAAAAAATAAAAATAAAAAGGTATGTGGATGCAGTAACTTATGATTGTTAGAAGCAATACCTAACCTTTTTACAAAAATGAGTCAATTTATTATTATTTTTCTCTTTTATCAGAAAAATTGGTTGACTTGTTATGAACTTTAGCTAAATGAAAAAAATTAGAACCAGCATATAGATGATTAACAATTGTGCATGAAAGAGTTAATAAGTGACCTTATTCAAGCAACGGTGAGCTTCAATAACTGATTTCAGGTTCAACATCGGTTCGCCCATTCCCATAAACACCACATTTGTCACCCTTTGCTTAAAGATCTCCTCTATTGCCAAGACCTGTGCACATAGTAAAATAGAAAACACAATGTACTAAGTTGAATAAAGAAACACAGAGCTTTAGTGAAACTGATGCTGTCAAATCTTAAACATAGAAGTTCAGGGTTGGAAATGATGTGAAATGGAATAATCACCGTTCAGATTCTCAGCCACATTGTATTTTGAAAACAGAAACAGAACACCTGAATCCTAGGGTTGAAGGCCCAGGTTTGGGTTTACAAACAAAGGTGGTAAACCAAACTAAATCCAGACGCACTGTATTTTTTTCAAAATGGTGAAAAAAAGCAGTATATTAAAACAACCCATCTAATAGGACCCAGAAAATTAGACAATGAAAAGATGTCAAACAAACCTGCTCAATAATTTCATGCCTCTGAAGGTTCCTTGAGTAACCTCCCTTGCCAGTGGCACAAAATGAACAGCGCAATGGACAGCCAACCTGGATATTTAAAGTAGGCCGGGAGAAAATTATTATAATTATTCAAAAATAACATCAACAAAGGAATATTTCATTAAGGTGGACAAAAATGATTTCTTCATTGGTATAAGAAAACCCTAACCAGGGAACTTTCTGGTTGATTTTCTGGTTAGAAAAGCACCTGTGATGAGACACATGCAGTAAGGCGAAATGAGCCTTTGTCATGTTCAACTGGTATTCCAACAGTTTCAACCAATCTGTTGTCTGCCAGTTTTATCAATAGCTGCAGCAGTGAGCAGAAAATGATTAGAGAGTACAGGCTGCGTTGGAAAGCTTTTATTCTATTTCTTTCTTTTTATTTTTAATCATCCTTCTGGCAAAAATCTGCCAAACATTTTTTAGAAGTAATCTTAGGGTTGCACTTGAAATGGTGAGGAAGCACAAGAAGAGTTCAACCAAATATGAGTTGGATGCCTATTTGTCTAACCCTGAAAATTTCCTAGGTACTCAACCACCCTAAATCTCATGCCTAGGTGAAAACTTTCAGGCAAAAATCTGCCAAACATTTTTTAGAAGTAATCTTAGGGTTGCACTTGAAATGGTGAGGAAGCACAAGAAGAGTTCAATCAAATATGAGTTGGATGCCTATTTGTCTAACCCTGAAAATTTCCTAGGTACTCAACCACCCTAAATCTCATGCCTAGGTGAAAACTTTCAGCTTTTGTCATCCACCAACCAACAGAAATCAACATACTCCACCAAAAAGCTAAACTTTCCCATCCACAAGATGAATGAAATTTAATTCAGTATTAGACCAACTTCATTTTGTTTCTTCCAAACATGAGCTAAGATTTCCAGGCACACGGAAGAATTTAAACACACCATCAGGAAAGGAAATCCTTCCATTTTCTTTTCAGATCTTTAAAATGAGTATAATCTGTTTTTTTATAGCTTTTAATGAAATTTTTCCAAGAATGCATTTAGAATCTTAGATTTTTTGCAACTGACCTCTGTTCTATATCTCACAATCAATTAAGCATTACAGATGGCTAAATTTGTGTCGGAGTGTACCACTAAAATAAGATTGAATCAGTTCCATCCAATGTAGTGCAAATAGTACTCAATTCTCAAGGTCAATTCAAAGGCACAACAATATGCATGACATCATCCAAAGTGATCAACCCAACACATTATCCATCATAAAATCACATTACATAACCACCAATTACCAACCATTGAATCTAATCAAACCTAAAAAGACCTAATTAGCAATAACCTTTGTACCTTAACAGTGCCATCAGCTGCAGTAACAGACTGGTGAATGGATGATCGCCCCACCCTCCATCCGCCTTCCTGAAGATCGTTCCTAAAGGCCTGAGGCACTATTCATAAAAAATTGTTATACAAAAAATCAACCATAAGGAAAAAAAAGGGGGAGTCAAATTATCCATATAAGAAAAGGATTAGAGGACACTCACATTGACTGAAATCTTGAATTTCTTTGACCTTTCTCTTGTAGATAAGATGATGGAGCTGCTTCCCCCTATAGCTTTGCTGAACACAATAGCAAAATTACAAATTGAACACCCAAAAAATGCATTACCAATATGCTATTCATGCCATGTTTGGTGGCTGAGAAAGTATAGGAAACGCAAAATTCAGAAACCTGATACAGCTTAATTGAGATGAGTGATTTCCATTTCCGTGAAAACCAAACTGGCTAATAGGAAAGATTCAAAATTTTATTTTACTTTCTTTCCTTTTCCTCTCTCAGGAACCAAACAGCAAACTAGGGTTTTCATTTGTTAAGAGTTACCTGACCGAGATCGAGAGAGAGCTGTTGGAGCTCTTGCTCGGACATGCCAAGTAGCACGTGGGAATCCACATGCGTCACGCGTGTGGGCGTGAGGGCTGTTGACATGGTGCGTGAGGACAAGGTTAAGGAGCGAGAGCGTATCGCACGTGTGAGAGGCGCAGAGCACAAGTGCTGGAGTAGCGCCATTGATGGCCTTTCAAGAACACTGAAAACCTCACCTGTACAGAGGCCTTAAACCTCAGCCTCCAGTGAATTGACGACAATGCCCCGAAAGATTTTTAATCCCGAAAAAACATCATTTCCCTCTCATTTCTTTGTCCATTTCCCTTTTTTTATTACCTCCATATTTAATTAAGTTCAAACCCTAAAAGCAAAGATGAATAGATTAAAGATTAGAGTCTTAAATATTTTATGTTTAGAAACATAAATATTTTTTTTATTATCTCAAAATGATCTACTATTTGCAATTTAAAATTTGAGATAAATATGTAAAAAAAAAATTTTAAAGGTCATTATTAATGCACTCGACCATAATTTAACTCGTACAACCCCTCCAACCCAAGTCTAATCTAACAAATTCAAATTGAACCTAAACTTTTAAAAATGAAGATAGTTTAGGCTCGAGTTAAACCGGTGATTATATATTTATTAATTCAGATTGTGTTTAGGTTAATACAAACTCAATCCAACTCATCCATCATTTTTTGTTTTTGGTTTTTAAAAACAAAAAAAAAGATAGTAATAATCTAAGAACTAAGAAGTCCTCTAGACAAAGGTATAAATTTATTTTATGTTATTAAGGATTATTTTTAAAAATTTTAAAATTTGAGGTAATAAATTTATTTTAATACCTTAATTTTTTTTTAAATAGTTTTTAGAAGTTACAATTCTTTTTCATTTTGAGAGTCGTCTGAAAATGGAAAGAACAAAGCAGACTGATGAATTCAAAGAAGAAAAAAATTCATACATTTAATATAGCACAAGCTCATAATTTTAACACAACTTATTACAATAAAGGAGGTTGGTATGAGCAAATGCAGGAACACCCCATCAAAGCTTTCTATAGCTATATTAAAACAACAAGACTCCCTCTTCTGCAAGCTCTCACAAACTGTTACAAAGATGCTGAGGAGACCCAATTCTCACCTCCTCATCTGCCTCATTCTCTAGGCATATTCTGGATGTGTTAAAGAAACAGAAAATTTTGAATACCTTCTTCAAAAGTAGGGACTGTACAATAAGTTCACCAAGCATTGCTGCAGTATACTTGTCCCGACTCCCAAGTTCCTGAGACAATCTTCTTCACCATATGCTGCAGCAGCATATGTGATCTTTTCTTCTTCTTTTGAGATAGCGAAAACGAGACTGGATGTGAGAAATCCTTTTTCTCTCTTAAGTTTGATGTGCTGGGGACCGAGTTGGTCTTGGATAGGCAGTTCTGTTGTGTTTGGGGCCATTGCTTGAGCTGTTATGGAAATTAGGACGGGGACGGTTTTGAGAGGCTGTCGTGTTGTTGGAGTCAGCCTGAAGCTGCTCCAGTGCTGTTACCACCTGATCCATATTTGGCCGGTGCTTGGGTTCTGTTGATAAGCATTGGATTGCAACGCGAGCTGCTCCATATGCTCCATTCAAAGAGAACTGGGCCTGAATCCGGCTGTCCAAAACATTAAAAATCTTGCGCTTGCTGGCCAGGTAGGGCCTTGCCCACTCGACTAAGTTGTGTTCTCCAGACGGGCGGTTCTTGTCCACTGCTCGCCTGCCTGACAACATCTCAAGGAGGACGACCCCAAAACTATATACATCGCTTCTGGTAGTCAGATGACCTTCATGAAAATGGTGACAATGTAAGTAATTCTGATTGCAAGAAACAGGATAGGCATTTCAAATTGTGGACTGAAAATCACCTGTGGCCAAATATTCAGGGGCTGCATACCCATAGGTACCCATCACCCGTGTGGAAACATGGCTTTTATCGCCTGTTGGCCCATCTTTGGCTAGCCCAAAATCAGAGAGCTTTGCATTGTAGTTCTGTTATTTCACATTGATGAAAAGGATGTGAGGGACGAGTACAAAAAAGTCTGGCAGAAATCATGAATCAAAATTCAACAATGGAAAGTGTCTCACTCACCGAATCAAGTAGGATATTAGAAGTTTTGAAGTCTCGATATATCACTTGTACACTATTACTATGAAGAAACGCAAGACCCTTGGCAGCTCCAAGGGCAACCTTCATTCGGAGGGACCAAGAAAGCGGTTGGAAGTAAGACCCCCCTGTTCCAAAATCAACAGCAATTTCTCTCAATCATAAAATTTGGGTACTGAAAGCACTTTCTCATTGGAAACAAGAGTAACAAAAGAGTTGAAGTAGATATAGGCAAGGATATTAAGGACTCACTCCTGAATAGATGGTGCTCCAAGCTGCCTTTGGGCATGAACTCATAGACCAGAAGCCGATGATCATCCTCTAAGCAGTAACCGATCAATTTCACAAGGTTAGGATGATACAGCTGCCCCAGATAATTAATTTCTGCCTATAATTCAAGAGGCACGGAGTCATGAATCCTCCAATCCAAAAAGACTAATAGCATAACTAATAAATTCACTGGGATAGATTAATGTGAAAATTCAATATAAATTTTGGACAAGCATCTTTGAAAAATGCAGATAAGCCAAAGAAGGGCAGATGTGATACTCACCAACCATTCCTTATGGCCTTGGAAACCTTCTTGGTTAAGCTTCTTCACAGCAATGACCATGCCCGTCCCGGGCTTGGCAGCTGTAAATGCCTTCTCATCAATCCATCCCTTAAAGACACAGCCAAAACCACCTTCACCCAACACACTGTCAGGGCGGAAGTTCCTGGTGGCAGTTCTAAGTTCGCTGAAGAAAAAGCTTTTCAAATTGGAGGACTGCAAGATCTCACCATCAGTTCTAGGCGTCGTAGGCACCGAGGCAGATGAGACCTTGCTACTACTTGAACCACTTAAATCTGTTCCATCTTTGCTGCCGCATCTCGATTTAATCCCTGCAAACATTACAACCCCATGGACATCCATGAATTCATCTACCAAAATCCGCACAAAAATGGAACTTCTAGCTACTACAAACTACTCAAATTGCCAAAATAAAACTATAAAAATGATGGTAATGCATGGGTTTTAGAAAACGGGAACAATGATGAAAAATGTTGTGCAAATTTAGAATACAAGTCACTCTTTATACAAAACAGAAAGCAAATCATTAGCTTCATTTGGGAGGGTAGAATTGGGTCTGAATGGAAATCCCAATTCTGTGGGATTCCAAACTGTTGCCTTCACAGTGAGATTGGATATGGGGTCTACATATAATTCGAATCCTACTGGTATATCCCTGTATGGAAAGCCCAATATGATTCAATCATAGTTTCCGTCAAAACAAACACTACCAATTGGGACAAAATCTAAGTTTCCATCAAGACAAACACTGCCAACTGGAACAAAATCCAAGGTTTTTTTTCTGGAAAATATATCACAATCTAACTTCCCCAAATCAATTATTTCAAGAAATGAAATCCATTTAAATGCGCAAGAAATCCAATCTCAAAC
Source organism: Vitis riparia (assembly GCF_004353265.1). Lineage (NCBI taxonomy): Eukaryota > Viridiplantae > Streptophyta > Magnoliopsida > Vitales > Vitaceae > Vitis > Vitis riparia. Next base: position 26,491,010 of record NC_048443.1, on the reverse strand, counting down.
AAAAAAACCCAGAACCCCCAAGAACAAGTAACAACCCATCAACCAAAAACCCAAACAATCCCATCGAAACAAACTCGGAAGAGTCCAGAATTCAGAAACAAAGAGCTCAAATCATGCAACGAAAGCAAAGGAAAGAGACAAAGATCACAGTTTTACCAATGTAGAGAAGATTCTCAGCCTTAATTTGAGAGCTCAAACAACCCCCCATCGAAGCACACGTCCCACTCTCTCCTCCTCCCCTCCTCCAAATAGATCAAAAATCCCAGAAATCCAGATACAGAGGACTTGAAAAAAGAAAAATGGATAAACAAGGCCAACCCAAATCCGTGAAAACAGAGCAGACCCCAAGTGTGAAAGCGAGACTTTTCTCTGGAAAGTTAGCTGTCACCCAAGAAAACAACCTCCCCAAATTGAATACTTTTGACTAGTAAACCTCACCAAAAAAACAAATAAAGAACAACTAGAATTGCTCCAACAACAGGCTTTTTAGAATACAGATTTTGGTTAGCATCATGTTGGGGGTTCACGGGTACTGTGTCCTATTATGGACCTTCGCGAAGGACAAGGGGTTGACTATTCCTTCTTATTCTCCATTTTTCTTTTTCTCTTCTTTTTTTTCTGCAAGTTGTGAGAGACGGAGAGAGGGTTGGGGAACTGGGCATTAATGGCGGCTTCTGGGTTCTGTATGGAGCTTATCCATTTTTATTTTTTTCACATGCAATCCACAAGAAGACAGGCGGCAATCGTGGCAGGCGATTTCTGGCCGTTTGATTCGCATCCGAAACCCAATTAGTCAAAGTTTTGATTATTTTAACGTCTCAATGAGCAATATGCTATAAAGAAAAATCACTTTATTAGTCTTCTATGCCGGCCGCATGGGCACATTTTGGAGGAGGAAAACTCGTGCTGGAAATGAATTAAAGCAAAATAAAAAGGTTTAAACCTAATAACACTTTTCTCTATCTTTCTCTAAAATTATATTTTTTTTATCTTTTTTCTTTTTCTTTTTATTTTTCCAATTTTTTTTAGTTTTTTTATTGTTTTAATTTATAAAATTTTAAATGGTATTAACTATAAATATAATTAATAAATATTTATAATTTATTTTTATAAAAATTAATATTTTACATATGCTAAAAACATTGAAAAAAGAAAAGAAATCAATTAAAATCAATTTTTGTTTAATATCATATATAATGGGGAAGGAGCCAGATAAAATCAAACCTAAACCCGCCTTAAATCCACCATAGTTTTAAAAAATTTCCTAAACCCCTTTACATATTTCCGTAAGGGCAATACAAAACAACTGTGTAAAGAACTCTTCTCATTGTCATTCCTAATTTTGTCTATTAAATCTTATATTTTTTTATTTTTTTAATAAACGTAGCAAATAATTAAGTTTTATTTCTAAATATTTTAATATTTTAATATATCTTATTTGAATATAAAAAATGAAAAATTTTTAATCTTCGTTGAAAATGAATGGCATGTTCACACTAATTTATATCGAAAATTTAGACAAATTCAAATCCACTTAAACTTTCAATTAATAATAATAAAAAATAAATAAAAAAAAAAAAGACTTCACCATATTCGAGATATATTTTAATTAAAAAGCCTACGTATTACATCAAATAAAATTTATTAAAAACTACTTGATGATTCTATGAATTATTAAAACGTTGACAATGCACACACCTTTGAAAATAATGGGCTGATCATCAAATGACTTTTACTCGAAAATTTGACTAAGTAAAAAAATCAGTACAAGTGAATGATGATGTTGATTATACGATCCGTTGTAAGTAAGGCCATAGACTTTTGCAGGAGCAAAACTTATAAAGAATGTTTTTACAAATAAAAAAATTTTAAAAAAAGAAAGAAAAAAAAAAAGGAGGAAATAATTTTATTTTACTACTTGGGGGGACCTTTATCTTCAAAATTAACGTGTATGGTGTCACACAGAAAGAGAAAATATAGAAAAGATTGGCTGCGCCCCAACCGAGACCCATGTGACATCATATTATTCATCACGTTTTTACAAGTAGATGTCCCTTTCAAAGATATTCACCCTCAGCTTTACCTTAAAAGGATAAAAGAATTATGCTTAATTAAAAAAAAAAGTATTTAAAAAAAAAAAAATAAGGGCATGTTTGGATAAGAAAACGCATTTTACAATTAGAAACTTTTTCAATTTTATATTATTAGGAATATAAAACTTATTTTTTTAAGAATTATTTTAGAATATAATTATGTAAACATATAGAATATTAAAAATAAAAGTTATTTTAAAAATATATTTAAAAATCATGAAAAGTGGTTAAAAATATTTCAGACTTTTGTTTTATAAAATATCAAAAATCAGTTTTAAAAAACTATTTTTCAAAATGTTTTTTAAAATAGTTACCAAACATGACCTAAATATGTTATATTTTTTTATATCGTCGTTTATTTTAATCTCTACAGTTAATTTATGTGAATAAAAAATGATTAATTTACAAAATGATATAATTCCCAAGACTTAATATATTTGTTGCTTTCTATTTTTGAAAATAAAAAATATACATAAATTATGTATGAAATTGAAGAACTCTTAATGTTTATAAAAATATAATAGTTTTTAAAAAATTAATCAAAATTTTAATATCCCAAACGTTAAAAATAAATTTTAGGGACACAAGTTATATCTTTTATATATTTACAAAAATAAAACATAAAAAAATATCCAATAAAACATAAGATATGCATTGACTTAAATTAAATATTAAAATTTATCATACTCATTATACTAATATATATTTTTATCATATATTAAAATTTATCATACTTATCATGCTAATATATATATATTTTTATTTTTAAATCACCCATGATACAATTCTTAAAGATAACAAGTCTAAGGTGGCCAAACTTTGCCAACCTTCAACCATAAAAACAATAATTAAAAAATAAAAACCCCATCCAAAAATAACCAACTAGTATTAATAAAATAAAATAAAAAAAAACATTAATAGCTCAAAGTCTTCACCACCTCTTTCTTGCATTTTACTTCACCCTAATCTATACACAAGTTGTTAATTAACAACATCTTGTAAAATCTAAGTTCAAGTAGTTTTTCATGTTTGATTTATCATTAAAAATATATATATATAATTCAATTGTGTTTTAAATTATTATAAGATTATATAAAAAAATCCTATTAATTATGGTTTTCTCTCTACATCAAGAAAAACATTGAAAAAAACAAAAAAAAAAAATGCTTAAATGGGGCAATCCCTCATAGATCCATTTGAGGAACACGGGAACTGGTTGAGGTAATGAGTCATCTAAATTTAAATTAAGTATATAAAATTAATTTGTTCTTTGAAAAAAAAATCTCTCCAATCTCTTTTCTTAATTTTTTTTTCCCCAAAATTTTCAAGAGAATCAAACATAGTATTGAGATTTTAGGTTCTCCGTATGAAAAGGTTCAATGCATGAACCATATAAAAACAGATAGTGTCATGATATTTTCAGCTATAAAATAAATAAATAAATAAAATATTGGTTTGACTTTGTGTAGGAGGGGCCAGGGGAACATACGTGGATTTTGTGGTGACTGCGAATATTAACGTTAGAGTGACGTAGGCATCTCGGTTTGGTATTCATTGACTCTTGTGCTCATTTTGAATTTGGCAATGGCCTTTAGCAGCCTGGCTTTTCAAAATTTCCGTGCTACTGTGGATTCTGTTCTCATCCGTGGGGTCATACACTCTGATGTGATAACATTGTCTTTCTATGTCTTTTTATTATTATTTTTATTTTATTTTTTATTTTTACAAACATTTCTTAAGTCACTACCCCAATCAGAATCACTAACCAATTAAGCAATTTGTGTCATCTTTTCCTTTTCATTCAGTGTTTTAGGATACATGTTTAGGTTTTTCTTTTCCCAATAAGACTGTCAATAGACTTGCAACTTCGCGTATTTATACAAGTTCAAGTGCATAGGGTTTATTGATGTTGGGTTTGAGATCATTCCGCTTATTTGATCACTCTCTTATCAAACAGAGGAAGCTTTTTGAAGACTTATAACAAAGTCTATGGATATTATTATTTAACACTTCAGTAATAATAATAAAATAATTGATTAATTGATTAAAAAAGATGAAAACATTTCAAATTTATAAAATTAATATTTTCTATTTTTAAACTTGAAGAATAATATATTTTTTTTTGATATAAATGCCCTTCAATATTTTTATTATTTATATGTTTATGTTTAAAAAAATGGTTAGTTTTTTTTTTTTTTTAAATGAAAGCATTTTTGTATAAAATGGGTATAATAATAATAATAATAATAATAGTAACACGATAAATTATTAATTTTTATCTTTTATTTAATTCATCTCCAATAATTGTTCTCTTTATTCTATAATTTTCAAAGTTAAATTTTGATAAACAATACAATTTACTAAGGAAATAAAGGCAGTTAAAGAAGACCTTTTTTTTGTGAGTTTGAGCAAAAATAATATATTTGAAAAAAAATCCACTAATAAACCAAGAATTATTTTGGAAATGGATTATTTTTATGATTTTTTTTTTAAAATAAATTATTATTATTTTCTCAAAACTCCCTATTTTTGTTTGTTTTAATAGATTTCATTTTTAAATTCCTTTATCATTGCAAAGAGTCCATTTTTAAATTCCTGTCATGTTTTCATTGCAGAGTCCTTATAGCAGCCTCCACCGTACAATCATTAACTGATTCCAATTTCAACATGATTGACAGGACGTGTGGCAGCAATTCGCTTTGCAATAAAATCCCAAATGCGCACTGAAAGAAGTGGTTTCCAATTACATCACAAATTGTCCAGAGTCCACACATATGCCGATACACATACGTGGAATTTAATCTAATTGGGTGTAGGAAGAGGTAGAACCATCTCCTTGGAAAGATGGAATGGAAAAAAATCCTCTTTATTTGGAGATTCATTCTCCTGGTTGAGGAGGGTGAACCCCCTTAACCAGTGACATATTACCATAATGTAAGCCCAAAGGAAAATTCCTCCAAAAAAGAACAAGACATGACTCCACAAATTTAAACAAGTCATGCTACTGAACTCGAGGGCATGTTTGTTAGATTATTAAACAATTCACACAAAACATCCAGTTCTGAGCCACTGGTCAAGAAACAAAACGCATAACTTATTCCCTCAAAAAGAGTATTTTTAAAATATTTATCAAAAGGACTCTTTAGCTTCTGAACCCACAGCTTCAAAGTCTCACTCAGCTACACATTCGTCGTACCAAGCTTAGCAATTTTTCTTCACCTCGGCGGACTTGATAATGTCAATAAACTCAGGCTGTAGGTGGGAGAGGGAGCATCAAATATCTCATCAGCCTAACCAACAACCATGAGGAAAATACGAAGGCAAAAACAAAAACAAAAAGAATGTCACTACCTTTAGAGAAGCTCCACCAACCAAAAAGCCGTCAACATCAGGCTTGGCTGCCAATTCCTTGCAGTTTGCACCACTGACGGAACCTGCAACAGGTATAAAATTAAGGACATGGAACATGAAAAGCAAGGTGGGAAGCACCTCAACAGCTTTAAAGGCTACCCTATTTATTTGGTATCAGCCCCAATATTCTGGTAAATCAAGAAAGTATGGCCTTGTTTGATAATTGGTTTAGAAAACAGTTTTCTATTCTTTAAAATAAAAAATTTTAAAAAAACTAAAAAACAAGTTTAACAATGAAAAAACAAAAAACAATTTTCACCGTTTTTTTTAGGACAGAAAACAAGTGTTTTCAAAGAATATCTTTTAATTATTTTCAATAGTTTTAACTTGTTTACTAATGACTGTTTTAAAAAATAATTACATAAATATGGAGAAGTGTTAGAAATAAAACACTACATATAAATTTATTTTTAACACATATTTAAAAATATAGAAAACAATTTTAAAACATTTCAAGTTTTCAAACGAACATTTGTTTTTCAGAATTTCAGAAAACCGTATTAAAAAACCATTTTCAAAAATTGTTTTTGAAAACAATTACCAAACTTTACCTAAGAAACTACAAACACGAGACATTCTAGCCGACAGCACAAAAAGATGCACATGGTCAATATCTTTGATATGCCTATAGAAGATAAATCATCCATATAGGGCTAGTCTTTTATTTGTGGCGATGTTGACCAGAGCCACAGATTGAAGTAAACATTTTTTCTGGACCACTGCCATTGATGTGCAGTACGATTCTGACATATTGGAAAAATTGTGTCATCAACTCCCTCCATTAGCCGAGACTCGGAATCTATTGGCCATATACTCCAAAATATTGCCAAACTTAATGTTGGTGACCTATGGCTTTAAGAGATATGTCTAGTGTAATAAAACTCTCTAAACCTCATGGTCGAGGAGAAGGCAATAAAGTTGACATTACAGATTTCAAGTCTGCTTTGAAGGAGGTAAAAGTCACGAACCATTCCTAGATTATTGTCAAGGCTGATAACTCGAGTGATATTCAGTATAAGGGGCCTGCAATTGGGCCAAGCTGGTCTGAACTTTAGCCAAGTCTAAGGTTTGAGCAAGTTAGCCATTCACTATTTTGGCTGAATTGAGCTTGGTCTCACATTTTCCAGCCAATTGAAAAGCTCTTGAACCTGAGACATTGGTTTGCCACGCATCAACCACCACCTCTCAGAGATCTTTTCTGGTCGGATAACCCAAATGTGTATTAAGCATCTCATGCAACAATTTAACTTGACTGAGCTTAGCAAGGCTCCGACATGCAACTCTTAACTAGGAAAAACATTGTGTCTTTGGAAAGCTTCCTTCCCCATAAAGAAGTGTTTTATATCTGTATAAAAACATGTAAATATATGTTTGAACTTTGGAGTTCTCAATAGTAGCTCTTCTTGGACTCTGGTGATAAACAGACAAATTTAGTTTAGAGTTGCTTAGACATGATGCAATTTCCATGAGTTGTAAGCCACATTTGGAAGTTTGGAATGTTATTCTCCATGGCTTATTTGCATCTCTATATTTAGGTGATATGTCTTTCTAAAGATTTGATTATTTATGAAGATTCATAATTCAACATATAAGTAACCTATCTTCCAAACAGAGATAATAACTGAATGGGACTAAGGAAGAAACAGGGTGCACTATAAATAAGATGAACCAAGGTACCTCCATAGATAATTCGGATTGTTGCAGCAACCTCAGGACTGATGTTTGCTTGAAACCAGTTCCTCAATTCAGAATGTACCTATCATAGAAACAAATTAGTTGGCATGAGAAGGTGGAAAATCTGAGGCCACTTCATGAAAGAAAATTTCTTTCACATTATCATTTGATACTGGTTGACACCATAAATGTGGGTCATGGATGACAGTTTAGAAGTTGTTTAACATTTGAGCATGTGGCACCAACATTTACAGGCCAATGAACAAGAAACTTTAAATCAGAAGTTGATTGGGCCAAATGCTCAGATCTTACATTCTGCAACAGTTCATTGTCAAAATAATAGTATGCTTGATTTAGAAAATGTAACATTTGAATTCTGTGATTTAGCTGTAAATATATGAGATGATTGAGTGAAAATTGTAATCATTTTTAGCATTTCTTTGAGTATTGTTGATCTTTTCTCTGATAATTTTATTTGGGAGCACAAACCCTTCCAATGTTGAAATCATCCATAGTTCTGAGAGCTGTTAATTCCATGTCTGGACAAGACCCAATTACTTCATTAAATTCTCTCTACTGAAACCTTTCAATCATGCCTAGATTATTTGCATTCAGTCTATCAGCAATTACTCCATTAATGATGCAGGCCAATTTTTGGGACAGACAGTGACATCATTAAAATTCTCCAACCAAATGTCAGAGTGAAACAAAGCGACAAATACGTGTCCAATTAATAGAAATGAACATGAACTGAATCAACAAGATGAAGGTGTCACATACTTCTTGAGCCTGAGCTGGAGTAGCAACCTTCCCAGTTCCAATAGCCCACACAGGCTCATAGGCTAAGACAACATTAGCCCAATTTGATACTTTGTCTGCAATAGAAATAAATTTGAAACAGTCAAAAGAGGAACTTAATGCAATCCTTGAAGCATGTTAACTAATTTAGCATTTCAGAGCATTAAATACAATAGACAGAGAACTTGTAGCACCAATTGAAAAACTGTAAAACTGCATGCGGATAATGGTAGTGGAATGGATACTTTGTCTGCAATTGCTTTTGTTTGTGCAGCAACAACTTCCATAGTTGATCCAGATTCTCGCTGCTCAAGAGTCTCTCCAACACAAGCTATCACCTTAAGGCCTTTAGAAAGTGCATAGGCAACTTTCTCTCCCACAAACTGATGAAATGTACAGAGAAACAATGTTAATATACAACAGCTACCAAATTGATGAGAAAATGATAAGCACTTATGGAAAAAGCTAGTGGGAAATCAATTGCCATCACAAAAAATAAGTCAGTTATGTCCATGTAACAGTGGTTACCTCATTTGATTCATTCAACAGAAGTCTTCTTTCAGAATGACCAAGAATGACCCATGGTATGCCCAAATTGACAAGCATCTCAGCACTGCACATGAAAGTGACATTGATTTCAAACTTTTGCAAAGGAATTTCTAGTCACACAACATTTTCTCAATGATCAATGCACCATGAAAGACATTATGCAAACACGATTTCAGAAGAAGAGAGATAAGGACCACTAGACTCAGTTCATTTGAGTGAGTTGCAGAACAATACCAAGCACTTCCTAGCATTTTTGTTGTTTCAACAATCGTCTAATGTTGTAATTTGGAAACAATCTAAATTCATTTGTCGACCCTATTTTCTTACTCCGAAGAATCCTACCAGACTGCGTTCTAGAAGACCAACACACCCAGAATACAAGAACTTCAACGTAGAATATATTCAGAGCATATCAGAACATACCTAATCTCACCGGTGAAAGCACCTCCCTTCTTGACCCAACAATTTTGTGCCGCAACATGAAAATCAGGCTTCAAGGTGCTTTTCACCAATGGAAGAAACACAAATGGAGGGCTCACGACAACCTCTGTAAAAGGAAAACAAGTTATAGCAATCCAAAGACTCGCAATGGCCACCATAGCTTTCCACAAATGAATTGCAATAAAGTCTCCACCAAGATTCACTCACGACAACCTCAACAACATCCCCTGACGGCACTTCGCCTGCATTAAGAGTAGACACTATCTTCTTGACCTCTTCCCCGGTTCCATTCTGCATATAGATTCAAATCAACATTTCATCCACCAATCTACATATACAGGTACTTTTACTCACTAACAAATAATCACAACAATAAACCACAAACATGAGATTAAGCTCCCGAAATCAGAAAATACTTCAACATTCAATCGAAAATCCACTCTCAGAAAGTGGATGAAAATAACAGATAACTCTAAACCAAAATCCAAGATTGGTCAATTTCAGATTCATTTGAGAAAGAAACGATCTAACTCGAAATCTCAGATTCAAACCATATGATAAAACATAAGTACAAAGAAAGTCAATGGTAAACAGATCCAGCGATTGGAATCGGAAAACGATCCAAACAGGAAAAAAAAAAAAAAGAAAAAGAAAAATAAAGAAAGGGAAAGAGTACGATCGGAGACATACGCATTTCCAGTTGCCGCCGACGAAGAATTTTCTGCCCATCTCTGACGATAATCACGAAGCCAAACAACGAAGCAGAAAAAAAAGTCTTAACAGCTGCTTCACTACGCTGATATCTATGGATTTTGTGGGAGTCTCTTGAAAATAATAAAATTTATGGACAACATTGGCTCCGATAGTATTTTCCTTGGTTGCAACTTGCAATTACTGTTATACCCTCAGCTTTACCCCAAGGCATATGCTCATGAGTCACGGGAATGGAGATATGTGGCCCATCTGGAAGATTCCGTGGGATGTACCGAGGGGTAAGTTGGTAAATTGATAATGAAGCACACGGTTTTAGCGCCGATGGTCCGCAGAAACCTAGGTTTCAGAAAAATGGGTGGTGATGATTTAGATCAGGGGGCGTAGCATGTAATGTGAGGTGTTAAATTACCATAATGTACAAGCGTTTTCCTCTAATACCACCGACTAACCAGGGGTTCCTTCGGTTTGGATCAATTTGGAGGCCCACGAATGGGGTGAAGCCCAAGTAATTCAAACCTGGCCCACGGGCTTGATCAGATAAACATGGGCCCTTTTTCCAAAGGAAGGAGTTTCAAACACAAGGGATTTTGGTCGTTCAAGTTGAAATCACCATCCCTTTAATTGGCAGATATGCACTCAAATTCAGAGCTCTGATTGATTAACTGGACGAAACGTAAAACTAGAATTACAGAGAATCCGTGATTGATTCTTGGCTAATTGATTAAAAGAGTAGCTGAAAAAAGAATCACCCCTCTATTTTTTAAAACATAAAATGTAACATTTTTTGAATAAAAGGTTTAAGGCAAAAATATCAAAATCATATTATATGTATAATTTTTTATACATAAAAAATATGTTTCTAAATACAGGTATTATCTTATTCATTTTAATCAAATATTTTCATAGGAAGTAGCTATTAACAATGACGTTAGTCATTTTATTAAAGGATTATTTGGATAAAAAGGGTTTCATTGATGCTCGTATTTGCACAAATAATCTATCCTTTCAAAACTTGAAAGATAATCCATCTTCGACAAAAATGCTCCTTTTATTTTTGTTTCTCTCCACCTCACAATTTTCCCCCTATTTTCATTTCACTTTTTGTTCTCTTAATTTTATTTTTCTTCCCTTTGTCCCTCGTAGCCAAAATAGATATTTTGATGTGATTGTATGTTCAGATTCTAACTTTGTTGGTTGCCTTACTTCTAGAAAATCGAAATTTGGATATATCTTCTTATTAGCTAAAAGGGTCATTTTCATGGAAAAGTGCAAAACAAATATCGGTTGCTACTTCGATCACAAAAACAAATTTTATATCATGTTTTGAAGCAACGTCACAAGCTATTTGATTGAGGAGTTTTATTTTAGGGCTTTAGGCTATTAAATTAATATCTAAGTCATTGAGGATTTACTACTATAACTCTATTGCAATGGTTTTGACAAATGAGTGAAAATCATGTTTTTGGCAAAATTTATATCATGTTTTGAAGCAACGTCACAAGCTATTTGATTGAGGAGTTTTATTTTAGGGTTTTAGGCTATTAAATTAATATCTAAGTCATTAAGGATTTACTACTATAACTCTGTTGTAATGTTTTTGGCAAAAAATAATATGAGTGAAAATTTTAGCTATTAGGGAACATGTTAAGTCAAATAAGATGGTTATTGAGCATATTAGTAGTAGATTGATGATTGCGGATCTTTTGACGAAGGAATTACCACCTAAAGCTTATAATTAGGAACATGTCGAGCATGTGGGACTCAATTCTATTTTGTAGATTTCATGTAATTGAGATACCCTTTGTATTTTATTATATTTTTTGTCGATTTGAAAACTCCAATTATTTCAATTTTGTCTTCTCATTTTTTGGTTGTATACATAAAGTTTCGAAAATGACAACATGCACATTATGAATATTAAGTAGATCATGAATGAGAATTTGGAAACTCATTAATAAAGAAATGACTCACATATTATTCTTATTTAAAAGAAAAAGTTACATTGTAATATATGGAATTTAATACTCGTTTTTAGAGAACTTATCACTATGATTCATGTGATTTAAACTCTTTTGATTTAGTATAAGGATTTAGGAAAAAAATTGTTAAATATTAAGTAATTTATGAGCCAAGTGGAAAAATGTTGGAAACAGTTTTTATTTTTAAATAAATATTTAAAGTTTTATGATCCATTTAAAATTAAAACCCACTAAAATATTATTACATGGGGATATGTCTCTTGGTGTTGTAACAACCCATTTATAATATTTATTTATCTTCTTTGATGGAAAGAAAATATAAGAAAAATACTATATTAAATTAGAGAGATAAAGGTCTTTAGTCTACAAGAAGACATATGTGAGTTTTCATCAATGTATAGGTAAATGTGTTCAATGGGCCGAGCCGCCCATTTTGGCCTGTGGCCCGGTGCACCAAAAGGTCGGGCTGGGTCGACACGACCCAATTATTGTAGTGAGTTGGGCTGGCATAGCCCAAAGGAGCGGGTCGTACTAGGCCTAAGGAAACAACCTATCATATCGGTCCACTTGACCCTTTTAAATATCACTTTTTACTTTTTACTTTTTCTTCTTCTTATTTTTTCATGTAATTTGTTGAAACATTGAATAAAAAAATTATTTTTTTATATTTCATTTCTTTTTATATTCCATTATTTTAAATTATTGTTATTTTGATTAAAAAAAAATTCAAATATAATTTTTTTTACTATTTTTAAAAACAAAAAACTAATATTTCTATAAATTTTACAATTACGAACTTGACAAATATAAATATAAAAAATAAAAAATATAATTATTAAAAGTGTTTAAAGTAATAAAAAGAAATTTTATTTAATAATAAAAAAACTTAAGACAAAATGACTTAAAAAATTAAATTAAAATTTTTAACAAAGTGTGTGGCCCATGGACCACAACTTGTCTATAGGCCCGCCGACATGACACGACCCTTGGTACGACAAGAAACGACATGATTGGCCCACGAGCTTATGGGCGGTGTCGGACCACCTATTTGGTTTGCATGGGCCGGCTCAATCCAACCCGATTTTTAAGTGGGTCATGTCGGCCCAACACGTTGGTCCGATAAACATCGGGCCATGCTAAGCACACCTCTATGCATGGATATAAGATTTTGAAAGGACTAGTCAATGAATCCCTAATTTTTCTTGTATTCATTATTTTGCTTATCAAGATTGTGAATCTGATTACTATGATCGGAGTTATGGTCTTAGACTTGTGCTTTTATCATTTGCAATTTTGTGGAATAACTATCACTTATACCTCATAATATCGTCTTTCCTCTACTTTCACTCACTCAAAATTTTTGTCGACTCAATAAAATTTTATATAATATGAAAATTAGAGTAGACTAATACATACGTGGAATAAGACATCTCTTACAAAATTCATCCTGAATTCTAGTTCACAACCCTCAAGCGGGAGCTTATTGCCCCTCCCAACCTTCTTCGCAATAAAAAAAATATTCAATATAAACATGTTGATTTATTGAGTTATCATGTGTGGAATTTGGCTTGTACCAGTATACAATATCAACACCATCTCCAAGTTTTGTTATACACTACGTGGCCTCTCCTCTGTGAGGCAAGATCCTCTCTTTCTTTTTCTTGGAACTAAAGAAAACGCTTCCCATTGATTTTAGAAATTAAGACAAAGTCGGAGCTTTTGAAACCCTTTAGCGAACACGCCCGGCATGTGAGCTTTTATTAATCCAATCGGCAGACGATGGTCAGAGCTTTTAAAACTTTTAAGCACACATGCTCACCATGTGAGTGTTTATTATTATCCACTCTGCAGTTACCAGTTTTCAACTTGAAAAAGAAACCCTTCTTTGATTTCTCATCCTCTTGAGTCTCGACAAAACTGCCATCCAATAATTTTAAGCCACCTTGTTCCGGAATCTCTTCAAGAGGATCATGAAAGAGCCAGTGAGGATGTTAACACTTAACAGTTTCCTACTTATATACAGACGAGCATTAGGGCTTGTCGCATCATCATCATCGTCACGAGGCGTACGTGGTCCCAAGCAGCTTCCCTGTTTCTAAGTGCCAAATGGTCGGCCTAGGCACCACGAATCCGCAAAACCCATCTTGTTTATAGGGATAGAGGTACTGGATATTCCTTAAGGGCCCAGGTGGAAAGCAACAGAGCGGCGACCCAGCGTGCCTCATGTTCTTCCCTTATCTGTAGTCTCCTAAATTATAAGATTGTTAAAGTAGCTTGTGGATCACATGCAGCGGGTCCTCTAATCCTCTTCTTTATTGCAAGTTAGAACAAAACCTTGGATGGCCACCAAACAATATCTAATTGTTAGGTAGGCAATAATATTGCTTACCCTAAAATAAAAAAATAAAAAATGGCTATTGAATCTTGGAATGAATATGTAAAAATGACAACTTAGTTTGACATCAGAGATGATAATTTGGTGAGATAATTAAATTAATGATTCTAACAAGCGTTATGAAAGTTTTCTCATGCTTTATTTCACGAAAANAAATGCCCTTCAATATTTTTATTATTTATATGTTTATGTTTAAAAAAATGGTTAGTTTTTTTTTTTTTTTAAATGAAAGCATTTTGTATAAAATGGGTATAATAATAATAATAATAATAATAGTAACACGATAAATTATTAATTTTTATATTTTATTTAATTCATCTCCAATAATTGTTCTCTTTATTCTATAATTTTCAAAGTTAAATTTTGATAAACAATACAATTTACTAAGGAAATAAAGGCAGTTAAAGAAGACCTTTTTTTTTGTGAGTTTGAGCAAAAATAATATATTTGAAAAAAAATCCACTAATAAACCAAGAATTATTTTGGAAATGGATTATTTTTATAATTTTTTTAAAAATAAATTATTATTATTTTCTCAAAACTCCTATTTTTGTTTGTTTTAATAGATTTCATTTTTAAATTCCTTATCATTGCAAAGAGTCCATTTTTAAATACCTGTCATGTCTTCATTGCAGAGTCCTTATAGCAGCCTCCACCGTACAATCACTAACTGATTCCAATTTCAACATGATTGACAGGACGTGTGGCAGCAATTCGCTTTGCAATAAAATCCCAAATGCGCACTGAAAGAAGTGGTTTCCAATTACATCACAAATTGTCCAGAGTCCACACATATGCCGATACACATACGTGGAATTTAATCTAATTGGGTGTAGGAAGAGGTAGAACCATCTCCTTGGAAAGATGGAATGGAAAAAAATCCTCTTTATTTGAAGATTCATTCTCCTGGTTGAGGAGGGTGAACCCCCTTAACCAGTGACATATTACCATAATGTAAGCCCAAAGGAAAATTCCTCCAAAAAAGAACAAGACATGACTCCACAAATTTAAACAAGTCATGCTACTGAACTCGAGGGCATGTTGTTAGATTATTAAACAATTCACACAAAACATCCAGTTCTGAGCCACTGGTCAAGAAACAAAACGCATAACTTATTCCCTCAAAAAGAGTATTTTTAAAATATTTATCAAAAGGACTCTTAGCTTCTGAACCCACAGCTTCAAAGTCTCACTCAGCTACACATTCGTCGTACCAAGCTTAGCAATTTTTCTTCACCTCGGCGGACTTGATAATGTCAATAAACTCAGGCTGTAGGTGGGAGAGGGAGCATCAAATATCTCATCAGCCTAACCAACAACCATGAGGAAAATACGAAGGCAAAAACAAAAACAAAAAGAATGTCACTACCTTTAGAGAAGCTCCACCAACCAAAAAGCCGTCAACATCAGGCTTGGCTGCCAATTCCTTGCAGTTTGCACCACTGACGGAACCTGCAACAGGTATAAAATTAAGGACATGGAACATGAAAAGCAAGGTGGGAAGCACCTCAACAGCTTTAAAGGCTACCCTATTTATTTGGTATCAGCCCCAATATTCTGGTAAATCAAGAAAGTATGGCCTTGTTTGATAATTGGTTTAGAAAACAGTTTTCTATTCTTTAAAATAAAAAATTTTAAAAAAACTAAAAAACAAGTTTAACAATGAAAAAACAAAAAACAATTTTCACCGTTTTTTTTAGGACAGAAAACAAGTGTTTTCAAAGAATATCTTTTAATTATTTTCAATAGTTTTAACTTGTTTACTAATGACTGTTTTAAAAAATAATTACATAAATATGGAGAAGTGTTAGAAATAAAACACTACATATAAATTTATTTTTAACACATATTTAAAAATATAGAAAACAATTTTAAAACATTTCAAGTTTTCAAACGAACATTTGTTTTTCAGAATTTCAGAAAACCGTACTAAAAAACCATTTTCAAAAATTGTTTTTGAAAACAATTACCAAACTTTACCTAAGAAACTACAAACACGAGACATTCTAGCCGACAGCACAAAAAGATGCACATGGTCAATATCTTTGATATGCCTATAGAAGATAAATCATCCATATAGGGCTAGTCTTTTATTTGTGGCGATGTTGACCAGAGCCACAGATTGAAGTAAACATTTTTTTCTGGACCACTGCCATTGATGTGCAGTACGATTCTGACATATTGGAAAAATTGTGTCATCAACTCCCTCCATTAGCCGAGACTCGGAATCTATTGGCCATATACTCCAAAATATTGCCAAACTTAATGTTGGTGACCTATGGCTTTAAGAGATATGTCTAGTGTAATAAAACTCTCTAACCCTCATGGTCGAGGAGAAGGCAATAAAGTTGACATTACAGATTTCAAGTCTGCTTTGAAGGAGGTAAAAGTCACGAACCATTCCTAGATTATTGTCAAGGCTGATAACTCAAGTGATATTCAGTATAAGGGGCCTGCAATTGGGCCAAGCTGGTCTGAACTTTAGCCAAGTCTAAGGTTTAAGCAAGTTAGCCATTCACTATTTTGGCTGAATTGAGCTTGGTCTCACATTTTCCAGCCAATTGAAAAGCTCTTGAACCTGAGACATTGGTTTGCCACGCATCAACCACCACCTCTCAGAGATCTTTTCTGGTCGGATAACCCAAATGTGTATTAAGCATCTCATGCAACAATTTAACTTGACTGAGCTTAGCAAGGCTCCGACATGCAACTCTTAACTAGGAAAAACATTGTGTCTTTGGAAAGCTTCCTTCCCCATAAAGAAGTGTTTTATATCTGTATAAAAACATGTAAATATATGTTTGAACTTTGGAGTTCTCAATAGTAGCTCTTCTTGGACTCTGGTGATAAACAGACAAATTTAGTTTAGAGTTGCTTAGACATGATGCAATTTCCATGAGTCGTAAGCCACATTTGGAAGTTTGGAATGTTATTCTCCATGGCTTATTTGCATCTCTATATTTAGGTGATATGTCTTTCTAAAGATTTGATTATTTATGAAGATTCATAATTCAACATATAAGTAACCTATCTTCCAAACAGAGATAATAACTGAATGGGACTAAGGAAGAAACAGGGTGCACTATAAATAAGATGAACCAAGGTACCTCCATAGATAATTCGGATTGTTGCAGCAACCTCAGGACTGATGTTTGCTTGAAACCAGTTCCTCAATTCAGAATGTACCTATCATAGAAACAAATTAGTTGGCATGAGAAGGTGGAAAATCTGAGGCCACTTCATGAAAGAAAATTTCTTTCACATTATCATTTGATACTGGTTGACACCATAAATGTGGGTCATGGATGACAGTTTAGAAGTTGTTTAACATTTGAGCATGTGGCACCAACATTTACAGGCCAATGAACAAGAAACTTTAAATCAGAAGTTGATTGGGCCAAATGCTCAGATCTTACATTCTGCAACAGTTCATTGTCAAAATAATAGTATGCTTGATTTAGAAAATGTAACATTTGAATTCTGTGATTTAGCTGTAAATATATGAGATGATTGAGTGAAAATTGTAATCATTTTTAGCATTTCTTTGAGTATTGTTGATCTTTTCTCTGATAATTTTATTTGGGAGCACAAACCCTTCCAATGTTGAAATCATCCATAGTTCTGAGAGCAGTTAATTCCATGTCTGGACAAGACCCAATTACTTCATTAAATTCTCTCTACTGAAACCTTTCAATCATGCCTAGATTATTTGCATTCAGTCTATCAGCAATTACTCCATTAATGATGCAGGCCAATTTTTGGGACAGACAGTGACATCATTAAAATTCTCCAATCAAATGTCAGAGTGAAACAAAGCGACAAATACGTGTCCAATTAATAGAAATGAACATGAACTGAATCAACAAGATGAAGGTGTCACATACTTCTTGAGCCTGAGCTGGAGTAGCAACCTTCCCAGTTCCAATAGCCCACACAGGCTCATAGGCTAAGACAACATTAGCCCAATTTGATACTTTGTCTGCAATAGAAATAAATTTGAAACAGTCAAAAGAGGAACTTAATGCAATCCTTGAAGCATGTTAACTAATTTAGCATTTCAGAGCATTAAATACAATAGACAGAGAACTTGTAGCACCAATTGAAAAACTGTAAAACTGCATGCGGATAATGGTAGTGGAATGGATACTTTGTCTGCAATTGCTTTTGTTTGTGCAGCAACAACTTCCATAGTTGATCCAGATTCTCGCTGCTCAAGAGTCTCTCCAACACAAGCTATCACCTTAAGGCCTTTAGAAAGTGCATAGGCAACTTTCTCTCCCACAAACTGATGAAATGTACAGAGAAACAATGTTAATGTACAACAGCTACCAAATTGATGAGAAAATGATAAGCACTTATGGAAAAAGCTAGTGGGAAATCAATTGCCATCACAAAAAATAAGTCAGTTATGTCCATGTAACAGTGGTTACCTCATTTGATTCATTCAACAGAAGTCTTCTTTCAGAATGACCAAGAATGACCCATGGTATGCCCAAATTGACAAGCATCTCAGCACTGCACATGAAAGTGACATTGATTTCAAACTTTTGCAAAGGAATTTCTAGTCACACAACATTTTCTCAATGATCAATGCACCATGAAAGACATTATGCAAACACGATTTCAGAAGAAGAGAGATAAGGACCACTAGACTCAGTTCATTTGAGTGAGTTGCAGAACAATACCAAGCACTTCCTAGCATTTTTGTTGTTTCAACAATCGTCTAATGTTGTAATTTGGAAACAATCTAAATTCATTTGTCGACCCTATTTTCTTACTCCGAAGAATCCTACCAGACTGCGTTCTAGAAGACCAACACACCCAGAATACAAGAACTTCAACGTAGAATCTATTCAGAGCATATCAGCACTAATCTCACCGGTGAAAGCACCTCCCTTCTTGACCCAACAATTTTGTGCCGCAACATGAAAATCAGGCTTCAAGGTGCTTTTCACCAATGGAAGAAACACAAATGGAGGGCTCACGACAACCTCTGTAAAAGGAAAACAAGTTATAGCAATCCAAAGACTCGCAATGGCCACCATAGCTTTCCACAAATGAATTGCAATAAAGTGTCCACCAAGATTCACTCACGACAACCTCAACAACATCCCCTGACGGCACTTCGCCTGCATTAAGAGTAGACACTATCTTCTTGACCTCTTCCCCGGTTCCATTCTGCATATAGATTCAAATCAACATTTCATCCACCAATCTACATATACAGGTACTTTTACTCACTAACAAATAATCACAACAATAAACCACAAACATGAGATTAAGCTCCCGAAATCAGAAAATACTTCAACATTCAATCGAAAATCCACTCTCAGAAAGTGGATGAAAATAACAGATAACTCTAAACCAAAATCCAAGATTGGTCAATTTCAGATTCATTTGAGAAAGAAACGATCTAACTCGAAATCTCAGATTCAAACCATATGATAAAACATAAGTACAAAGAAAGTCAATGGTAAACAGATCCAGCGATTGGAATCGGAAAACGATCCAAACAGGAAAAAAAAAAATAAAATAAAGAAAAATAAAGAAAGGGAAAGAGTACGATCGGAGACATACGCATTTCCAGTTGCCGCCGACGAAGAATTTTCTGCCCATCTCTGACGATAATCACGAAGCCAAACAACGAAGCAGAAAAAAAAGTCTTAACAGCTGCTTCACTACGCTGATATCTATGGATTTTGTGGGAGTCTCTTGAAAATAATAAAATTTATGGACAACATTGGCTCCGATAGTATTTTCCTTGGTTGCAACTTGCAATTACTGTTATACCCTCAGCTTTACCCCAAGGCATATGCTCATGAGTCACGGGAATGGAGATATGTGGCCCATCTGGAAGATTCCGTGGGATGTACCGAGGGGTAAGTTGGTAAATTGATAATGAAGCACACGGTTTTAGCGCCGATGGTCCGCAGAAACCTAGGTTTCAGAAAAATGGGTGGTGATGATTTAGATCAGGGGGCGTAGCATGTAATGTGAGGTGTTAAATTACCATAATGTACAAGCGTTTTCCTCTAATACCACCGACTAACCAGGGGTTCCTTCGGTTTGGATCAATTTGGAGGCCCACGAATGGGGTGAAGCCCAAGTAATTCAAACCTGGCCCACGGGCTTGATCAGATAAGCATGGGCCCTTTTTCCAAAGGAAGGAGTTTCAAACACAAGGGATTTTGGTCGTTCAAGTTGAAATCACCATCCCTTTAATTGGCAGATATGGACTCAAATTCAGAGCTCTGATTGATTAACTGGACGAAACGTAAAACTAGAATTACAGAGAATCCGTGATTGATTCTTGGCTAATTGATTAAAAGAGTAGCTGAAAAAAGAATCACCCCTCTATTTTTGAAAACATAAAATGTAACATTTTTTGAATAAAAGATTTAAGGCAAAAATATCAAAATCATATTATATGTATAATTTTTTATACATAAAAAATATGTTTCTAAATGCAGGTATTATCTTATTCATTTTAATCAAATATTTTCATAGGAAGTAGCTATTAACAATGACGTTAGTCATTTTATTAAAGGATTATTTGGATAAAAAGGGTTTCATTGATGCTCGTATTTGCACAAATAATCTATCCTTTCAAAACTTGAAAGATAATCCATCTTCGACAAAAATGCTCCTTTTATTTTTGTTTCTCTCCACCTCACAAATTTTCCTCTATTTTCATTTCACTTTTTGTGCTCTTAATTTTATTTTTCTTCTCTTTGTCCCTCGTAGCCAAAATAGATATTTAGATGTGGTTATATGTTCAGATTCTAACTTTGTTGGTTGCCTTACTTCTAAAAAATCGAAATTTGGATATATCTTCTTATTAGCTAAAAGGGTCATTTTCATGGAAAAGTGCAAAACAAACATCGGTTGCTACTTCGATCACAAAAACAAATTTTATATCATGTTTTGAAGCAACGTCACAAGCTATTTGATTAAGGAGTTTTATTTTAGGGCTTTAGGCTATTAAATTAATATCTAAGTCATTGAGAATTTACTACTATAACTCTATTGCAATGTTTTTGACAAATGAGTGAAAATCATGTTTTTGGCAAAATTTATATCATGTTTTGAAACAACGTCACAAGCTATTTGATTGAGGAGTTTTATTTTAGGGTTTTAGGCTATTAAATTAATATCTAAGTCATTAAGGATTTACTACTATAACTCTGTTGCAATGTTTTTGGCAAAAAATAATTTGAGTGAAAATTTTAGCTATTAGGGAACATGTTAAGTCAAATAAGATGGTTATTGAGCATATTAGTAGTAGATTGATGATTGCGGATCTTTCGACGAAGGAATTACCACCTAAAGCTTATAATTAGGAACATGTCGAGCATATGGGACTCAATTCTATTTTGTAGATTTCATGTAATTGAGATACTCTTTGTATTTTATTATATTTTTTGTCGATCTGAAAACTCCAATTATTTCAATTTTGTCTTCTCATTTTTTGGTTGTATACATAAAGTTTCGAAAATGACAACATGCACATTATGAATATTAAGTAGATCATGAATGAGAATTTGGGAACTCATTAATAAAGAAATGACTCACATATTATTCTTATTTAAAAGAAAAAGTTACATTGTAATATATGGAATTTAATACTCGTTTTTAGAGAACTTATCACTATGATTCATGTGATTTAAACTCTTTTGATTTAGTATAAGGATTTAGGAAAAAAATTGTTAAATATTAAGTAATTTATGAGCCAAGTGGAAAAATGTTGGAAACAGTTTTTATTTTTAAATAAAATAAAATAAATATTTAAAGTTTTATGATCCATTTAAAATTAAAACCCACTAAAATATTATTACATGGGGATATGTCTCTTGGTGTTGTAACAACCCATTTATAATATTTATTTATCTTCTTTGATGGAAAGAAAATATAAGAAAAATACTATATTAAATTAGAGAGATAAAGGTCTTTAGTCTACAAGAAGACATATGTGAGTTTTCATCAATGTATAGGTAAATGTCTTCAATGGGCCGAGCCGCCCATTTTGGCCTGTGGCCCGGTGCACCAAAAGGTCGGGCTGGGTCGACACCACCCAATTATTGTAGTGAGTTGGGCTGGCATAGCCCAAAGGAGCGGGTCATACTAGGCCTAAGGAAACAACCTATCATATCGGTCCACTTGACTCTTTTAAATATCACTTTTTACTTTTTACTTTTTCTTCTTCTTATTTTTTCATGTAATTTGTTGAAACATTGACTAAAAGAATTATTTTTTTATATTTCATTTCTTTTTATATTCCATTATTTTAAATTATTGTTATTTTGATTAAAAAACAAATTCAAATATAATTTTTTTTTACTATTTTTAAAAACAAAAAACTAATATTTTTATAAATTTTACAATTACGAACTTGACAAATATAAATATAAAAAATAAAAGTATAATTATTAAAGGTGTATAAAAATAAAAAATATAATTATTAAAGGTGTTTAAAGTAATAAAAAGAAATTTTATTTAATAATAAAAAAACTTAAGACAAAATGACTTAAAAAATTAAATTAAAATTTTTAACAAAGTGTGTGGCCCATGGGCCACAACTTGTCTATAGGCCCGCCGACATGACACGACCCTTGGTACGACAAGGAACGACATGATTGGCCCACGAGCTTATGGGCGGTGTCGGACCACCTATTTGGTTTGCATGGGCCGGCTCAATCCAACCCGATTTTTAAGTGGGTCATGTCGGCCCAACACGTTGGTCCGATAAACATCGGGCCATGCTAAGCACACCTCTATGCATGGATATAAGATTTTGAAAGGACTAGTCAATGAATCCCTAATTTTTCTTGTAGTCATTATTTTGCTTATCAAGATTGTGAATCTGATTACTATGATCGGAGTTATAGTCTTAGACTTGTGCTTTTATCATTTGCAATTTTGAGGAATAACTATCACTTATACCTCAGAATATTGTCTTTCCTCTACTTTCACTCACTCAAAATTTTGGTCACCTCAATAAAATTTTATATAATATGAAAATTAGAGTAGACTAATACATACGTGGAATAAAACATCTCTTACAAAATTCATCCTGAATTCTAGTTCACAACCCTCAAGCGGGAGCTTATTGCCCCTCCCAACCTTCTTCGCAATAAAAAAAATATTCAATATAAATAAGCTCCACAAAACTCAACATGAAACATGTTGATTTATTGAGTTATCATGTGTGGAATTTGGCTTGTACCAGTATACAATATCAACACCATCTCCAAGTTTTGTTATACACTACGTGGCCTCTCCTTTGTGAGGCAAGATCCTCTCTTTCTCTTTCTTGGAACTAAAGAAAACGCTTCCCATTGATTTTAGAAATTAAGACAAAGTCGGAGCTTTTGAAACCCTTTAGCGAACACGCCCGGCATGTGAGCTTTTATTAATCCAATCGGCAGACGATGGTCAGAGCTTTTAAAACTTTTAAGCACACATGCTCACCATGTGAGTGTTTATTATTATCCACTCTGCAGTCACCAGTTTTCAACTTGAAAAAGAAACCCTTCTTTGATTTCTCATCCTCTTGAGTCTTGACAAAACTGCCATCCAATAATTTTAAGCCACCTTGTTCCGGAATCTCTTCAAGAGGATCATGAAAGAGCCAGTGAGGATGTTAACACTTAGCAGTTTCCTACTTATATACAGGCGAGCATTAAGGCTTGTCGCATCATCATCATCGTCACGAGGCGTACGTGGTCCCAAGCAGCTTCCCTGTTTCTAAGTGCCAAATGGTCGGCCTAGGCACCACGAATCCGCAAAACCCATCTTGTTTATAGGGATAGAGGTACTGGATATTCCTTAAGGGCCCAGGTGGAAAGCAACAGAGCGGCGACCCAGCGTGCCTCATGTTCTTCCCTTATCTGTAGTCTCCTAAATTATAAGATTGTTAAAGTAGCTTGTGGATCACATGCAGCGGGTCCTCTAATCCTCTTCTTTATTGCAAGTTAGAACAAAACCTTGGATGGCCACCAAACAATATCTAATTGTTAGGTAGGCAATAATATTGCTTACCCTAAAAAAAAAAAAAAAATGGCTATTGAATCTTGGAATGAATATGTAAAAATGACAACTTAGTTTGACATCAGAGATGATAATTTGGTGAGATTATTAAATTAATGATTCTAATATGAAAGTTTTCTCATGTTTTATTTCACTACCAAAAATATAAAAGAAAATCAAATATAATTAAAATTAATTAATTGTTTTATATTTTTAAATTATTTAATTTATATATAATAGAAAAAATAAATTAAATAAATTTTAAAAAATATACAAAATAATTTATTAATTTTAAATCTATTTTTTCTTTCTTATACTTTTTTTCATTATTTTCTTTCTCTCAATTTTTTTCCTTTCCGTAACCAAACATGGTAAAAGTGTTTTGTAATGCAAAGAAAATTAAGTCAACTTTCAGACCCACTAAAATTTATTCGCATTTAGTTGTCTGGCAGCCCCACTTGCTTTCTATGAAAATGGTGTCTTTGGGTTAATTCTAAGCCACTTTTTTCATTGTTTGGTAGATGTAACCATAAGGAACTCAAAATAATTTAAGCCAATGAATTTTCAAGTCAAGAGAAAACATCTTTATACTATATAAATATTCACATGCTTGTCGTAGTTATCTATCTTTCCTTGTGTCATTTTTCTTAGTTGACATGTTTGATTCATAAATGTTACATGTTCTAGGATTTAGAAGCATATATTTAAATAATTAAATCACTAAATTTTCTAAAATCTTAAAAGGACTATTAAATTTTAATGGTATTTGGTCAAATTTGATATTTTTCATTTAATAACTTAAGTTGACTTTAATCATAAATTCTACGTGACTATTATGCTTATTTACATTTAGAGGAAGCTTGCAATAAAATAAAATAAAAAAAATCTAGTTTTGTTTTCTTAGTGTCAAAAACTTTTCGTGCAACTTTGAGTATATTTATATTATATTTGGTTCTAAGAAAATATTAAAAAAATAATAAAAATAATTTTATTATGTTTGACTTTGCTTTGAATACTAGGCTATTAGTAAGGATGATAATATCGGTAATTATATATATATATATATATATTTATAATATATTGGAGATATATTGACAGATATTTTGACACAAAATATCCGTAGACCTAAATTTGATTAGAACTTATAAAATTATAAGAAAAAACTTTTAAAAATAAAATTAGAAGTATAATAGATATTTTAAAGTTGTTTTGTTCAAGAAGTTGATATATATATAATATAATTTATCATATTTCACAATAATATTGTATACATCGATAAAAAATATAAATTTCATAAGTGTATATTTATTATTAAATTATAATCCATTTTAATTCAATTGTATTAAATGATATAAAATAAATGATGATATATGTATATTTTTAATATTTAATTAATATATTAATAATATTAACAACACTATGAAGAAAATTATCATGATAATTTTTATATTTTGGTAATCAATTAAATTAAATGAAATTTTTTATTTAATTATAAAATAATTATAATTAATTTGTTCATTAAAATATTATTTTAATATTATGTTTATATGATAAGTTGTAGTTTATATATATACTTGGTGCGATACAAATTATACGTGGCAAGCTTGGCCTAGTGGTTCGCACGGCTGTGCTGTTCGAGTCCCATCAGTGGCAAAAAAACCAACATAGTTTTTAACTTTGACTACTTGATCGTGTCAACAGCCCAAAATATTAGCGAAAATTGATAAAATATCGATAAATTCCAAAAAATGGGTAAAATTATCGAAATATCAATAACTTGATATGTCACAATATTTTAATCCTGATTATTAGGCTCTATTTGAAAAGTGTTTTTATAAATAATTTAAAAAAAATACTATTTAAGAAAAAAAATTTAGCATTCTTTTATAATATTTTATAGAATAAAATTCAGTTTAGGAAATTAAAATATTTTAAAACTATTTTATATGTTTTTAAAATAAATTATATATGTGGTGTTTTATTTTATTTTATTTTTTATATTTATATAATTATTTTTTAAAAAATAACTGTCACAAAACAAGTAAAGACAATTGAATACATAATTACAAAATATTTTCCAAAGACATCAAAACAAAATTAAATTATTTTATATTTTTATACTATAAAACTTTTTTTTTTTTTGAGAGAAAGTGAATTATCCAACCTTCCTTAAGGCATATTTAGTAATTGTTTTTAAAAATAATTATGAAAAATAGTTTTTGGAAACAATTTTGAAAATTATTATTTGATTTTATAGTTGGAAATGTTAAATGTTTTTAACCTGTTTTTAATATTTTTAAAATAATTTTTATATATAATATTTTATTTTTAATCGTTTTATTTATTTATATAATTATTTTTTTAAACAATTATTAGAAAATAAGTGAAAATAATAAAATATTTTCTTAAAATATATATTTTATGTTTTTTAAGAATAAAAAATATAAAACAGTTTTTTATTTTAAAAAATTAGTTTACCAAACAGGCCTTAGATTCCGTTTTTTATGAGTTAATTTTTGCATTATTGGATTCCCTCCTTTTTAATTTAGGTGAGAGAGAAGTCAGTGGTTCACATTGTAAGGTCAAACTTGAGACCCACGCTCAAAGGCACCGAAAGTGATGTTTCGTAATCAAAGTATGTTCGGAATACTACCATTAGCATTGTTGGCTTGTAGGATGTGATTTTCCCAAATGGGAAGGGCCCCATCCTGGTTCCTGGAAACCAGAAGCTTGGTCTAGAGCCAACCGACCAAGCCTAGGGTGTTTCTTGGTTCAGAACTTTAAAATTGGGTTTCTTTTAAGTCAATGATTGAAAGATCCGAATTGGGGTTTATCCCAACTTGGCATTTCCATAAACAACTTGGCTATTAATGATTATGACATGTTTGGCTTCAGGTCTGGTCAATATTAAGCTGGATTGGTTTAGTTTCTGCCAATTGCCAAAGTTTCCATGACAATTTAAATGACAGGCGAGGGAGACTTCTACTCAATCTAATAATTTTAAAAGATAAAGACCTCTATATTTGGTTACCAAAATTTTGAGAAAATAAATAAATAAATATATATATATATATATATATATAGGAGGAAAAATATTAGGAAATTTTGAAATATTTTTTATTTTGATTTTTTTGTGGAAAATTTGAGGGAAAGAAAATTAAATTATTGAAAGTATTTTTTTTTTCTTCATATTCTTAAGGTTATGTTGATTCCCTAAAGTATTAAGGAAATGAAAAAAATATAATTAAAATTAATTAAAATTTTACATATTTTCAAATTATTTAATTTTTATATGGGAAAGTAAAAAGAAATGAAATGAGTTTGAAGTAACATGTAAAAATAATTTATTTATTTTATTTTATTTTTTTCATTTTTTCTTTATATTTTCTTTCCCTCATATTTTTTTCGGGAACCAAATATAACCTAAAGAAAATAACAAAAAAAATATTTTATCAATTTATGGTCTTTTCTTAATATGTTTTTTTCTTTTTCTTTTTGTTAATGATATCCAAATATAAAATATTATTTTTCTTAATATTTTCTAATAACTAATCATACCATTTGTGTTTATATTTTTCTCTACTTGAGTAGTTTAGTTTATTTCTTGAACTCAATTGATGACAAAATGATTTTATATTGGAGTAAGGTTGACAAAAACTATATTTAATTTATAGAAAATAAGGAGAAAAAAAATATATATTTGGTCGTTATAAAAAAATATGAAGAATTTTTTTTTAAAAAAATATTGAAATATTTTTCTCCTTGTTTTCCTTAAGGTTATATTTAGTTTCCGGAAAGTACTACCCAAAGAAAAAAATATTATAAAAAATAATTTTTTTATATTTGGTTGTCCTACGAAAAATATCAAAGAAAATTATATATTATCAAAACTAGTAAAAAACTTAAAACTTATACATTTTAAAATTATTTAATATTTATATTGATGGGTTAAAATAAGTAAATGAATTTAAAATAACAAATAAAAAAGTTATTAATTTTAAATTTAATTTTTTAGTTTTCTTCACTTTTTATTTCCTTATACTTTTCCTTTCTATTTTTTCTCAAATTTTGCAACCAAATATAGCCAATAAGAGTATACAAGTCTAGTTATAATATTAGTATATATATTTTACCAAAAGCTATTTGATTTTAATTCATTCATAATTGTAAAATTATTTTTTATTTTATGGAAATTTAAATTTCATATAAATATAAATTAAATGTACAATTTTTTTTTTAATAATTAAGAATTTATTGTAAAAATATGTTATTTTATAAAACAAATTTAGACTATGTTTAGTTCCAAAATATTTGAAAGAAAATGCAAAGAAAAAATTAAAATAAAAATTTTAAAATAAAAAAATAGATTTAGAATCAAGAAATTATTTTTAAACACCAATTCAAACTCATTTCACTCATTTTTAATGTAAAAATTAAATAATTTAAAAATACATAATTTTCTAACCAATTTTGACTTTCTTTAATATTTTCTATAATAAAATAAAAAATAAAAAGAATAATTTTTCTTACCTTTTTTTTTCTTTTTTAGTAATTTCTAAAAACCAAACATAATTTTAAAGAATTCTTAATTATTTTTTATAAAGTATTTTGATTAATACTAAAAAATAGTAAGACTATGTTTGGTTTCCAAAAAATTTGAGAAAAAAAATATAAAGAAAAAATGAAAGAAAACAAAAAATAGAATAAGAATCCATAAATTATTTTTATTTGCTACTTCAAACTCATTTTGCTTAATTTAATTTATTGATATAAAAATTAAATAATTTTAAAAACATAATTTTTAATTAATTTTAATTATATTTTATTTTCTTTTATATTTTTCATAAAACAATCAAATATAAAAAAAATAATTTTTCTTTGTATTTTTTTTTTATTTTCTTAATATTTTTTGAAAACTAAACATAACATAAAAATACTAAGAACAATTTATAGAAAATCAACCTAAAAATATATATATTTTTTCTTTGTACAAGTAAACCAACCCTAGTATTAGGTCTAATTCGACGCGCCCCCGCCCCCACCCCCACCCACTCACCAACATTGTGTGAGACTGAGTTCGTTCAAACCAACTTGCCCCTGTCCCACCCAAATAATTGAGCTTTCTGGCCCCTGAAATTTTTAAAAAGCCGGGCAATGATGCAAGAGTTGGCTTGGGCATAAAAAAGGGTGTGATTAATTGGAGGAGTGGCGATTGTCGTGAATCTCGTGACCCCTTTTAAGCTTAAAGGCGGTGGTCCCAAACCCATCTTGCTAGACCTTGTGCTCTGTGGTCCCCATTATAACACTCGGCAGAAAGGCGCGTCTGCGCCTCTCACCCACCTATTGCTTACATGATTGAGGTCAATTATTTATAACTGACTATTGAATAAATAAAATAAAATAAAATAAATTTATTTTATATATGATAAAAAGTTAACATGTGCGAAATCCGAAGCCTTTTACTTTACTTTACTCCTATTCAAAATCAAGTTGTGTTTTATCTCTATATTATTAAATTATTTATAAATTAATAATATAAATATTAGGAGTAATAATGGTATATGCTTCTAAATAACAAGGAGGGAAACGAGAGTCAGCCGTCAATGGGTGGGCAGCCACCCGAGTTGCTGACGTCATGTGGCGTCCATGACCGTTAAATTTTCACTCTGTTTTTGGCTCCGAAGGTTGCCCCCCTCCTTCCATTACTTTAAATAAAAAGCAAAGCTACTTGGCTCGCAAGCCGCACCTTTTATAACCCTCGTTAAATTCCCATTATACCCCTGTGTATTTAATACATGAAAATAAAAATATTATTAATCAATAATATCATTTAAAATAAAATTGATTTTTCTTAAAATAATTTTTATATTAATACAATTAGCGAATTAAATAAATATAAAAATATTTGGGAATAATTATATAAATCAATGTAATTTTGGAAATATTTGATTCAAAGCATTGCATTTAGGCACGAATTTCAATCATCAGAAATAATTGTACCAGCAAATATGTTTATGCTATTTTTGTAATTATGTAGAGATAATTATTATGAAAATAATATCAAATATAATTTTCTATCATTAATGCAACATAAAAATAATTCTCAAACAAAATATTTCAAAAATTGGTAAGGAACCTTCAAGCTAATTTCTTCAAAAAAAATAAAATTATTAATGCCGCTGTAATATTTTAATAATAATAATAATTGAATAGGTAAGTTTTGTACTCTGAACATAAATTGGTAGGACGAATTTACGATCATATCAGGTCCACGTTCAAACATCCTTATCCATCTCTGATTTTCTAGAACAAGAGGACTGACTTAGTAATTTAAATGAATCGGGAGGGTATTGTCGCCATTCGGAGCATCTTCTTCTTTATATGAACTCCCCGTCCCGTAGCTTATGGCTTCCATCCTTTGGGTTTGCAGAGGGCATTTTCTTCCTTCTCTTACCCCTTTGGATCACCAAAATTACCATTCAACCCACCGATGGCAACGTAATTCATTTTCGATCAAAAAATTGAAAATTGCCTGTGAATTCGATCGTCTCGCGAAGGGAAATGCTTTGTCTTTGAGGCTCTAGGGTTCCTGGGTTTCTGGGATTGAATTTTTGTTTTTGTTGAAATTGGGGGAGGACGGGTGAGGGAACCTGGGGAATTGGGAGCTTGAAAGCGACGTCCTTGAGGGTGGGGATATGGATTGTAGGGTGTGCGTGGCGGCCGGCGATTTTCTGGTCCGTCTCGGCGGAGGGGTCGGCCAGATCGGCGGGTTCAGCCATGAGAGCGAGCATGACTTGGCAATGATGGTCAGCGATTTTTTGGAGAACGGTAGCGTTGGGGCCGAGTCATGCTGCAGCAGCGATAGCGATTCGGGTTTCTCTGATCTCGCTTTTCTCCCTGAGAAAATTTCGGTATGTTTCTCTCTTTCTAGAATTTTTTTTGTCCTTCCTTTGATCACCGGGAAAACAGAGGAAAGGGAAAGGAAATGAAAAGAGGATTTTTTTTTGTGTTGTTGGATGCCATATAATAGGAAAGATAAGATTAAAAAATCTAATATCTTCTCAAACACGGTTTCTGAGAAGGAAAAAGAAAAGGAAATGAAAATTCGAGGCTTACCATATTATGCTGTTTCTGTTTTGAAGAAATGAAAAACATCCCCAGATAATCCCAACAATCAAATTGGCCTCAGTTGCTGATAGATTTTTGTTTCTTAATCTCCAATTGATGAAAAATATGGAAGATTTAGATATGATGATTATACTAATTATTGTTTTTTCCTTTTTGGGTTTCCATTGGGTTACTGGGGAAGGCGAGGAGAAGAAAAAAAGGCAGGTGTATAAATCCAATGACCGTATATGATCTTGGTTTCTAACAAAAAGAAAGACTTACATTAATTCGGCCAGCTAGCTGAATCGGCTTCTTTAATCGGGCCTTCCTTTCTTTCTTCTTATTACTTTTTTTTTTGCTCTTTTATATACTCTACCTTTGCCCATTTTGTCAAGTTTCAGTCCCAACTATGTTATTCCCTTTGCTGCTAGTTTCTTGTGTGAAAATGTGGCACAGAACCTGTTCAACAATTTAAGGGGTTCATGTGATAGGGGTACCAATGTTCTATGATAGGTGATCTGATTCCAACCAACCTATTACCAAGTTCCGGTGGAAGAACCAAAAGCCTAGAAGACTAGAACTCATTTTGTAACTTGAGAATCCAGTAATAGCCCCAAGAAAACCATGGGTCAAATCCGGTATCCTCTATAGTATCATTTTGACGGGTTGGTTGGTATCCAAAATAGTATCATTTTGACGGGTTGGTTGAAGCTGACCTGAGATCATGTAAAACATGCCACTGAAGTTGGATGGACTTGTATTGCATTACACGAGCGGGTCATATGGGGATTATGATGGCTTTTATATGCCGTCATCATCGGCGAGATTGCTTACCAGGGCCCCCCATAAAAAAATAATTGCTTGCCCTGTAAATCTTTGGTTGTCTTTCTCTAAAGCCTAAGGCTCCCAAAATCAAATGTCCTGGGTCTGTTATTCACTATTAATGTTTATGTAGATCCAATTCTAATTTATTTTTATTTTTTATTTGGAATAATTTTTTGGTTGTTGGTCAGTTGCAAATGCTTACATGTTCTGGTTACCTGTTATTCCACAGTTTTATAAGCATTCAATGGATCGGTATGAGAGTGACTTGCTGTCAATGGTTCACTCTTTTATGTTATCCATCAATGAGACGGACCTTCACTTTGTCAATTCAGGCCCATGTAACACCAGCTGCATCAGGTTTTGTCTGGTGAAGCGGCTGAGACTTTCAGGTTACGATGCTGCTGTGTGTTCATCCCGGTGGCAAGGTTGCGGCAAGGTCCCTGGAGGTAATATCATTGAATTCTAAACTATAATTTCAATACCTTATCTTACCAAAAAGGAAAGTGGGCTCCTTGGCAATTTCTGATTTCCTTTTTGTATCACTTATCATACAGGGGATCATGAATATATTGATGTGGTGAATTACAAGGACAAGGGGAGTACTGAGCGATTGATAATTGATATTGACTTTCGTAGCCATTTTGAAATAGCTAGAGCTGTTGAATCGTATGATAGAATATTGAGTTCTCTTCCGGTCATCTATGTGGGCTCCTTGACCAAGTTAAAGCAGTTTCTTCAAGTTATGGTTGAAGCTGCTAGATCTTCTCTCAAGCAGAACTCAATGCCTCTTCCCCCATGGAGATCCCTCGATTATTTAGAAGCAAAATGGCAATCTTCCTATCAGAGACAGTTCAATCCAGACGGAGAGAGTATTAAAAACGGCATTTCTTCTGACCATAAGCAGTGCAGTGAACATCTGAAGAGGCTGCAACATGCCCTCCAATTAGAAGTTGAAGCAGAGCGATTACTGAAACCAATAAACAGTGATAATAACTGGAGGCTGAAGCCCGGCAGGCGAAGGCACTCTTCATTAAGGATTCTTTGAGATTACAGGGTCTGGCCTGGGATTTGGGAGTTCATTTTTTGGTGAGAGATCAATTGTATTGCGGCCTTCTGTTACAGAATTTTTTTCCCTGATAATAAATAATCGTGAACCAGAAAAAAGGGCTGGTTTCTGTAGCTTACATATATAGCAATAACAATATACTACGGGCTTCTTTCCATTTTTTGTTCACCGGCACCCAGCGAGGAGATGAGGTTCTTGGAGCTGCTTCTGGTCCTCTCCACCATGGCAGTGGGACCTGTTGGTACTTGCTTGACTCTATGATGCATCGAATAGGTTGTTTTTGTTGTTTTGATGGTATAAGATTGAATGTATTGCGTGCCCCTCATTTGTGGGGATAAGGAATTTTTGTTCGTTGTTTTTACTTTTTACTTTCAATATTCTTTACCTCGTTAAATGTTGGATGATATTAAAATTTTGCTCTTCAATAATGTGTTCTTTTTTCTGATGCATTTGGGTCCTCTCTTTTTCATTGTATTTTATTCTCATCTATGAAGATATCCAAGTTAGGGAATCTTGGGTTGACACTTCAACATTTTTGGGCATATTTAAGAATGTAAATTTGGTATCTAACCTAAAAGCTTGACTAAAAAATTTTGGGTCAAGGACTCAAACCCCAGCTTGGCTCAACTAGCATCTAAACTTGGCACAATTCTTTTAGGACCTGATGTAGCTTAATTATCTTAAGCTCAAGTCCAATCTATGGGTCGATCAAAGCTTAAACCAAGCATTTGAAGTTTGATAAAATGGAAACTTCTTCTAACCCGTCTTGGATAGGGATGACAATGAAATGAGTTTGAAATAATCGCACTATCTCAAGTTCTCAACCTCATCATAATGTAAATCTACTATCCTCCATGTCCCAATAAAAAAATCTCAACAAAGAGGATTTAAGAATTTTCCATATCTACCTCATTCCATTTATTTTTAAAATTTAAAAATAAACCTATTTTATAAATAATAAATAATATAATTTTTCATGACATATTTTTTAAGGAGTAACTTCATGTGTTAAAAAAAAATGAGAAAGTAAAATATTTAAATTAAATTATTTTTAAATTTAATTATATATATAATCAGTGCAAGATAAGATAGGATAAGACAATACCTGAACATGTTCCCGACCCACTTGTTTTCATCTAAGACCTGTCCCTTTAAGGGTAAGGATGGGACGAGTGCTTGAAAAATCCCACCCTTTTCTCATTCCACTTCGATGTAGGCCTTCCTTGGATAAGCCTATAAATGTATTCAAGTTGGATTGAAAATTTAACACCTAGCCTCAAGCCTCCCTAAGTCCTAGAATTTGATGAGTTAATCATACCAATAGAGTGCTACATACTATATTAGTATAGCGTTACATGTTATGCTTGTAGTTAAAAAAATTATTATACATGTCTACATTTTTCAATCATAAAGAACACAAAAAAATATTGTCAATTTAATAATATTTTAAATGGTAAAGCTATAAATAAAGGTAAGATAAAATAAATATTTTTAAATATATTAATTTAATTATTTTCTAGTTATAAATGTGTATATGTGTTGATAAAAAAAGAAAAAATATATGTGCTTGTATAAATAGAAAAGATTTGACACAAACGTCTAGGTCATATTAATTTAAATAAAACCTAACTCGATATTACATTTTTTGATTTTAGAAGATTTTCCCATTTACGAATTTTGTATAGAAGGTAAAATAACCAAGAGTCCATTTATGGATAAAAAATATAAAGTCAAATAATGTTTGGAATTGGTGCATACAAACGTGTTTATACACGAGAAGAATATGAATATTTCATCACATTCAATTATTAGTGATTACTCTAGGTTTTAATGTTTACCTCACACATAAAGAATCCTAAAAATTCAGTTATTTATAAAAATTGTGAAACCTGATTAAATTCAGCATGGATCAAAAATCTCAAAAGCAAGAGTTTACTAAAATTTCATAAGAGATTTATCACATTTATTAAAAATCAGCCCACTTACAGCCCAATAGTTCAAAAATTGGGCCGGGCCAGGTCAGGTTGAGCCCATCATAACCTGACTTGAGTTCAGGTAGCCTCAGTCTCCGTTTCTACTGTACACAAATGCATATCGTCCCTTCTCCAAACCTGCGTTTAGTCGTACCCCGATCAGTCAATGATCCCTTCTCCAAGCGCTGCGTTTGGGTCGATCTCCGAGTTCAAGGTACCGATCCGATTTCTATTCCCAATTTAATCAATTGACTTCTAGGTTGGATACGATCCTGAGAAAATGAAAGAAAATTTTGAATAGTAAATTTTTCATCATCTAGGGCTCGAGAATACAGAACATTGCTCTTTACCTAAAGCTCATACGACGATATGAGTTTTTATTTTTATTTTTATTTTTTGGTTTGTTTTGGATTTTTGGCGTCAAAGAAAGTGAGAGATGACACAATAATCAAAATGTGGTTTTCTTGTATTGTTCTTCATTTTCTTGGTAATCAAACAAAGGGTCAGATCTCACTCTATGTGCTTTATAAGCTGAGAATGCTATTTCTGGAAGTTTTGAATTCTAGATTCTCTTTTTGAACGGCCGTGGAGTTGCTAGTTTGGATTACAGCTGAGGCGGAAAATTTTGTTCCATTTAAGGTTTTTGTAATTTGGGAATGTTTTCTTATATAAAAGTAGATTTAATTTACATATAGAGAAAATATGATTTAGTCTAGATACAGAGAAAATAGGAGAAAAGCAATTAAAATTTTGAGTTGTAAAATTTTCACTAACAATGATGGGCTGTTTCCCTTTTTCCTTTCTTTTTTTCTTTTTCCTTTTTTGGAAGCAAAAGATGATAAATAACATAGAAATGAAAATGTTGCTTTCTTTTTATTGCTCTGTCTTCTTGGAAATCAAAAGGAGTGTTAGGGTTTCTCTTTGAATGCTTTTAACCTATCTATGATATAATTTGAAAATTAAGAAAATGAAAATAGAAAATCAAGGAACTCTATTTTTTTTTTTTGTTTGTGTCTCTTACAAAAAGAGTACATCCATCATAAAACCAGATGTAACCTTCACATCTAATACATACGAAGAAATAGAATGAAACAATGTGAACAAAGGAAAAACAAAAATACAATGAAACAATAAGAACAAAGGAAAAACAATCATTTTAACAATTTCAACAGCAATCCCAAAGGCAGAGGAGGTATCCCAAAGATGAGAGGAATGATAATATTGAGAAGTTCTACTGCCACCTCCGCGATGTAGCCGATGGCCTTCACATGAGTGCGCTTTTTTGTATCTTGGCTTGGCTGCATCTCTCGGCTTCTTGTCCCAGTCTCACGACCTTGTTTCTGATTACCAGAGTCAAGGCGTGGTTTTTTATCTGGGTTTTGAGTCCTTGCTGGCAAGGCTTCGCTCTTCTTCCCCGTCTCATGACCTCGCTTCTGATTACCATGGTTAGTATGCTGTACCGTATCTATTTTTGGAGGAGTCCTCTTCAAGGCTTGGCTACTCATCCTAGTCTCGTGTCTTCGTTTCTTATTACATTGGTCATCATCTTTCTTCCCCATCTTGAGAGCCATATGCTTCATACATGACCAATGATAACAGTATTTGCCACAGCGGGAAATGTAGTACCAACCGCTGAATCCATCTGAATTTTCCTTATTTCCACATATTAGGCACTTTGAGGGGCTCTCCGCCTTAAGATCAACTACAATTTCCCCGTCTCTGGTATCAGCATACTTCTTGATTGGAAGCTTGGCACAACATGGGTGTAAGTAATGTGGTTTCTTACACATTTTGCACTTGTAGAACCACCCCTTCACATCATCCCCACATGCGTCACAAACTCCCTTACCTTCTAGGGCTTCTTTATGAAATATGAAGTCGCAGCTGGATTTAGTACTGCTGAGATTGAACATGATGGAGGATTTCTTACAGGAGAATGAATCATAGCATTCTTTATGAATATGGCAGTTGCAATGCTTATCCTCATGCTTGTAACATGGTCTCACGTCTCTCTCTTTACATCCCTTGCAAGAATACAGGGTTTTAGCAGGATTCTTCATAAGCCGGAGTGGGTGGCCACCCATTTCAATCTCCTCTGGATAGGAAGGCATGAATAGATTATAGCTCTCCTGCATCTGCATCCGTATGTATTTTTAGCATAACATGCTTGTGTTTGCTAGATAGAATCACTTTTAAAACAATGATCAATAATTCTATGCTTTTCCATTCATAGGTATAGATATAGATCACCAAACTGAAACCCAAAAACCAGAAACATTTTATGTTTTCAATCTTAGCATTACTATTTTTGTTGTTTTCAGTGAGGCTTTTGAGCTTTGGAGTTTGTTTCTACTTCAATGATTCCTCTTGATTATTTGTGGAAATCGTTGTCCTACACCTGCATACATGTGTCCTGAGTCTAGCATATGTGTGTTTGCTGAATGGTTTCCTAATTAATAACAATTACCAACAAAATAGATTTCATGGTATGTATATATAGTTTTGGATCTTTATGCAATCAGCAAATACTAGTTATCTAAAACTTTTCGGGTCGTACCTTTATCGGTGTTTTATATTTGCTTCTGCCTATATCACATATGAGCTAGAAATTTTGCCTATTCATTTTTAGATCAGCAGGCGATCGAGTGACAATTAGTAGGAGATGGAGAGAAAAAAGGACAAAAAATTGATGAAGATCACCAAGACAGGAAAAACCGAAAGAGTGTACAATTTGATAATGAAAAAGATAAAAAACATATGAAAATTGAAAGTTTAAATACAGGAGATAAAAATGGAAAAGAGTAAACCCCAAAGTTAAAGCCATAAACTAAGGAGAGATGTTATACTACCAATAAAATAAAGATCAAAAAAACAAAAAATTTGATGAAATCTCACCTGGTTGTTGGAAATTCTGGCACCACCTAGTTGAAGAAGGAGAGGAAGAAATCTGACAGAAGAGAAACAGAAGTAGTGGAATATGCTTGAGATGGAACATTGCCGCATGGAAGAGCAGCTTTATATAGACGGGAAGGTTTACAAGGTTGAATCGTTGCGGGCCCCAACACGGTGGCTTAACCGTGTTGGGGAAATTGTTAAGCAAATGACCCAAACCGTGTGTTTCCATACCCATACCTAATGGTTTCAATCTATCCAGGACTAGTTGTTACAATAAAAATACTGGTCCTGTGTTTTTCCCCCCTAAACGAACCTGGCCTCTTAGACTGAAACTTGACTACCAAGGAAGAGATTACATATTTTATATAATTTGGAGATTGAATGGTCAACTCTTGGTCAATCTAAACTTAATTATGAAGAGAAGAGTATTAGGAGAGTGAAATCTTAAGATAGACAAGTTTGGAAAAATATTCCTATTACATTTAAGAATATATAAATTCTTCTCTTATTTGATTATGCACTGAAAAATTGAAGGAAAGAAAATTAAATTGTTGAGAAATATACTTTTCCTACACTTTCTTCTTATTTATCAAACTTGATAAATAGTGTAAAACTTTCTAGAATGTCTCAGTTTTAATTTCTTATAAGCTTATCGTTAACAGTGGAATTCAGATATGAGCTGGACTTCTACCTATGATTCTTCTGAGAAGTATCTTTTCCCTCTACTTTGGCGGTCAAAGCTTGTTAAAAAGCTCCAAACCTTTATAAGAGACGTGTTCCAGAGTCACTCTTATATATTTATTTATTCTTGCTTTGCACGTATGAGATTCCAAGTTCCAACTACAAGTCGGAGTTGTTGGGGATTGAATCGGTCAAAATAATTTAGTGACTCATGGGTTAATGGTTAGTCGGTGATTGAACTAATATTTGATGTCGGTATAATATATTAAGTATATAATGTTTATATTATTAAAATAAAATTTATTTAGAAAAACTTAAAATTATGTATAAATTGTAACGCCCAAGTATTTTCTTTTAAGAGTAATTTAGAAAATTATTAATAATAATTAAATTAGTTAATTAATTAATTTAATAAAGTGGAAGAGGGGTAAAAGTGTAATTTACGAATAAATACCTAGGTATAAATTAAAAATTCTATTTCTTCCTGTTTTTTTCTGAATAGAGTTCTTATTCGTAGAATTTCAGAGAACGTAGGTTGGAGTCAGATTTCAGGGTTGAAGAATAGATCTCTATAGGTAAGATTTTAACCCATAGTTTAATATTTTAGATTCATTGATTAATTTCAAACACATTAGATATTTTTTTTTTTTGAAAACCCCAAATCTAGATTAGGGTTAGATTATTTTTTTAAATTCGTTTTAATATCAAATGGTGAAAATTTAAGATTTTGATTTATTATTATAATTGGGGAGATCTTAAGTTTTTTTTATTAGAAAAAAAAAAAAAAGATTCCTGTGAAGATTTCGATTTAGATTAGGGTTAGTTTATTATTATTATTTTTTATTATTATTTCGTTTTAATATCAAAATAGTGAAAATTTAAGATTTTGATTTATTGTTGGAATTGGAGAATGGCTTAAGAATTTAAAAAAAAAAAAAAGGGAGGACACGTGTGCACACTGAAATTGGAGAATGAAATATATATATATTATTATATTGACAATAATGGATAAAGTTTATGTTTGAAAAAAAAAAAAAAACTAGAGAATAGAAGTTTTAAATAAAAGAAAGTAAAGTTTATTGGTATTATAATTATACTAATGATGAGTATAAGCTAATAAATAGAATAAAATTTAATTAGTAAAATAAATAGTAAATAGTTAAGTTATGAGGCGTTCTCCGACTTAAATTAGAAAAAAAAAATATATAATTAAATAAGGAATAGGGTAATTAAATTATTACTTTGTTAATCAGAAATATTAATCTTAATATTTAGAAATTTTAGGATTATCAGATTTATATTTTGAGGTAAATAGTAATAGTTGTCTTTTTATTGTGTTAGGTGAGGAGTAGACTTTTCAGGGTTATTTTTTCTTCAAGGTCTTTGCATATTTTGAGGTAAGGGAAGTTAATGCAAATTTATAAAATTAAATTATTTTATATGTTATTTTGAATTGTGAAAAAGAAAATGATATTTTGTTACCATGCATGGATCAAACTGTTTTGCACTAAATATTATGTTGGAATATTTTGTTTTATTTATGACACAAAATATGGAGATATTATGTTGTGTAAATTTGAATACTCGAACAAAAACATCACTCTGGTTTATTTGGCCATTGTCAACGGGATATAATAGTTGAATATTTGGCCTTGTTAACGGGATATAATAGTTGACCTTTACATTTCATGGTGGGAATGTAATTGATTTGGACCCCAACCTCTAGGGGTTTGGTTAGAGGTTACTAGTACTAGTAGTGTTTGGTTCCTTCCACCAGGAACAATTTGAGGCTAGCCACCCATTTGAAAAGTCCCACCTAACTGGACATTTGATATTTGATAACCAGAGTAATGAAAATTGAATGGATTTGATTGAATCTTATGTGAAAGTGTTTGAATTTGATATGAAAATGGTTGGTTGAATTTTGAATATATAGTATTTTTGAAACTCTGATATTTGATGAGAAAAAAAAAAAATGATATCTCCTATTTGAAATGAAAATATTTGATCCATGAACTGCATTAATATTCCTTATTGGGCTGTGAGCTCATTCCCAATTGTTGAAAATTTTTCAGGTACTCTTAGTTCGGGTGAGGAGTGATGGCTAGGCTGAGGAATGGTCATCATTAGGATTTGACTTAGGATATTATGTTGGATTTTGTTTAACTTTAGTTATGTTCATTTGGATCTTTTGATATTTGGAAGCTATTTGGATATTGATCCTTTAAATTTTATGTTAGTTCAAAGTTGAGTTTTGGAGATTTTGAAGATTGTTTTAGTACTTGAATTGTTTAAGTTTGCAATTCTTTTTGGACAATGGATTTTGGATAGTGGATGTTTAGTGTTGAAATCGAATTTTCAGGATTTTAGATTTTATTCCGCTACTCTGAACAGGTACTTGGTAATTGGTAACTTTCGATTACAAGATAATTGTTTTGGTCAGGTTACACTGTAAGCCTTCGGGTTTAAAGTGTGAAATGACCGTTACGCCTTTGGAGTGGGTCTTGGGGCGTGACATAAATAATTTAATATTAAGTATGATTATTACAAACAATTAGGATAATAAAATAACAACCTGACATGGCAACCCAACTTCTCGTTTTGGAACAGGGTGCCCAGACACCACGGCTTGAGGCCATTTTTTAGGGGTAGTAAAAAAAAAAAAAAAAAAAAAAAAGCTAAGTCGGGTAGGGAAGGCAAGCAAAATTTGAAAAATTATGTTTTTAATAGTGTTTTTGGAATTAGATTAATCATTGAATCGAAAAAATTAGCAATTTGATTTACTACTCGGACGGGACGGTCGAAATATTATAAATATATAATTTATATATTATTAATATTAAAAATAAAATAATATAATTTATATATTACTTAAAAATTTAAATTTTATTTAAAAAATCAGAAAGCTAGTTTCAAATTAGAAATTTAATTTTAATTTTAAAATTTATTTTTAAATCGAAAACCTATTTTAAAATAAAAATTAATTTAAATTATATTTAAATTAAAATTGATAAGTTTTAAAAATAAAAAATTTTAAAAATAACAAATATAAAATAAAATAAATAATAATGAAACAAGGTAAATAAAAAAAAAATTTGGAAAGGAAGGAGGAAGAGGCACCATTGGAAGAGAAAATGGAAGGGGGGTGCCACGATGGCGGTGGCGTAGGGCAGCAGAAAGGGGGGCGACGCAGATACTGTTGGTGCTTTGCTTGGGGGGGTGGGGTTTCGTCGGCGGTAGGCACAGGCGTGGGTGGCAGCTGGAGCTGGGGCGGCCGGGAGTGGAATTGGGGTGGACGTGGTTTTGATGTTATAAAAAAATAAAATTGGTTAAACAGTTCAATTTGGAGAGAACTGACTAGTTTGTTCGATTTACTGGTCAGGCCTTTGGTTCACCCAATTTGATTTTGATTCAATCATCTTCAGGTTCAATTTATCAGATCAGAAGTATGATCGGCTGATGGTGGGATCAGTCCAATTTTTAAAACCATAAATTTTAGATACAAATTTGGAATTCTAGTTTTTTAATTTACATAATATGCGATACCAACATACCCACTTCTTCAACCTCATCCCACTTATCCCTCTAGAATTCTAATCCCTTTCTTTTTTTTTTTCTTCATTCATTTCCTTTCCCTTTCCTTTTCCTTTTATCTTCTTCCTCAAGTTTTTTTTTTAAACATTGAAAAGCACATAAAAAATAAAAAAACCAAAAAATAAAATAAATATAAAAAAAGAAAAA
Source organism: Vitis riparia (assembly GCF_004353265.1). NCBI lineage: Eukaryota > Viridiplantae > Streptophyta > Magnoliopsida > Vitales > Vitaceae > Vitis > Vitis riparia. Next base: position 26,448,642 of record NC_048443.1, on the reverse strand, counting down.
ACAATTGGGATGGCATTGGTCAATCACCGACCATGACATCGGCACGTAATGACGCGACAGTTGGCAATCTTTGATGCTTGGCTGGGTTGACTGACCCTTCGTTTTGCCGCCCCCCGCCCCACCTTGATATACGTAGGTGCTTGAGGCTGAAGAAAAGGATGATTTAATAATTTTGTATGTGAATTATATTTTTAAAAAAAAAAGAAAAACGCGTGGGTACAAAGATAAATGAGATTATAAAAGGTTTCTAAAACGATTATTATTATTTAATATAAACATCATAATTATATTTTTAAAATAAAATAAATATTACACTGAAAAATATTTAATAATGAACCATAATATTTTAAAAATTCACATAAATTTTTATTTACTTTAAAATAAACATTAAATTATAAATAAATAGATAATTATTGTTTCAATAAATAATGTACTGATAAATTTCATAAATAATAAAAAATATAATTTATTTATGATTTTTAAAAAAGAAAATAGAATTTTTCTAAAAATTATAAAAAATAAATATTAATATTTTGACAAATGAGAAATATTTAATCATATTATATTTAAAATAATTATAAAAACAAACACAATTCATTTATAAAATATGAAAAATAACTAACTTTTTGTACTTACATGTATGTAGGTAATTCTTCAATTATTATTAAGCTAAATTTTCATAATAATTGATATAATTTTCAACTTCCAAATTATTTTTAAAAATTGTTAGAATTGTTAATGAATTGAGGTTCGATTGTGTAATTAAAAATCAGAAGAGATATTATTATGCATAAAAGAGATATTAATATAAGACTAATTTTGATCCGATAACTTTAGTATTAATTTATCTTACGTACATTTATTCATATATAAATTTTAGTTGATTTTTTAAAAACTTACTTAAAATATTTCATTAGACAAATGACCTTTGAATCAAAAGAGACTATGCGTTGGATCTTTGAACAAGTCTATTGATTTTCAAAAATAATTTAGAAAGTAAAATTAAGTCTATTAATACAAAAACTTTTGTTGTGTTAAAATATAAGCAACACTCTAGATATTGATTATATCGATATTGATCTTTATGTTGTTTTGAAAAATCAAGCATGTTGAAATGAAACTTCTAATCACTTCCTTTTTATTTCATTTTCTTTAAGATCACTTTTGATATATTTTTATCGGTTGTCTTGAAATATTATCAAGCACATATGAGAGACAGGAGATACTTCTCTACACACTAAATATTGCAGCATTTGTACCTAGTAATGGTTCATTGCTTAGAACTTCATTAAAACAAGAGGTTGTGATTGCCGTACTTAATTGGGAGTGGTTTTTCCCTTGATAATTGTTCTTGTCCTGGTAAAGGCATCTAGAATTAGGAGGGGAAGTCTGAGCTTTCCCACTGTTTCTTCTGGAAAATTTCTTGCTCGTCTTGCCCTGGATTATGGTTTGTAGAGGTTCCATAGCTTCACACATTAAATGAAGAGGCAGCCAGTTTGGACTAAGGAAGGCTGCAGATGGACACTGGCCCATTCACAGATTGTTCACAACAAATTATGGAGGCCCAGCTCACATCCAAAATTGTTGCCCAAGCTATTTTTTTATTTTTGAAGAGAGCCTACTCTTCAAGAACGGGCAGAAAACTAGGCCTCTTGCTTTAACTAATATCTGGGGATGGGATTTCGAAATTTTAATCAATCCCGAAAAGAATAGAAAACATTCAACTGGCTTATTAGATTGAAGATATATAAGGATATGTAACCTTCAAATTCTACTCTTCAATATGAAACAATCAAGAAAGAAGATTAAGGGCATTTTCATCCAGATGTTTGTTTGGTTATATCACAGCCAGAAATAGAAATCAAGAATTACAAAGTATAGACTTTCAACCTAATATTTCAAGATCCTTTTATCATCTCTCAAGATAATATTAGTATTGAAAATGATTCATCAAGATCATCTTCACCTCAATCTCAAATTCTAGATAACCCCAAAAGTAAGAAAATTATTTACTATAACGAAAGACTTGTTATGGCATTAGGTTATTTAGATTAAGTTGACAATTTTATTCTATTTATCTTGGATTAAGACTCTACATATTTTCCTTATATTGCATATGAAGACTTAAGTTTCCTAGGGAATCAACTTGAAATAATACTAGTACTAATGGATTATTTGAAGTATAATCACTTCTTTAGAAACTTAAGTCTTCCAATGGATTATTTGAAGGCATAATTACTTCTTTAGAAACTTAAGTCTTCCAACTCTTCAGAGTCCTTTGTCCATTATATTCCATGCTTATGGTTTGGCAAATATTGTTGATTACTTGACATATTATTATTCTTCTAAATATCTTGAGTCCCTTTCAATTATGTAATTCTTTGAAATGTGTTTCTTCTAACTAGGATCCCTAAGAATATTTTAATCACTTATAATTTGATAATAAAGTAAGGAGTTTGATATGATAAGTATATAAAATCCTCAATTGTTTTTAATTGAAAGGAAATTTTCTTAAGTTTGTATTTTTGTGGAAAATTTCATATTAAGGGAATTCATTAACATCATGCCATGCATGAAAGGTAATTTTCTATGTTATGGAATATGCCTCCACTATTAAAAGGTTTTGAGTGACTATACATTTATTTTTGTTTTTTGTTTTTTTAAAATTTTATTGCACACTACTTTTCACTAGTATAAATGTGTGCAGATCACAGCTTCCATATCTCAGGAATTTTCAAAATTTTTAGGTGTGTACATATCACAGGTTCCATACTTCATTCAAGACAAGTTATTGATATTGAAAATTAGTTTTTAGGTGTGTACAGATCATAGGTTGCATACTTTAGGAATTTTTAAAACACGTTGTGGATGTTGAAAATTAATATTTTGGATGTTTGGTTGAGACATGAGTAACATTGAGTGATATGTAACTGTTGTTTGAGAGTATTAGGAAGGTTTATGTAATCATCACTTTATCACAAAATTGTTACAGGGAATTGTTAGTACTTTAAGTTAATAATTTTATTCTATTTAGGATTGTACATACTTTCATATTATTTCACAATGTTTATAAAGCATCATACTTTTATATCATTTTTTCAATATTCATAAAGATTCAAGTTGGTGTAAAATTAACCCGAGATAGTACAGGTAAACATTTTTGAGTTATTCGGAGTATAATAAAGTAATTATAGTGTATAGTGGACTAATGGTTAAATTTGGCGAGGGAAATGAATTTTAAAAATATAATCTTTCCAAATCTTTGTGAATTTAAAATGGAAAATTTGTCTAAAATTTTCTCAAGTTTCCTAAATTGTTTTTTTTTATAGTAAAAAAATAAGATTTCTAAATTGTGTTTAAATACACTATGATTTCTTATTTATAAATTTGCCTTTCATGAGAATTTTTTCTTGCCTTGTGCGCCTGAACTTTATGCTATTATCTTTTGTGCTTAGCTCAATGTTCCCAAAAAGAAAAATCCTTTGTTCATCACTTTAAGGCTCGAGTTAGAGTCTACAAAGGAATAAGGAGGTAGTGCATTGTAGACATGAAAGAAGGTTGTGTAAGTCTTAAGAAAGTAATTATTAGGTAAATCTATGTATTTATTTATTCATGATTAATGAATTTTAGCTCTACCCTAATCCCATTATTTTTACATTTGTAAATCTTTGGAAGGCTTATATATGGTTTATATGAAAGTGACTTTTGAAACTACATATGTTACTAAACAATTATTTTATCATTTTCAGTCTTTATTCATGCTTTTACTTTTTATGATTTCTTCTACTAAACAAAAATTTTGAGATTCAAATTTTGCACAAAAATTTTAGAATTTTTAAAGTAAAACCCAAAGGTGACTATTTGAAGTACATGTCTAAGGTTTTATATAACCAACTAATATGGCAATTTTTTTTTCCATTTTTTTTCTTGCTTGCTAGCAGGCTTAATCATTTTCTTCATCAAACTTATGTTCCCTTCATGAAATACCATGTGGCTTTGCAACTAAATGTGTAGGTGTATTGAGAAGAGATGCAGACACCTATCAGCAGTACATGATCGATGCAGTTGTCGATACTTTGAAAATACATTAAAGCTCAAACTTCCCACATACCACAACAAGGATTTGGCAACTCCATGAAGTAATTGTATGGACAACCATTGTACTGCATCAACTAATATGATGCATAAATAGCAGGATTATTCCAGGGTTGGCAGTGTCATGAGCCAATGCATAACATCATTGATTGCACCCTAGTGATCAATTAAAGATTTTTCCAATTGTGGTTTTCTTTTTACAATAGTATATATAGAGAATATATATGTACATTTCTGGTTTTCTTTTCCATTATGGCAGGGAATATGTGTACATAAAAGGCTATGTATTGAGAAAGTGTTACAAAGAATAGAATATTCAGTTTTTGTTCTATCATTAATTAATTTCTTCTGCTATCACGGTACCAGAGCTGGAAAGCTTAATTATCATTATCATTTAGAACTACCTACGATCATGAAGCTGGCTAGCCACTCATTTATCTCTTATTTCTAACGAATAGTGGCTAAATCTTCTCCAAGCTAAGGCAGAGGAGTAATGTTGACTCTTTGTGATATTAATGCATATGTTTCCAAACTTATTTTCAATCTTGTTTTTGGTTTTTCCACCTTTACTTTGTTGTGATATTTAATACACCAAATTCTTAGTCAATATTTAATTTCTAGTTTTTGAACTAGAGTTACTGATAATAGAGCTATAGCAAATCTTAAGCTTATGTTTTGAACTGTAAATGTTTCAGAGAAGTCTAGGATATTTGTCGGCTGCAAGACTTTCATATATCCTATTCTTAGATGAAAACTGTCCATCTATATCTAATTACATGTGGACTGCAAGAATTTAAAGAGTCAATGAATTAGAACCTAATGGAAGAGACCACCAAGTGGATCTTGAGATGATATGGAATTTTCTCTTACCTTGTTTTCTCTTCGATTTAAGCTTTGTTTTTCTAAACCTAATTTGCTCTTGAGAACCAAAACATTTTCACTATCATTTTAGAGCTATTATAATGGACATAAAGGGTTGTAAAAGAGCTAAGTGCTGAAATGGATATGTGCTGTAATTTTCTCTCAATTCTTCTCTCTAGTGGATTGGTTCTTCTATTGCTACCATGGATGTAAGCTTGAATAAGCTATAAACCACGTTAAATTCTGTATTGATGCTCTTCATCCTTTGTTTTTCTTTTCATGAGATCATTGATTGTTTATTTATAAAGAAGCATTATTCTACTAGACTTAGAATTATTTATCTGAATATAGGCCAAGTAATGCTAAACACTTTTAGACTTTGATTAACAATATTCATAATTCTATAACAATTCTCTTTTGTAATTCTATTTCTCTTTTCTGTATACTTTTCTTTATTGTGCTACGTGGATTGGTATCGTAGTAAAGTCAATTTTTGGACAAGTTTTTTGGAATGGGCATGCCCAAGCAAACTACAACAACTTATATTTTTGACATGTTTTATGTCTTTGGAATCTTCACACCAATCTAAGGGATGAATTCCTCTATGGGTAACTTTTTTACTACTTGGAAGTTTGTGCTTTTAGTTTAATTCTTTGGTTTAATAAGTAACATGCTTGGATTCTTGCCTTATTTATTTTTCTCATATTATTTAATATAAAAAGAAAACAATTGTTGAGCTATTCATTGGACTTTTTTTTAATTTTATTTACCTTTTCTTCTTGTAATATCCTTTACTCTTTTTTTTTTCCTATTATATGCACCCATTATAGGAGTAATTTGATATTAATTGAAGTAATTTAACTACATCTCAACATTAATCTTTTTCCATAATTTTCATAATTTGCCTTGTTTCATTTTTCTTGACCTTTGCTTTCACTAGATATGAACATCGCTAAACTAGATATGAACATAGCCCTTCAAGGGAATGTACAAAACCTTACAAACATTGTGACATTTGAAAGGGAAAATTAAGCCTTGAACAATAGCCTTGTGTCCACGGATTGTGAAAGTATTTTTAAGAATTGAAACTCAGAACTTTGAAAATCCTCAAACTTTGAATCAATGCACATGTTGTCTAGGTTTTCAAAAATTGATTTTCAAACTAAAAAAGAATTTCCCTAGACTTGAATCTCAATATGGAAGTTACTTTTAGATTCTAACTCGATATCAAGACTCTCATGAAGAAAAATAAGCAAAAGAAGAACAAGAATGATGTAAAACCAAGTTTAATGTTACCTCAATTGTTTGTTTGTTTGTTTTTCTCTAAACTTTGATGAGAATCTCTATCTCCTATATTTTTCCAATTTTTATTAGCCTTAATAGTCTTACCAATAGTATGTTCAATGCCTTGGTATGATAAGGAATTTAGGTTTCCCTTGACCACTCAATATGGTTTTCTAGTTAGATTAGGGTTTAACCATCTCATTTGAAAACAACATAGAATGCTTGAAGCTTCTTGGATTGAGATTTAACAATCTTACAATCTTGGGAAAGTTGTGTTTTCATGGGCCAATATGGTAATAATATTGTTTTTGGAACCCAGGTTTGTGAAATGGGAAAAACATCTGTTAATGTGGAAACTTATATCAGTTTCATGCACTCTGAGCTGGCTGTGTTTTTTCTACCGAGCTTGCCCCTCCAGGTACCCATTCCTCTCATCTTTCTACACTCTGTCACGGAGGCGAAGCAGAGGTTCCCACAAGAAAACCCTAGCGTTCAGCTGTTCTTTCTTCCCTCTCTCTCATTTTTGCAGCCATTCCTCTCATCTGTCTTCACTCCGTCACCGAGGCGAAGCAGAGAATCTCGTATATTTTTCAACAATTTCTCTCATTTAATTTCTGAAGCCTTTAATCCCAAACTCCAATCTAGTTTTCTATCTTCAGCCCCTTCTCCTCTCAAAGTCCTAACCATTTGAACCCGATCATCCCAATTTCGTCACCCCTTCGGATCGAAGAGGGTGTGAAAATTTGCAAAATTTCACACATTTGAAAACCTGAATCGAAATTTTTGTTGCTTGTGGTAATTGTGAAGAACCTGAGTCGAGTTAAGAAGACGGCTTAAGGAGGGTACGTGTTGACTGAAAATCTGGTTTAGGAAAGCGAACCAGAATGGAAGCGACAACTCTGATATATTGGGTTCATGAAGAAGAATCTCGTGTTCTTCTCATTGGATCACATTTTTCTGTAACCTTCACATCAAATGTGAAGGTAATTAATTTGTATTTAGGGTTGTTTTTTTAATATTTTTTTTGTTTAAACTGGAGCAAAGAGTGATTTTCGAGTGGTTGTTGTATTTGCAATTTTTCCTCCATTGGTGAGGGCATAGGTTGAGGCGAATGTCGATTTTGGATCGTATGAGCGGCTGTTCGATCTCAATATTTTTGTGTATTGGAGACTCATGAAATGGAAAAATGTTGTGGACATATTTAGAAATTGGGTGGAAAACTTGTGTATTTATTCAGATTTTTAGACTGATGGTAATAATTGATGAATATAATTAGGCAATATCATATATTGGCGATTAAAATGCATAAATTATGTGTTGGTTAGTAGAAATTGTTGGTAGTGTTTGTGAATTTGTAATGTTTGTTGGAATTTGTAGTGTACATCTTTTGTCAACAAAGACAGAATTGTTTCATCGCATCAGGTACTACCTTAATGCAAAACATGTACTACCTTAATGGGCTTGAGGTACTACATTAATGTACATCAGGTACTATCTTAGTGCATATTTGAGAAATGTTGTTGTTGTGTGACTTAAGACACAATTAGTTCATTTCATTACACATTGCAGTATGACATTGTTATGTTCTCATAGGTTACTCCATCGGTGGCGTATGTAATCATAACAAATTTCATGTACTACCTTAATGCACATAAGGTACTACCTTAATGGTCTTCAGGTACTACCTTAATGTACCTCAGGTACTACCTTAACGCACCTGCGAGAAATGTAACCATTTTGTGGCTTCAGATTTTTATTAGTTAATTTCATTACCTATTGCAGCATGACATTGTTATGTTCTCATAGGTTACTCCAACGGTACCTTATGTAATCATAAGAAATTTCAGATACTACCTTAATGCACATAAGGTACTACCTTAATGGTCTTCAGGTACTACCTTAATGTACCTCAGGTACTACCTTAACGCACCTCAAGTACTACCTTCACGTGCTGAGATGGGCTGTTGACCTGGATACCTGGAGGGGCAATTTCGGTAGAAAAAAAACAACCGGCTCAGAGTGCATGAAACTGATATAAGTTTCCATATTAACAAATGTTTTTCCCATTTCACAAACTTGGGTTCCAAAAACAATATTATTACCATATTGGCCCATGAAAACACAACTTTCCCTACAATCTTATTTGAAAACCAATTGTTATTAATGAGGGAAGGCCGCATCTTTTATGCCATTTAATAACACACCTTGTGTGCATGTTCTAAGAGACATCATTACCTTGTGAGTATGTTCTAAGAGTTATTATTTAGGTGACCTATCCCAAAGGATTAAAAATGACATTGTGACCCCCTAATAATCTTTCCCTCAACATGATATTCTTGTGACTTGAACTCACATTCTTTGGCTCTGATACAAATTCTTAGATTGATCTTTAACCATCTCATCTAAAAACTAATTGGTGTCTAATAAGGTATGCCAAACTTTTTACAACATTTGATATTACATCCCATGGGTTCAATCAAAGAGCCATCATTACTCCGCGAGCCTGTTTTAAGAGGCATCATTTATGTAACCTATCTTCTCAAACTCAATATTAGCATTAATCTTGTACCCTAGTAATGTTGGAAAAACCTAGATATCTCTATTCCTAATTTTGGATTGTTAGGGTGCATGCAAAATTATCTTAGGGGCTCTTTAGATCTAATAAGTAGAAACATAATAAATATTAAAACTTAGATATAGAGAAAAATGGTGCTTTACTTGTGATCTGGATCTTGTATACTAACAATCTTCCACCTAATAGTCTCTTTCCCAAATCCTCGCACTTGAGGAGGTGGTATCTTTTTTAGAGGGGTGGAGGCTAGGGTTTCACTATTTAGAGTTTAAAAAATCAAAAGATATTCAAAGCCTTAACACTTAAGGGGTTTATATAAGCTTCTTAGTGAGCTTAAATGACTTAAGCCATATTGAGCTTAGGTCACTTAATCCATCTCACCTAGGTTTTAATTAATTAATTATCCAAGATTCTAATTAATTAATTAGCCTAATCCATACCATCCATAAGTTCCTATGTAACCTCATCAAGTATTTACTAAAATGCCCTTGTGCACACATATGGATATGAAACCCAAAAATCCCTCAATAACCGTGCCACCAAGAAATGCAAGCTTGAGCATGATAATTGAGACCCATAAGAAAATACTAGCCTCTTTAGAATCCAATTATGAAGTTGACTTAATATCCCATTATAAAAAGTTAATTGCACTCTAATACCCTATGATATTATAATGAGATATGTATTAACCTTGGGTCTATGACTTAGCTACTATCTATTATATATATACAACCTTCTATGAGCTGATATCTATAATCTAATGAGGTTAATATTATCAACTTTTTAAGATTATTTCTACAATATTTGAGGTAAGTCATGAATACCTAATAACTAATGTCATGACTCATCATTGGTCCTATTAAGTGTGTACCATATACATTAGTGCACTCACCATGGGAAACCCAACCTAATGATTGAGATAAGTCATCCATCAAATTAAGAGGTAATGTATTAGAATCTCAAATGGATTGCCTAAGTTCATGAATCAATTGTAAAAAACTTATTTACTTGTAAGAAATCCATTATTTGGATCTTCTGTGAAACTCACAATACACCTAAGTTATGTATAATACAAGAGATGTTAGACTTAAATGTTTATAAAGTAGAATGAATGAATAGAATAGATAAATTGGGAAACCAGAACCATATTATAAGTAACAAATATGTTTATTGTTACATTATATCATGCTTTTAAGGACTCTATTTTAACAAATAAAACTTTAAAGAGAAACTACAATTTTTGAGAAGAATGAGGGAGGATATAGAGATTCTCCAAAAGTATGCTAGTTCTCTTTCTCTATTTTCCTATAAAGAGGATAAAAGAAAATCAAATTAGCCCATGCCACATAAGATTATTTCCTAATACTAAATTGACTTCCCATAATTTATATGAGACTTGCAATATCTTCTTGTTGGATTTAGAAAATCTGAAGTGCATTAACTTAGGACTAAAGTATACTACTTTTTACTTATTTTCAAAGAGAAATAACTTGTGAAAAAGTCTTCAAACAAATTTCACCAAATTGATAACTCTCATTTTTTTCACATCTAGGTAATAAACCACTAAAAATTTAATGTATGCACAAATAAAAGGAACCCACCCTTGATAATCTCTCTCACTTCTATTTCATACCTAAATAACCCTAGACCTTTGTAAATGGATATGTGATAATAAAATGCACAAAAAAAGACCCACACGTCAAAATAACAACATTGGAGCTTGAGTTCATAATAAAAGGAACCCACCTTTGATAATCTCTCTCACTTCTATTTCATACCTAAACTCTTAGACCTCTATAAATGGATATGTGATAATAAAATGCACAAAAGGAGACCCACACATCAAAATAACAACATTGGAGCTTGAGTTCATAGTTAATGCAAATCTCATTCAAATATGGGTGGATGTAATTGAACAAAATGGTCAATTCATTTGAGATGGATTTCACCCTATCAAAGGTAGAGTTGGCCTTTGCAAGTCTATTTCCTCCCATTCTTATTCTTTTCACTTCCAAATGTTTCCAATTTGCAATTTCATGCATTTTTATTGCCTAATATACTTCTTAAACCATGTATAAATCATGCACCAAATAATAGGAAGCCACTGTTGGGGACCTCATGGTCATCTAACATTCGTCTCCATATTGAACTAACGTCAATATAACAACATAGGAGCTTGAGCTTATAATGCAAATCTCACTCAAATATGGGTGGGTGTAACTAAACAAAATGCTCAATTCATTGAGATGGATTTTACCCTATCAAAGGTAGATCATTTGGCATTTGCAAGTCTATCTCCTCCTGTTCTTCTTATATTTACTTCCAAATGTTTCCGATTTGCAATATCATGCATTTTTATTACCTAATATACTTCTCAAACCATGTATAAATCATGCACCAAATCATAGGAAGCCATTATTGGAGACTTCATGGTCATCTTACATTTGGCTCCTTATTGAATTAATGTAAATATAACAACATTGGAGCTTGAGCTCATAATGCAAATCTCACTAAAATATGGGTGGATGTAAACAAAATGCTCAATTCATTAGAGATGGATTTTACCCTATTAAAGGTAGATCATTTGGCCTTTGCAAGTCTATTTCCTTCTGTTCTTACTCTATTTGCTCCCAAATGTTTCTGATTTGCAATATCATGCATTTTTATTACCTAATATACTTCTTAAACCATGTATAAATCATGCACCAAATCATAGGAAGCCATTATTGGGACCTCATGGCCATCTTACATTTGGCTCCTTATTGAACTCCAACATTCCAACCAAACCCTATGGTCTAGTTGGATAGCTACACATAAGTCAACCACTTTATGATCATGATTAGTACAACAAAGTAAAAGATTGTCAAATCATCCATGCCTATCTCAAATTGATTACCCAACAATATCTGATCACTAACAAAAGACCTGAAAGCCTTTTTATAAAAAGCATCCTTTTATACATTCATGTGTATATAAATATAATAATAGAAAAAGATTTCACAAATTTATTTCTTAATATAGAATTGAGCTCAAATTTCTTGTGACATATAGTACCAACAAAAATCATTTTCCTATTTGGATTCTTTATTTGAATAAATAAACCCAAAAACTCATATATCATAGCCTAATTTCTAACATACTAGCCAAGTTTACACTCTATGAGTGTCATTTCGTACTGAAGCTATGTAGTTGGCAATCTTTGTCTAGAACACAAAGTATCAATACAAAAATTGTGAGCTAAACCACCTCTATGACTAAGTTAGGCTATATCACAAATATAGTAACGATGCATTGCTATCGACCAAATGAATTGCCTATATACATTTGCAATTATAAACTAAGTTCTAATTTGAAAGGAATCAACGATCATGAACCCTTATGCATATTCTGCACTGCGCTGTGCACCTTGATGTTTGCAATCCAAACTCTGGACACATCAATGCATTGTTCATGGATTGAAATAGATATATATTCACCCTTAATGTGTTAAGTGATTCATAATAATCCAATTATTAGTAAGATAAAATAAGTTTCGAGTGGCTTTCAAGACATATACAATCCCAATAATAACCCTTCAAGCCAATACAAAAGAGGGAAAATATATTGTGACCAAACTAACTACGGACCTGAGTCCCTTATGGAAGGATCCTAGAAAGTGTCATGAGGGAGAAACAATAGATCGTTCTATTATGGTACAAAACTTTGGTAAATCCCCAACCCATATAGGACTTGAGGATTCCCCAGTGGGTTTGCTACTTACACCTCTAGGAAATTAAAGCCACCCATAATTAAAGATTAACCATCTCTTCCCATGAGTGGACTAACCTTGGGGCTAGGTGTGGAAGTACTATGAGTATGCCCTATTGATTAAGGAACTTGCAAAACTCGAGTTGGACAAGATTGAGATATGCCTCATGTATATATACCAGGGACAAAAATGAAATGATGGATACGTTCATGAAAGTTGCTTCAGCGGTCATGGAATAAAACATAGGTTGGCATGGAAAATCTAGAAGATTGGGTCACCGGACTAGCTCAATTCAGTGTAGAGGGTAAATATTGAAATCAAGTGAGGTTGGTAACATGGTAGATATAGACATAGTAGATAGAGTTTAGGCAATGCCCATTTTTTGCACTTTGCACAACCTTCCTGATATATATATAGATATAGAGAGAGAGAGAGAGAGGGAGGGGGGGGGGGGGGGGGGGGGGGGGGGGGGGGGGAGGGGGAGGTGGGGAGGGAATCCTGAATTTGGAAACATTTTATGCATTTGAAAAATAGTTTTAGTATGCATAAACACCCAAATTTCTGAATATACCTAGAATTTTAATTTTGATGATGAAGTCAATGAAGCTTGAACATATAAGTGCAACTAAAAGTTCATGGTAGGTCGAGATCATCTTTAGTGGATTGTTGGCACTGGGATTGCCAATAAATCTAATACACTAAGTATTTAAGTAAAATACTTAGAATAACATAAGTTCACCTTTTAACAAATCTAAGCAACCAAGTACTGAGAAAAATTCTTAAAATATTATTTCAGGATAATAATATTTTTGTTGCTGAACAGTCAAGGAAAAAAACGTAAAAATTATTGCATCAACCATCCTTCTAGTTAAAATATATGCTCCAAACATGAAGTATATATAATCCTCCAATGGCATTTACTTCTTCCCATATTCTTTTACTACCTAAAAACAAATATATATAAGCTCAAGTTATATGTCAACATCACTCAAACAGTCTGATCCGCAGTGGCACTTCACCATCCTTATTTCCTTAAGCAGGATATGTATGATATCAAGATTGGTTTTAGTTTGTGGTCTAGAAGAATAGAGTTAGAACAATGGTTTATTATAAATTGGTGAACCAGATGGATACTAGGCTTATATCATATGTTCATGATAGTGTTTATCCACCAACCCTGCCTACTTTTGGATGTTCCTCCAACCGTTATTCGAGTGAATTTTAGAAGATCATTTTCAGAAACTTCAATTAATCACATGATTTTTGGGCCATCTAATATGTACGTTTTCCTTGCCTGAAACTTTTGAACCCTCACTGATTTGATCTAGTCTCAAAATCAGATTCAATTTGGAAGAAAATGAGAGGCATATGGTAAGTGAGGGATGCATCAGCACTGGATTCATTGGCAGCCACCTATAATTTTGATTGTATAATAAGGACCTTCTTGCAGTAAGGTCTCTTCTCTGGGTATGGAAAGGTTCTTCTGGTTAAAGGAGTCTGTTGCAATGACTGTCTTTCAATGTCCTATGGTAGTAAGGAGGCATACACTTTTAAAAGCCAATATATCAAGATGGTAATGAGCACAGATAGTTTCAGTAAGTTAGTTGCTCTTGGAAGGATCTATTGTTATTAAGATGGCTTAGAAAACTTGGTACTAGCTAAAGATGCTAAATTAAGCATTTTCCTAGTTAGAAAGTGACAGTTGCCATTAAATTCTTTGGATAGGGAACTAAACAGGTACTACTTCAACACGGTCTCACTCTACTACTACAAATCCAAGGACTACTCGAACCTTCAGCAGTTATCAGACAATTGCCTTAGTGGCAGATTCAAAACCACAGCCAACAGTTTTGTTGCCAATGTTTTTATTGGCAAAGACAGCTGAGAAGCTGGCAACAAGAAGACCTTTATGTCTGTGCATTAATTTGTATCACCATAAAAATGAGTACACACATCCATCCTGCCTTTAGGGTCAAGTGATCACCCATCCATTAAAAATCACACTCTTAAGCAGTTTGATTCTACTAGGGTTTGCATTCATTACAGTTTCATTCAGTTAACTTTCAATAAAATCATGCTGCCACTGTCAACCTGCCAGAAATCCTAATTGCAAGAAAATGGTACTTGCAGATATTGCCTCCAGTTTGGAAGATGCTGGAGGCTTGCTTCATATGTGGTTTCATTGGCGGTCCCTGCTTCACAACACACACCCAATTTGAGGCTCCTAATCTTGATGAGGATACTTATGTCTATGCAACTCTGGATCGATTCAGCTTTGTGTTTGGAACTTGCATAGCCAAACTGAAAAGTATAGCAATACAGGTGAACTGATATCGCATTTTGCATAATCTATCTGATTAGCCTTTTCATATGTAAACATATATAGATAGTGAAAGCCTATTTAAGTAAATATTAGCAAGCCACAAATATGTACAATGATACACATGCCTAAGTATATTACATCAAAGCCAGAATTATGTATTCATAAGGTTCAATTCAGCCTACTCTAGATACTGCAGACAGAGGGGGAAAAACCGCCATAGCAATAGAGCAAGGGAACTAACAACACGACCTCTTCCAAGATCAGGTTCCTTGCAGCAGCAGATTGAGTTATCCCTGAAAATTAATAGTATGGTATCATATATCATCAGAACTTCACGAACTTTGAGGCAAAGTACTAAGAGATTTCTGTACCTTAACTAAAGTGTTGTGAACTCAGTTCTTCATTCATTCAATCTGAATCTCAAAGGTGTACATAGAAACTTACAACACTTGCCAAAATGAAGGGATTTATTTACCTTGTCAAGGATCAAGAACTACGATCCCAGCTTCTTCCCAGGCCAGAAGAACCTCGTTCTTGGTCCTATAAAGATGTCCAGATGGGTCATAGTAGTACTGCAGAACAATATTGTCAGTGGCTCTAGTGTCAGTATCAACCTATAGACTAGATAAATATATGATAGAAGCTGATGAACTAAGAAGATGATATGGACTTCTATTCATTGGAGGGAATTTGAGGCAAGCTAGTAGTTGAGCAATTAATCTTGCCTAGAAAGTTGTAGATGTATGCAATATAAACTGTAAGAATGAATTAAAACCAAATTTTATGAGGAATTTCGTCTGCTGTGTTTTCCTTTTATTCTGCGTGATAAATTTTTCAGTAGCTTAAGTAAATATTTTTGTAACGTGGCTTTTGCATTATGTCATGTCTCATGATGCATTATCATATATTTCCACTCATATCTCTTGTCAAAGAAATCTAGAATTTCAGAAACACATTTATGCTATCATAAAACTGGACATTAAAATCAAGAAGTTCTCAATATTGCATACTAAGTCAATCATCTGCTAAGACGAGAGATGTGAAAATGAATCTTGATATACTGCTACTAATTTCCATGGAACTGTGTTCTCATACCATTTTCTCTAAAATTGTGAAATACTTCATGTCTCTATCATGGATAGAATTACAACAAATGTAAACCATAAATCACAGAATTGCGACAAGAAAGAACTGTTTTAACAGATTGGTTGTTTCAGCCCTAGGGTATAAGTAGAGGTCAGTTTACACATTGACATCAATATTAGCACAACAGGAATATTAATTAGTTAATAAGATAAGATAGTTCTCATTCTAAATTACCAGGTGCAAACAACCATGCCGTGCTGGTAGAACTTGGAACATTTCATGCACCCAACTTCCTATAGTGAAGTGTTTTGGGTTAGAGGGGGCTGGGATAGAGGAAACAAGAACTTTCTACTGATGAAACGACACTTATATCTCTCAAGAGTTAAGGAATTATTTGGATTCACACAAACAGTTATTCTATGCATTTTATGCCAAAGGTTTTATCTTATTATATACTTTATCTGGAGATTTTGGACGAGATATCAATAGGGCAAAGAAAACGATCGACCACCACACTTCATCTGGTAATTAACATCTATATGTATACTGCAATTTCAAAAAGAAAAACAAAAATGACAAATCTATGAAAGTAAAGAATGAGTGCAGACTATATTATACTTCAGATGTCCATTTAAGCATCACAAAATCAGCAGATCAATTTCAGAACTGAGAAACGAAGGAATCAATCATGAATTTCAAATATAACAATAAATTATCTCAATTTATCATCCATCTTTCTCCACATCAACCCTTTTGGCCAGCTTCGGATGCTAAATCCATATGATTATTCATTTTAAGCCATTTCACTTCCGGATATGCACTCATAAACACACATATCAGTTGCTTTCTGGCCACATCTCCAAGCTCCAACCCCACCATTAGAGACCCCCAAAAATCTCTTAAATATTTAGAAACCCACCTATCCTAGCCTCTCAAATTTGATCTACACACAGATCTGTTAATAACAGTGACAAAATTCCTGAATCACTTCACATCCACCAACTAACTCTCATCCAAACGCCTAGTGCAGCCCCCAAAGCTACCATTTTTTTCACACGTCAAAGAGGATGAAAAGGACTTACCCTATAGACCCTCCCGCTTGGCATAGTCCTTTGTTCAGCTATCCATCCTGGAAGTAACCATTCATATCCAATCGATGTGTTATCATGGAGGGAATAGGTAACGGCTGGATTAAGTGTTCGATGCCTCTGCTGAACCCTTAAAACAGTTGACATAGTTGAGGGTGACATGGCGACTGAGTGTACCAAGAAGTTGTTTGGTTGTCCATGTGGGTGATATGTGTTTTGGTTTCTGGAGTTTTGCCTGTCCGCCATAGCTGAGTCTAAGAGTGAAGGGGTGAGGAGTGGGGAGAAGGGGAGAGAGGTGCTGTTTTCTCGGGTGAGGAGTAAGGACAAATGTGCATAGTGAGTGCGGGTTTATATAGAAAGAGGGTTTATGTACTCCGTCCTTATCCACCTTTCCTAAATTTGATCCAAGCACTGAACCTCAAAATGATTGGGAAGTACTTAGCACATTGCCTGGAAGCTGGCCCCGCGGTCTTTCATTTTTAAATCTTAACTCTAATTTTGAATTTTCTTAAAATCCTCCTATATTTTATTATAAGACCACACATGGATTACGAAAGAAAATAATAATAATATATTGCAATAAAGTGTCCCATTTATAATTCATCAATGCACAGAATATGCACTCACTCGAACATGTCGATTTGTACTTGTCATATATAGGTTTATGGCCATTATTTTACGCACATTATATCACTTCACATCAACACGTTTGAGTTGTACTTATCATATATGGGTTATCCTCATTAATAGTTTTTTCACCTGCCTGGACACCTTTGACAACTACATTTTATTAATAGTCAATTTAAAAAATATAATTAAATTCCAAAGATCAAACCATTTATTATGTTCATTTATTTTGCTAACTCTAGCAATTTTCCTACCGTTATCTTGAGTGAAAAAAAAAAAAGGTTGTAGGCCAAAAACTATAATAATTTAAATGAAGACTCATTCAAAAAATTAAATAAGGCAATGCTACTCAAATTTACTAAGGAAATAGTAATTAAGCAAATAGCAAAATTACTATCTAAAATTATATGGTTTGCCTAATTTTTAAGACAAAACCATTGATTGGATATATATTTATTGAGTGTCGATAAAACTTATCTCATATTGTCTAGTTCAAAGTACTTATAGTCAAATAATTTGAACTATTGTTTTGTTCTTCATTTTATTAAGGGAATATTAGGAATGATTATAATAATAGTTGTTTTAATTCGTAATACTTTGTCAATAACATTTTTATTACAATAGTTTTTATGTAGAATTAAATTTAAAAAGTGTTTTCATATAGTTTTGGTTTTTATTTTAGAAGAAAAAATTATTTAAAATGTTTGTGCAAAATTTGAATGATAGATGGTTTGATTGGTAAAAGGGAAAGAAAAGAAAAAGAATAAAAAACATATAGGTTTAATACCTTACAAATCCTTTAAAACTATATATGGGGTTAAGTTCAAACACATGCACCTAATGAAAGCAGCTATCACTTTTCTTCCACATGCCTTACTTCCACTAATTTTTTTGTGGAGAAGGCTATGGAACTGATATGGTATCATATAGAATTTGTGATTCGGGCTATTTAAGTCTATGATGAAATATGGAGAGTTAAATGAGGATAAGGGCACATGACACTATAAACGCACAAGATTTGAGATACAAAAAGGTAAAATCATGGTGCAAAGAAATGAAATTATTATACAAAATAATGAGAGGAAAACATAAAATAATGATTGAAATATAAAGTAATGAGATTATTTCTAAGGTACAAAACAATGGAACCTCAGGAACACATGGCATGCATCTTCTGAATCTTTTGAATAAAACTCAAGTTTGGTATGGTGTTTGTAAAATGGGCTCTCTCTATCCATCTAAAACTATTAATCTTCATAGGAAAAATTGCTTAACAAAAATCTGATTATATATCCTCATTTAGAGCCCTTGATGTGAATGTTTCCCATACTTTAGACCATATATACAACAAACACACACTCCAATTCCAATTATTCCTTTGTATTTTCTTAGGATATGAAGATAATTATGAAGCATACAAATGACTCCATCCCAGAAGAAACTTTATGTGGCTCTTTCCATGGTTTTCATGAAAGGAATTCTCAATTTTAGTAAAGAGGTTAATTTGAACTAAATAAATTAATCTTGTCATTATGCTTTCTTCAGTTTTTGCAGGTAGTGAAAGCTCTTGAATTGTTAGTAATGGTGGATATGTCATCACCTACAAATAAGGGCACACGTCTTATTCTTAAGCACCTCCCTTGTTTGCTTTATCTTGGCACTGTCATCATCTTTGTTATTTTCTTCCAAACCATTAATTTTTTAGACATGAAATACGCGTAATGGCGGTTGTACTAATGGGCTTGAAATCTTGGTTCTTGAAGCTTTATTGGATGCAGTCGATTCTAAGGATGATGGTTCAATATTCTTCCTAATTAATATGGCTTGATTCTCTTTTTCAACTTTCGTTGTGTTTGCTTTGAAGGGTTTTAGTTCAATTATTATAGAATTTTAAGGTTTTATAATAAATGATTTCTTTGCTGTGATACTGAAATTGCATTCATCAATTGATATTAATGTGATATCATTGTTAGCTTTTTTATTTTTTTTTTTCCGTTTTTAGGGTTGTGATATTTTGATTGAAATATTGACTTACACATGAATGTGAGACTATTTTCTACTTTCCATGCTCCCTTTCTTCCATTTTCTAAATTTCTTGTTGAGATCGATAGTGTACTTCCATATGAATATATTTTCCCACCCTTATTTAGCCAAGTAAATAGATTCCGAATTAGGTTTTTATGTAGGAACTTACCTATGTCTCTTGGTTCATGGTGTCATTAGTCTGAAGGTTAAATGGTCTCCGTGGTCATTGTTCTTCGTTTATGGACTGTGACCCCTGATGACTATGGTGGGTCTGCGACCCCTGATGATAACAAAGTAAGATTTGGATTTAATGTTTAATTTTAAGTGTGATAAATAAGAAACTTTCATCAAGAAGAAGTTACTTAAAGCTACGCAATTCAATGCTATGGAACTAAAGAGAAAATAAAAAGAAGGTTCTTTTCAAGATTTAATTTTAGGACCTTAAAATTATAAGGTTGAGGTGTAATGAGTTAAGAATACTTCAATTTTTTAATTAAAATCTTAATTGTCTTTCAAATTTTGGATGAAGTAATACTTTTCAAATGAAACCAAATTTAATAAGTGCAATTCATTCTCAAGAAGTGTTGCCACAACCGATTCCTAAAATTTTTTTAGCTTAAAAACTTGCAAAAATAAAAATAAAAAATTGGAAATTTTAGGAGGAATTGAGGATAATTTGAGATGAGAATCTAACAATAATTGGACATATTATGGGTATGGAAAACTATAATGATTATGGTATTGACATTTGACAACCAAAATTAAAAATGACATTGCTATTCCCAAGCCTAGTCATGAGCAGGATGATGAGCATGATAGGAGGAAGGCTAGGTTAAATGCTAGAGCAATTTATTATCTTTATTATGCCATTGATAGGAATGAGTATGATAGGGTGTGTCAATATTAATGTAAATAAACCAAGGAAATATGAAGATGACTTGAAATCACACTTGAATGAACAAGTCAAATAAAATAATCTAAAATAAATATTTTTGTGTATATATAGTTATAAATTATTTAACATGAAGGATGAAGAAACTACATTTGAGATGTTCACTGAATTCACCAATATCATCAATGGTCTCCATGTATTGAGAAAATTTTATATCGAATTGGAGAAGGTGACAGAGTCATTGGGAGCCAAAGTCACTATCATACAAGAAGCTAAGGATTTTAGAAGGCTTTTCTTGAGGAACTAATTGGGTCATTATGACTCATAATATTATGATGAAAAATCATCAAGAAGTTGAATACAAGAAGACAAAAAACATCCCTCAAAGCTTCAACAATGGATGATAAAGAAGATGAGTAAAGTGAAGGAGATAAAGATGTAAATCTTATCATAGTAAAGTTCATAAAATTTATTAAATTTGAAAAGAACAAAGGAACAAGATTTCAACTAAAGAAAGAATCACCATGGAGATAACGACAAGGACATCATTTGCTACAAAGGCAAAAAACTATATATCATATCAAGCATGATTGTCCTTTCTTAAAAAGAAAAATAAAGCTATAATAAAAGGAAATTGTGTTCACATTGAATGATAGTGAAGAATCATAATTGAAGAAGAAAATAAAGATGAAGCTACCAATATATACTTCATGGAAATTGAAGAGAATGGGGTAAATTCTAACTCAAACTATGATGAGTTACAAAAAAGCTTTTAAAGAATTGTATACTATTGATTATGTATTAAAGGTTTACCAACCCAAAGGATGGATTGTGAAATTATAGCCTTTGTAGTGAATAAAGTATCTCAAGATAGTGATAGTTATAGTTACAAGAGAATTACACTTGGAAGCATGTATTAAAGGTTTACTAGCTTGGAAGGCATGTTGACAAGATCTTGAAAGGACTACCTAGTTGAGATGGCTCAAAAAGTTCCTAAAAGTAAGTGGTAGGCTGGTCAATAGATTTGTTATAAAGATGATTTAGAATTGCACTATAGTTTTTCTTATTGACAAGTTGGTAAATTGAAAATTTTCTCAATTAGAAACCAAACACTTTCTATAAAGTTCTTTTGATATACAAGGACGCATGTGAAAGAAATGTTGAAGCTTAAGAACAATTTTACTTAGTCTTAGACACCAAAAGCATTATTAGAGCTTGATACAAAATCTTGATGACATAAATTCTCTAATATGTAGAGATGATGGTCAAGGTTCACCCTAGATAGAGGGAGTGAAAATAGCTTAATACTGGACATTAATTATCTTGTCATGTGGAGTTGTTTGCATGGAATAAATTAATGCTTCTTTTTTGGGTCTACACTTCTCCAATTACCCTTAAAAGCATATCTATGTTGCATGCAAAAAATAAAATATAAAAAAAACCAAACTAGTTGCAGCAAACAATTGCTTAGATTCATTTTGCATCACTTCCTTCCAAGGACTTCTAACAAAAGTAGTTCCCATCAGCACAAACCTCCTGATCACTACTAATTCCTATGAAAGAAAAACCTTGCCCTTAGAGCTATAGAGTAGATCATAATAATACTGCATAAGTGTCAAAACCTTTCATCACCATCTACTAAATTAGATATATAACATGAGCTAGCTAGAAGCACATAGAATGAGAAGACAATATCAACTTTCATGGAGTGTAGAGAATTTCAAGTTGGCGAGCGGTTTAGCTTTAGTCATTAATCTTGCTTAGGAAAGTCACATGCCAAATTTTATGTAATTCCTTTTATTCTCAATAATAAATTTTCCATTATAATAGAAATGTTGTAACATGTTTTTTTGCATTTTGTTAATAGGTCATGTTATCCATGGAGTCAGATTAATTTCATTAAAAATAAAGTAGTGGTGAAAATTTTGTACTATGATAAATATCTTCTTAGAAAAAGAGGGTTATATAAAAGTAAATATTTTTTATATCCAGTCAATCATGTTTATTGAAGTGTTTTTATATTTAGTCAATGATGTTTATTTAAGTACGCTCATAAAACCAAATCCAATGAAATAGGAAAATGCTCTTGGCTTGCACTATAAACCTAGTTGCAAAAATGCAAAGCTAGCTAGTAATCCTCAAAAACGACACGATTGATAAGGGAAACTATTTCAATGATTTTGTCATTATAGATCCTAAGGGAGGTAACTAAGGCCAATATACTTGTTGACATCAACACTAATTAGTCATGGTGAAGAACACTCTCAGAAATCATGTTTAGTTGTTAATATGTTAGTGGCTCAAAAGAGTTGGATTGCTTGGAGGCTTTAAAATTTTCTTAATGGAGCCGTAAGTTGAGCTTGCAATTAAAGTGCTTCTTTATCATTTGAGTGCACATTAATCAATCCATCAATTTAAGAATCGTTGATACTACAGAAGCTACCATACTTCTAATATTTCAATTCGTCTCCTCTGTGCTCTTACCTTTTCCTTTACGGCCACAACTTAAAACACTTGATTGTTGGGTGAATGATACGGTAAAGTCTTGTGTTCTCTTAGCTTTCCATGTTCATACACTATCAAGATCCATCCTTAAGGGCAAAGATCATATCATTTTCTCCTAGAATTTTCTTATCCATGCCTGCATCCTCCTCTATTTCCTCTTCCTCATCATTGACATTGCCAACATTTGCACCAGTGGCATGATCTTTTCCATATTTTTCATCCAATGTATGGCAGTATGAAAATGGTTTGCTATGTAATCCATCTGCATCCTTATGCATCTACAAGGTCATCATGAGATAAAACAGATGAAAGATTAAAAAAAGAAAGCCTATAAAACGTAAAACATTAATAATTAAGAAATATCCTTATAAGATTACCCTGACCCATTCTTCCAAAAAAAAGTTTTATCAAACGTCAACATCATTCAATCTTCATGTCAACTGAAACTTTTTGAGATAATATCTCAAATAAAGCATAGCATTTTTATGTTTCAATTTTGGATTCCATCATAACCTCTATTTGGGCTTGACATCCATTTTTAAATCGTATTATTATGTCACCAAGAGCTTTGGTATAGTTTTTATAATGATTTAGAGTGTGTTTGATAATGATTTTAGAAAATGTTTTTAATTTTTTTAATATTTGAACGATAAAAAATTTTTAAGTATTGAAAATACTAGAAATACTTCATAAAATTATTGTCAAACGCAATCTTAATCAAACTAGCATCCTCTGTGGATGTTTAAAAGTGTTTGTTCCTACATCTTCCTCTTTGTATAGATTTGGATTTGAAGACATCCTACATACATGTTAAAAAGAAATTTCAACATAAAAGTCATAAAACCAATAATTATAGGGATAGTTCTAAACATCAGCTACAAGATGTTTTCCAAAAGACATAAATCCACATAATAATTAAACATAAACCAATAATAAACAATGGTAAGCTAGCTTAGATATAATACCTACTTGCTTGTCATATATTAAACATTGGGATAACAAGGTTTTGTCTCCATGCGTTCCACTCATAACATGACTCCACTACATTAATGAATTTAATACATCAACTAAGTTCTTATCCACTAGGCAAGTGTCTAATTCATACTCCACTAGACATTGTGTTTTGTTAGTATCAAATGATGGACTTTTAAGAATTTCCCAACAAATCTTCAACAAGCCAAAACATTTGTCAATGACAATATTCCTAGCACTCGAATGTTTCATATTGAAAAACTCTTCCAATGTATTAATCGAGGACCATCTCTCTAATCATTTAAATGGTAACATTGCCCTTTAAAAGATATATATATATATATATCTAACATCTTCCAAATAATAAAATCCTAATGTTAACAAGAAATGAACATATAATTTTGGTTAATAGAATAGTTTTTTTTTTTTTTTTATCCATAAAAGGTAAAAAATGATTATATTGTAGTTATTATGTAGTTTATCATTACCATGCAAAATTTTTAACCTATTTCTTCTAGTCACTACATCTCTATGCCCTCGATCATTATGCGTTGAGCCCTTCCATCTCCGTAAAACATAAATGAAATGCATGTTTTGATAGAAGACACCTAACACATTGGTAGTGATTTCATTTTTTACATGTTCGGTGTTTTTGTTTAGCTCCTTGAGGCACATGTATATTGTTATATGTTCTATGTTCTAGCTATAACACCTAAGAAATTTTGTATAATCTAGTTAAAGTACACTAATATATAAGTTTAATTGTATATCCATTCACAAAATAATCATATCCATTAAATTTTACATATCTTGAACTACTTCCATCTTGATTCAATTGAATTTTCATGTATCAATTCAAGCGTTTTCCCAAAACCTTTTTGGTATCAAATGATTGTTTTCAAACACTCAAGGAAATATTTACTCATAGTTTACCAAACCTCTTAAAATTGAAGCTTATAACAAGATTCTAACATAATGTGATAGAATATGTAAGAAGCCTTTTGGTAGTGACAACATCATCAATTCTTAGTTGTGTCATACTTGTTATATACTCTCCTAAACCAAACTGTATAGGTTCTCAAATTGTTGAAAAACTTGCACAATGTATTATAAACTTCTAGCATATATATTTTGCTCAGGATGCATGCATATGCAAAGCATGCAACACTTATAGCACATATTGTTTGAAGGATAACAACGTATTCAATACAATAAATATTTTCTTCTTTTTCACCATACTTAAGCAAGCCCTTTTAAAAGCTTGTATTAATGTAATATAAGTAAATAACTAGAGGAAACCATGAGTATATGCAAAGCTATGCAAGGATGATAATGCAGGCACATTTTGAGGAAACCTATTCCTCTAAAACAAAGAATGGATTTCTCTTTGCAAATCCCAAAAATGGGTTTCTCTTCATCAACTACACTTGTGGTCAAGGAAAAATAATTTCACAATCTCTTTTAATGGGTAATGTTTCAACCAACCTTAAAATATGAGACAATAAAAATTTTCTTTTATTTGGTTGTCCATGAAAAAGTTATGGGAAAAAAGAATTAAATCACTAAGAAATTCGCTTTTCCCAATCTTTTCTTATTTTTATTGAAGGAAAATCAGAAGTAAATTTTTTAGTATTTTTTCTCTTTTTATATAGTATTTTTTTCCTTCCCATTTTTCATGATCTTCGATATAAGAAAGTCATTTTCTTTACCAATTTTTCTCATTTCTTAGTACATACTAGGAACCAAACATAACTTCTTTTTTTTTTTTTTTCAAAAAATAAAAAAACTTGATTTGAACACTATTGAGAAATGAAAACATATATCCAACCTTAAAATAAAGTTGATGAGTTCACAAATTATGAAATTTTTTAATCCATTTCATAGGTACGTGTATCAATCTCCATCCATCAACTAAAGCATTTTATCCCCAATCTTAACTACGGAGATAACCCTTTATAGTAAAACATGTCACTGCTTCATCTCAAACACATTCTTTCAATTTACAAACCACTTCATTCGAAGAACAAGTGGTAGAGGTGATTGGCTGCTCCTTTTAATACCAACTTGATAATGATCTGTTTATTAGAGACGAACCAATGAGTCCCTAAAAGTTTCATTTGCATGGCCAAAGGTCTTTTGCGATTATTTTAAGTGTCCACCAAAATCATCACCACATATGTATATGGCCCTACACTTTGATGGGCGGAATTTGTTCTTTTGTCCCAAAATGTTTTCTGAGATGAAAAAAAACAAAAAAAAAGTGTTGACTTATACTCTTCAGCAACACACACGTTTGTAGGGGAAAGTGTAAAATTTCGTTGTCCAACAATTTTGCAAATACTCAAGTCATGTGAGGAAGCTTTGTACTTACAGAGGGAGATGAAGAAATTAGACAAAAACACAAATAACACATAACAATCAGCATGTGTGCAATCACTGGAGGCTTACACTCTTGGTGGTCTAGGTCATGCTTCCAAATTGGATGAACTGAAGTACTAGAGTGGCATGCAACTACATGAAGTTTATAGAATTAGAAGTTGAACATTTTGAAAATGAACTTTGTAATAAATAATCATCCCTTCTATGCACATTCTCACATGGGCATCTTTAGAGATACCCTCATAAAAACTCATTGCCTTGTTAAGGACTTGGCAAATAGAGACCAAGAGATCCTGCCTATGATGTTTTCACTCTTAGTGTGGTAATGGAGGTTATACATTTTTTTGCAGTAAAAAATATATAATGGAAAAGATTTAGGATCCCATCACATAATTGAATGAGTTAAACCATGAATATGCCCCCCATCAATAGGGTTTCAATTTGGATGAGTTAGAAGCGTATCCTATGCCAAATCTGTGTATCAATTTATCTAACCTTTACCAAATTGAATTCAAGGTCAGGTTATGAATTCCTAACCCAAGGCAAGCCTACAAACAACACAAATTAGTTCCTATATATTCTGATGAGCTTTGATGGATTATCATATAGAAAACCTAGCTAAGAGTCTCCTAAAAAATAAGATAATTATTTCAAAGCTATAAAGTACAAACTATATTATGGCATAAGAAGTCAAAATCCAAATATATCGCAAAGCCATAAAATATATCGTTGTTACTAATTTAACATAAATTACAACCCCATATTCAACTTTCAATCTTATTCGAAGATAATTTAATAACTGCCTTAGGTGGCAGGCTCAAAACAGCAGCATACAGTTTTGTTGTCAAGTTTTTTGTGGCAAAGGCAGGTGCTGGAAACAAGAGGACATTTAAGCCTCTTTGCATTAATTTGTATCACCATAAATGAGTATATGCATCAATCCTTCTCTTAGGTTTAAGTGATCAGAGATGTTGCCACCCATCCATTAAAATCATACTTCAATGCCGTTTGCTACTACTTGGGTTTGTATTCATCATAGTTTCATTCTGGTAACCTCCCATAAAATCATACTGCAATTGCCAACCTTGAAAGAAATCAAATCCGACCTTCTTAATTACATCTCTGACATGATCTCTTCCCATCCAATTGCTAATGTTTTTAAAGGCTATAGGGCCATAACCCAGTCAATCAGTTCAAGTTACAAGAAATGATACTTGCAGGTTGCCTCAAGCTTGGGAAATCCTAGGGGCTAACTATTCATATAAAGTTTCATATAACCGGTATCTCATTTTGCATAATCTGTCTGAATAGCTTCAAACATACATAAACATAGGTGGCAAAAACCAGATTACAAGTACATATTACCAAGCATCAAATGTGTACAATAATATATATGTGTTGTGTGTGTGTTCAGCCTACTTTAGATACTGCAAACAAAGGAAAGAAAACAAATGATAGAGCAAGAAAATCAACAACACAAACACTTCGAAGATCAGCTTCCATGCTACAGCAGATCGAATCATCCTGAAAATAGTAAGTAGCATTTATCAGGATCAGAACTTCATGAACTTTGAGACAGTAATTAGAGATTTCTGTACCCTAACTAGAATGTTGTGAAGTTAGTACTTCAATAGTTCAATCTGAAGTTTCTCAAAGGTGTACACAGAAACTTGTGATTTGTGAGATTGAAGAGATTTATTTTTTCCTTCTCAAAGATCAAGAACTATGATCCCTGCGAGCTCCCAGGCTAGAAGAACTTCGTTCTTGGATCGATAAAGACGGCCAGATGGGTCATAATAGTACTGCACAACAATTTCAAAAGTTCTATCATCAGTGTCAACCTTTAGGCTAGGTAAATATAGACATAAATGCTACCATAAAACTGGAAATGAAAATCAAGTTGTGAAATACATTTGGTAATTTTCATTAAACTGAGCTCTTAATCCATTTTCTCTAAAATAGCTAAATACTGCATACCTGTATCATGGATGGAGCTGCAAAAATGTAAAGCTACTAATCACAGCATCACAACAAGGAAAAACTGTTTTAAGGGTGAGGTCATTATGAGCCCTATTTAACGGTTAGGTCATAATGAGCCCTATTTAACGGTTAGGTCGTTCAGAGCTCTATTTAATCATGAGGTCGTAATGTGCCCTATCTAACGGTTAGGTCGTTAAGAGCCCTATTTAATCGTGAGGTCGTAATGAGCCCTATTTAACGGTTAGGTCATTATGAGCTCTATTTAACGGTTGGATCGTTATGAGCCCTATTTAACGGTGGGGTCGTTATCAGCCCTATTTAACGGTTAGGTCGTTATCAGCCCTATTTAACGGTTAGGTTGTTATGAGCCCTAGGGTATAACTAGATGTCCATTTAACATTGATGTCCAAATTAACACAAAAGCATAATTTCATTCCAAACTACCAGCAAACAACTAGCTAGGCAGCATTGGTAGAACATGAAGCATACCATATCATATACCAAATTTCCTTTGGGAGTTTTGGGTTGGAGGGGACTGAGGATAGAGAAAACAATAATTCCTCTAGAGAGTTAAGTTACCATGGATTCATACAAGCAATCATTCCATTATGCATACGCTTTTATCTTGCTCTTCTGAAGATTATCAAATCCATAAGATTTTAGAACAGAAATCAATAGGTCAAAGAAAACGATCAAAAAACATATTTGATCTAGTAATTTATTTCTATCTATAGAATGAAATCCTAAAAAGGAAAACAAAAGAACAACAAATCTATCATAACAAAGGGCGAGTGCAGGCTATATTATACTTCACAAATCCATTCAAGAATCACAAAATCAGCATAAACAGTCTCAGAATAGACATCAAAGGAGCACAGCAATCAATCATGAAATCAGCATATTACAACAAATGATCTAAATTGCCATCCAGTGTTCTAGATCATCCCTTTTGGCTAAGCTTCAAATATTAAAATTCCTATGATTGTGCATTTCTAGCCATTCCACTTGTGGATCTGCACCCATAAGCGCACATACATTGGCTTTCTGGCTACATCTCCAACCCCTCCATTGGAGACCCCTAAAAATGCCTTAAATCTTTAGAAACCTACCTCCCCTAGTCTCTC
This sequence comes from Vitis riparia, assembly GCF_004353265.1. Lineage (NCBI taxonomy): Eukaryota > Viridiplantae > Streptophyta > Magnoliopsida > Vitales > Vitaceae > Vitis > Vitis riparia. Next base: position 26,419,081 of record NC_048443.1, on the reverse strand, counting down.
AATTTTGATATATAGCAGATCTGAGGATAACAGTGATCAAATCCTCAACCACTTCACACCCACACCCGCGCATCTACTAGTTCTCATCCGAAACCCTAAATGCAGCCCCAAAGACAGACCATTTTCACACCTCAAAAAGATCCAGAGGTCTTACCCTATAGACTCTACCGTTGGCTACAGTCCTTTCTTCTGCTAACCAGCCTGGAAGCAGCCATCTATATGCAGGTGACGTATTATCGTGCAATGCATATCTTATGGCTGGGTTAAGGGTTCTGCTGCGCTGTTGCACCCGTAAAACAGTTGATGCTGTTAAGGGTGACATGGTGAGTGAGTGTGTCATGAAGTTGTTTGATTGTATTTGTGGGTGATGTCCGTTTTGGTCGATGGAGTTCTCATTGTCTGCCATTGCTGAGTTTGAGTGTGAAGGAGATGAGAGACAGGACTGAGAAGTGGCTTTTTGAGGGTTTAGGATCAAGGTTTTACTTCGGTTTTCATGCCCTAATATATTCAGAGATTTTCCTTTTTCCTTATTTGTGCCACTTCTTCGCTGTCTATTTGATTTCTACCCTTGAAACAAAATGGATATAAAAAAAAAATTAAAAGAAAAAACCTATTCTTTTCATTGATTTTGAACTACACAAATGCGATTTTCAGAATCCAGATTAAATTTGTATGATAAAAGGAAAAAATATCATTGTTCTTACCATTAATCCATATGTGGGCAATCTCAAAATGATTGGGAGATGCTTAACCCCGTATAGAAACTTCAGTGCTAGCTATCTTTCATATTTAAATATGAATTCCAATTTTTATTTTTATTTTTATTTTTTATTTTTACAATTTTATATATATAAACTATCCTTCTAAATTATGTTATCTAAGTGTTTTTTTTTTTGGAAATTATTTGAGTTTCATGAAATAATTAATATTTCATTTCATGACTTTATTGTTAAAAAAATGGTACTTTTTTTAATCTAGGTGTGGCCAACTAGCCCATTAACGCACACGATATTTTTCAATTAAAGAATGGCAAATCCAGATAGATATTCGTCTGAAAAAATAAATCGATAATATATAGCGCGGCAGTGTGTCTTCAATCTTGTTTAATAAACTTTACAATTGTTTTCAACTGTTGGATGAGTGTAAAGTTGAGCAAATCAGATGGATTTGCCACTAAAGTTATAGACCTGCTGGGTTACTCTTCAGGCCAATAAGATTTAAGAATTTATATAGAAATGAAAAGGGACTGTTTGGGAAAAAAAAACCGTGTTCCTCGATTTATTAAGTTGATTAGAAACAATAATCAAATTTCTTAATGTGATAAAAATCCGCATTTAGAAAACATATCTCGCCATCAGAATATTGGGATTACGTATTTTTAAATAAATATGTATATATCTTACAAAAGACGACTGATATTTTATTTTAAGAATTAAAATAAATAATAATTTCAATAAAACTACTAAACAGGCATTTTTTTTATAACAAAAAACCATACAAGAGCCATGGTGTCTTTTTTCTTTTTTCTTTTTTAATTAAATTAAATTTTTAAAAAATCATAAAAATGAATTATTGTAGCATATGGTAATAAAATAAAAGAGTAATATTTGGTATAAATGTTATTAAATAAAGCAAAATTATAGTCAAGACTCGCGTCAATTAAAATATATTCTTTGAATATGAATGTCATAGGTTTTAAGAGGATAGCTCTCAAATCTATTTCCATGACGAGATTTATGGGTGTTGAAGAGAGCTATCCATATATGTAGCATATGAATCTAAAAATGAAATAAAAAATCTTAATTATTAACTCCTCTAAAATAGTTAGATGCACATGCAATCCATCTTAATTAATTAGCATATATAGCAAACTTACAGTAGTCGTCTCTCAGGGAACTTAAAAGTGGAAAATGAAGAAGCCCCACAGCTAGCACATATATAAGCAACAACATCCAAGAAGCCTCACATCTAGAGGTCACTGGGAGTGCTTCATCGCCCAATACTCTAAGACCAGATGGTCTGAGGGTCACAGGCTTAACCGCCACTACATTGGCCAAGGAGTGAACCCTAAACAATGAATTTCTCAATGTAAAAAGAAGGAAAAAGTAAAATAAAAAGGAATCAAGGTCTAAAAGCTAGAGTGTTCCCAGCCTGTTGATGAATATGATGATCAAGACGATAGCTTAGCATGATGGTATGCAAAAGTATAGTTTAGCATGTCTAGGGAGTGGAAACATTGCTTCTTTCGTCAAGAGAATGATGAAATTAACACCGAAGTGTCATTTGGAGATTTCCTGACCAGGCGAAGATGAGTTAAGTTCCGTTGATTGATTAGTGGTTTGCTGTATAGTGAAGAATCCAGTGTTTCGGTTGATTGTGTGATGAACCCCTAGGCTTAGGATCTCTATTTGAAAATTCCCAAAGTATCTCATGCTCATTGATATGACATTATCATGTACCTATATTTATTTTCATTCTGTCATTTTCACTTTTATTTATATATGAGCAGTGTATATATACTGCTCATTTGAATGATTTTGTCAAGTACAATTTGTCCAAAATTCCTTTTAGCCAATATGTTTTTTGCTAAGCCTGATCTTAGTAGTTTAATGCATTTTTCTTGGTTTTTACAAACTTCTAATTTCCAAGTTTCTGTAACTGATTGATGTCATATATTGCACAATGATGAATGCAAAAATCACATCTTATCTTCGATTTTAGCATTAAACTCATTCTCCAACTAGTCAATTATATGTTACCTTGCATATACTTAGTTTTCTCATAAAGTCATCAATGTTTAAAGTCATTTTTCATGAATGATGATGGTCTTGAGGGCTCAAAGTCAATGAAGCAATCCTATTTCAACCAATCCAAAGTTTGAGGTTAGAAATGTCCAAATGAACTCAAATAAATTTTATTAATTATACTCTTTTAAGATCAATCTCACCAATTTTCAAAAGATTTAGCTAGATATCCTTTGCTTATGTGGAAAAATCGAGAAAGATTGTTAAAAAATAAGAATAATGTTGAAGAAGCTAAGGAGCTTTCTAGGAAAAAAAAAATGGCCTTGTGATGGTGCCTCCACAAGCCCTTGCACCGTTTCCTCCCTACCTTAGGGTTATTTTAAGCAAAAGAAGCCCATCTACTAGAAAAAATGACACCAAGATATATGGTGTCACCTTATAACCTAATTATAATGTCATTTTTTCAAAAATTATCATCATTTTGTGCTAGAACATTGAGAACACGTAGGACAATTTTGGACTTTTCCCAAGCCACCATTGGATCTTCCACTATATTGTTTATGCTTCCACGTGGTATCCACTTAAGGCAACATGGGAGCACTTATTTAAAGAGATTTTGCAAGTGGAGAAGGGGGATTTAGGGGGAACACCTCTTGGTGGAAGCCCTTCTTCAACCTCCAATCTTGGGACTTGCTATAACTTGAATCTTTGTAATGTTTTCCAATTTTTAAGATCTTTCTAATATATTAAACTCCTTTATTTTAATTGTATTTGCATTTTTATTATATTTACTCTCTAGTTTTGTATAAGTTTGAAGCTTAATTTTGGATTTCAATGGTTCTTATTTCATGCTCTGTTTTGGTTCTTCATTTTGATTCAATTTCATGTCTTTTGAGTTGTGGATCATATACGACGAGGAGAATGGGGTCCTTAGGAGTTAGGGCCTCCCTTATGCCTATGAGATGATCTTCTAATCTTAGGTAAATAATTATTTATTAAGCTTGTAAGTTGAACATTTCTTCTTTTTTTATTTAATATTTGTTAGAATGTCATGTCTTAATGCTTGGAAATGGAGTTTAGGAGCCCCTTTGAGGATATCTCAAGCACTTAAAAGGGTGATCGAGAGTCATTTTGACTTGAAACAGGTATTATCGAGTCCTTAATTGGCAAGTAAATAAGTAGTGGAAGCTTCAAGGATACTATAGGTTGTCTACTTTTAATTAGAATATCATATCTTATTGTTTGCAAATTGGAGTTTATTAGGAACCCCTTTGAGGGTATCTTAAGCACTTAATGGAGAGAAACATTATAATTTAAGATGACCATTACTATACAATAATTTGACAAACAAATAGGTTATGGGGGCTTTAAGGATATGGGTGGTCTAACTCACAAGGTTGAAACATTAAGTTTAATTAAAATGTGTTTATGTTGAAAATTCTCTAGCTGAGAACAGTACTTATAGGTAATCTTAATTATGTTAACTTAATTAAGGATCTTAATTAAGACAAGATCCAAAATTATAATAATGATGGGACCTGACTTCGAATGATTCTTGATGCTAATCTTGTGTTGGAATATCCCTTAGACAATGCCCACATTCTGCTAAATTAGTTTGCAGATTATTAGCTATGATTTGTTGATCTTGATCTTGGTGGGCATTATGGTGCTTTAGTTTATCATTCCTTCTTAAGCTGGTAGAAGGAAGCTTGTAAATACCTAACTTATACAAAAATTCAAAAGAATTTAGTTTTTAGTAGAGATTTTTTATTGATGTCAAATAATGAATTTTAATTCAAGTGAAAATTTGCCTTCTTAGTACAATAACTTCGTCAAGTGCACACCCAGTTACCAATATTTATTTAATCTACCTTCCATATGATTGGCATTCTTACATTTTTCCCTCATTTTTTATGTCTTGCAACTCGCTTGAGTGAATAGTGGGCACTTAAAGGAACATTACAAGGCTATCTAAAGCAAGAGAATGAAGAAGAAGAGGTGTAAACACATAAAACAGTGGAAGGATGAGGTGTTGTTATTTTGGGTGGCAACCTAGACCATGAGGTCCAATAATTTTTTTGCATTATACACTAGAATTTTGGCAGTAGTGGGGCGACATTGCCCATGATGCCTAAACCTTTAGCGCTACTTGTCTGAAAAAGCATCCGATGCTCAAGCCCATTTTTTTTGGCACTTTCCTCCTAATCCTTGGATCTTTGATGGCTCCTTAGGATGCCCTCAAGCATTGCCAAGCTAGGGCAAACTTCGAAGGGCTATATAAGTGTCAAGAATCCAGCTCATGCAGATTCCAATACAGCTGAAGAGAATAAAATCTCCAAGCTACAAGCTGCAACTCAGAATAAAATCCCAGAGATTAAAATGTGCAAGCTATGGACTGCAAAAGAAGGAAAATAAATATTGCATTTCCTATCTTATAAATACACACTTCCATATATGAAAGATTTTAAGTACCCTATTTGGTAGCCATAGAAGGGTTTTTTCCATCTTCTTGAGGGAGATCCTTTGCACATGAGATTCCTCCCTTTCTTCTTTGCTCACTTTTATAAATTTTCTTCTCTTTTTTCCAAAGTTTTCAGAATCGTTATAGTCGTTGAACTAAAAAAAGTTATCAATTCACGGTTCACTAGTCAAATCAGTGACATCATAAATATACAATTTATAAATTATTAAAATTTAAAATAATTATAAAAATAAAATAATAATTTATATATTATTTAAAAATTAAAATTTTATTTAAAAATGATAAAATTAGTTTTAAATTAGAAATTTAAATTAAAATCATAATTTTAATTTTAATTTTAAAATTTAAATATTTTATTTAAATAAAAAACTTATTTTAAAATAAAAAATTTATTTAAAATTATAATATTTTTAATTTTACTATTAAATCATACCTTATATCATCCGTGTAAATCCGTATAAAAAGACATTTTTTACTTTATCCATATAAACTGAACAATTGTCTTCACCCTGCTCCAATGGCTTCTCACCATCATTCTCTATCAAAACCAACCCTATTCCTCCTCAAATCCACCATTACCAAAACCAAGCTCAGCAACCCCACTCCTCTCCTTCGCATTCCAAGCACTTCTCCAACACTTTCAGGGCAAACCCTAAACCCCACTTCACGAACCCATTTCAGTTTCTTCTATCAGCAACATTTTTTAACCGTCGGACCACTGAGGGGGTGGGGGGTTTACAGCCAGGAGGGGTGGTTTACAGCGGCAGGAGGGGTTGTCGGCTTGCAATGGCGCGATGGGAACTAGGAAGAGGCGAGTCAAGCGACGGTTTTAAACGCCGGTGGGAGCTATCCCGACTTGGGTGTTGCGGCGCATCGGGGACGAGTGGGGTGACAGCTGCTGTGGGGTGGACAAGGGAGGGTTTATAGCCGTCCAAAACGACGTCGATCATTTTGATGCTATAAAAAAAAAAATTAAATTTAAATGAACTAGTCGGTTCAGAGAGAACCGGCCGATTCATCCAATTCACCGGTTGGACCGCCGATTCAAGCGGTCCAATCCCGATTCAATCTAACTCTGGTCCAATTGACCGAACCAAATAGAAACCGTGATCGGCTGACGGTTAGACCGATCGGACCAACCCATCCGATCCAATTTTCAAAACCATGCTTTTTTCTAATATTTAGTTTATTTATGCTTCTATTATGAATTTCTCTTACTTTTATCAATGGCTAGATTTTTAGCTAAGGAAGGGTTCCATCTAGTGAACTTCTTCTGCATTTGTGTTCCATAAAAATTGGGTTTTCAAAGATTAATTGTTTGCTCCGCATTATTGGTTTTTCCTCCATTCATAACTATTGCCCACAATTAGCTACTGTTTAAGGGGTAGTAGAGGTGCTTAAATGATTATGTGGACTTTTAGAATCCGTTTGAAAATTGTATTTGAGAGTAGTTTTTTATTTTCCAAAATAAAAAAACCAAAACAATACGTGTAACAACTAAAAATTATTTTCTTTTTTCTGTTTTTAAAAATAGAAAATAAAGTGTTTTCAAATAATATATTTTAATTATTTTTTTTATTATTTTTACTTTCTAAAGATTGTTTTAGAAAATAATTATTTAAAAATACATAATAATTAAAAATAAAAAATTACATATAAAATTTATTTTTAAAATATATTTAAAAATATTAAAAACATTTTAAGTTTCTAAACAAACGTTCATTTTGTAAAACATCATAAAATAATTTTAAAAATTATTTTCGAAAACAATTATCAACATATTTTTAGTATCTTCTTTTAAATTACTAATTTTGAAAGAATTAGTATTTCATTGCAACTTAATTTTAATTATTTCTTAAAGGGTATTCGAGGTGCTCGACTGATATCCTTAATATCTAATCACCCACTTACAGTAATTAATACTTAGGTAAGTGATCTTTTGGATTACCATTAAGCCATCATAGCCAAACATGGCGGGAGCTAAGTGTTCGTAAAATTTTTAATTGGTCTTTCAAGCCCCTACTTTCCACCTAAGGCGCCTTTATCGCTAAGGCCTTGAATGTTTTCCCTCACTTTTTTATTAAGCTCTCGCATAAAAAATATCTTCCTCTCTTTCCGCAAAAACCCTGCACTTCCATCTTTTGACAACCACTCTTATTTTCAAATTTGATGGCCGCGTGAAACAGCTCCTTTATTCCACCAGATCAGATCGTTAATACAACAGTCCCTTTGGATAAAACACTCAATGCTCCAAGTTTTGATCAATCTATATTCATATATTTCCAATCTTTCTTATTTAAAATTTTTGATGTCTGTGTAACGATTTATAATGAAAATTAAAAAAAAAAACGAAAAGAAAAACACATAGATTTAACGTGATTCGACAGATTATCTATAAGAACATGAAAGAAAACTTTCATTATATCACAAATTAGGGTTATATAAAATGGTATTTATACTAACTTTCAGATAATGAAATTTCAAAAATATTCATGATGCCCTCGCACCTCTAACCTATTGTTCGCCCACAACAATAAAAATATAAACTTGAATGACAAATATCGTTGCTCTGCTTCGTTCCGACATTTGCCTATTTTTCTCCATATGTCTTTCACTCAATATAAGTCACATACTACAACAAAAATTAAATAAATCAAACCCTAAAATGAACAAAAACTGAGCTTGAAATAGACTTCCCGCCTGGCACCAGAACTGCTTATGGGCCTAGCTAGATCAAGTTAAACATGGTCATTTGGCTGAAAAATTGGTGGCCATCAACCAAAGTGAGCATGGTGCAATGTTAGCTATATTCCAGATGATTGTATGTTAATTATCACAGTGACAAAGACTCTGGCCAAAAAGGAAAACTTAAAAGAAAAACAAGAAGTGGAATAATTAAAGCTTCGAGCACGTATTCTTTTAAGAAAAGTGGAATTGGCCTGCATCATTCTTACTACTACCAAATTAAACATATTCTCTTCATCATTGCAACCCATAATTCTTCATACAGAAAGCATAAAACAAATTAGCTTTTTCTTCAGCTATCGACACAAAGCTTGCAACAGCTTTTGAATTGGAAATTTCACAAGAAGCAATCCATAATATGGGGCCAGTACTCCAAGTGAAAATGAATAACTTAAGATCGATATAGGAAAATCATCAATCACTGGCGACATTAAATATTCGAGGACAGCTATAAACTGAACAAAATGCTTGCAGTGTCATTAACAACACGATCAAAATGGCAGCTAGAAATGTCAGGAACTGCCATGAAACAAACACATAGCGCTTCATAAACTTTCCAGCTTTAACCTTCCATCTGCCACTGTGATACTTGTTTACATCTTCAATCACCTTATCTAAGAAAGGCACCTTTGTCAACCTTATGGACCTGCTCATCCCATTCCACAGGTTGGCCACCTCTTCATCACTCTTCAATCGGTTCAAAACAATACCCCTTTCTCTTAGAAACTTGGCATCCTCCTTGGTATCAATAATCCCATTCATTAGTTCGGTGTACCGAGTAATAACCAATGGCCCTGATGCATTTGATGATTCATATGCAACCAAGTTTCTCAAAGTGACCTCTGTGTTTACATCTAAACTAACAGTGGGGAGGTAAAGGGTGACCATCTTAGCATCAAAAGTGATGGACGAGATGCCACCATTAATAGGTAAGAAACGCACACCAGATTTGGAGAGCTCGGAGACTGAAGGGATGGTGATTTCCTCTATCAGTGGAGGTTTGACAATGCTACTATTGGACTTGGAGTTCCCATTTTCTGGCTTGTTTTCTTCTTTGTCTTGGGAAAAGAAGAAGTATTCAACAGGTTGTTTCAAGATAGCAAACCCGGGGAGATTAGAGACGATTGTCCAAGGCAATTTCAATATGACTTTTACAGGCTTGGAAAATATAATTCTCTTGAGAATACGTACCGGGCCACAATTCAATTTTGAGAGCAGCTTCCAAATTTCTTCAAATAGTTGTTGTACATAACTGAAGTCTCCAAAAGATTCTTCTTTGCCTTCCTTTGATTCGTTTTCGTTTTCGACTTCAATTATTTCAGATGGTTCTTTTGATCTCGGCACGATGAGATGGTACAGAAAATCCAGCAGGTGGGCATACTCCTCAACTTGGATCTTTGGCAAGTTCTCCATCATCCCAAAAGGACAAAGATCTTGGCCGAACCCGGTTAACATTGAACACAACATATCATCAGCTTGATCTAGAGATGAGAACTGAAATTCCAACACCTGCCTCAATACAAGCAATGGAATTTGATTCTCAAGCATCACCATGTCTCTAAGAATAGCATTATGAGCTGATTTGGTCCCCGCATAATCAACTAGGTGTGACATCCTGGAGGAAACTCTTGTCAGCATCCGACCTTCCTTCATGGCATAGACTTGAAGGAACTCAAGTAAGAAAGAGGCATCAATAGCCATCATCCATGCTAAGGTTTCACCATTGAACTCCAAGAACTTGTGGTAGCAAGCTCGATTCCTTGGCTCATGCTTGGTCAACTGATCAACAAGGCTATGAAACTTTAGGCTCTGGAGATGCTTTTGAATTCTTTTCGCTGCTGCAAGCTTATACCTCTCCATCTCGTAGAGCTCCGGCCGCCAACGATGATAAGGCCCCAGTGCAACTTCTTGTGGAACATAGCAATCCGGCTTAGTAGCCATTAGGGTTTTGGGTACATTGAAGATGCACACAGGGACTTCACTATTGTCTTCAAGCTCTTCATCTAGAGTTCTACGTATTTGTATCACCCACTCGAGCTCATCAAAGCTTGAGTTAGAGTTCCAGGTCATGGTGGATCGAAGAGAAGAAGATTTTCGTGGAGTTGGCAGTTCAATTTGGTGTATTAGATGCGAGGGAGTTAGGAGAATGAGACTTTATTATATAGTATGAAACATGCTATCAATGAAGCACTTTTCTTTTTTGTAGGCATAGAATTAATGGACTTTAATGGTTGTGCGTTTTCCACATGTTTTTATAAAACATATCTCACAGTTAACCGAGGCTCTTTCTCACCTTCGAGATTAATTTAGAGGCTAGGGCCAGTTAGGCAACATGTGCTAGGCATGTGCTAAGCCAGTTAGGCGACTTTCATTGGTTACTTTATCACCTAACGAGATCGTGCGTTTTCCATATGGGTTTTTATACTGAACATCTATATCTCATAATCGAATGGGCGTCTTTTTCCTTTGAAATTGATTCAGAAGGCCAGTTACGCAACATGTGATGTGAATGTGAAAAAAAATAGATTGGACACTGTGGGAGTCAGATGAAACCCAATTGAAGTTTTCTACTGGCCGTGTCACAAGTCAATTAGTAGAATTAATACAAGTTGGTTTTATCAATTTTCAAGAGTATAGCACGTGTTGTTTACTTTAATCTCATGTGTGGAGGGAATATTATAATTGTTGGCTAGCTAGCTTCCCTTGAACAATGTATATATTATGATTAATGAGACAAATACGAGATGTCTAATCAAATGAATAACAATTCTTGGAAACCATTGGTGAGTACAAAATAAAGAAATGCCGCCAAGAACTTTTTTTGTGTTAGTTGTTATACAATGTTAGGTAACGAGTGTGACTAGCTAGCTTGAAATAGTGTCTCGAAGTGTTGTTAGCTCAGGGAGTTCTCCAGCCCCACTAGGGTCCAGGCGTATAACAAATAGGGAAAAAACAAAGGAGCACAAGGGCAGTCTTGCTCCCTTAAGCCGATATAACTCTTATTGTATCTATGGACGAACTACCAGAAACGAAAGAAAGTGAGCAACTATGCTTTCCTATATATATATATAAAAAGAAAAAAAAAAGTGATCAGTACCAATTCAATAGATAAATTCTTTAGGTTTTAGATATATTTTAAGTTATAAACTAATTAAGAGTTTGTTTAATAATGATTTTAAGAAGCAATTTTTTTAATTTTCTAACACTTTAAAATTTTTATTTTTTAAGTATTAGAAAAACTAAAAATACTTTTAAGAATCACTGTCAAATACATTTTAAATAGTGATATAAAATTTCCTTTAATTCTACAATTAAGATATAAACTAGTTAAATAATTTAACATAGATAATCTATATACTGGAGATCTATAATTTTGAATGTATAGAAAAATTCTACAAATGATATTGAACTTCTCAAAAATTAGTTTATGGAAATTATACAACACTCTAAAAATACTTTTCATGAATTTAATTTAATACAGAAAAATGTTTCCAAAATGTAATTATCATCCATTGCTTCTCATATAAAAAGAAATTCTAAAGGTATTGTGAAGAAATCTACCATATTGCATATACAAAGCTAGATTGTCAACGGCTCAACTACAAATTTTGAATGTAAGATATCCCACATTAACAAATTTAACTTTTTAGACGAGGGGTGGAAGGTTTGATGGGAAAGTTGGTAATTGGGTTGTGTTTCAATGGTGAAAGGTGAAGAGAATGAGTGGAATTCAATGGGAGTGTTTGATGGCGAATTCACTTGGAGAGATGGAAATCACCATGCTTAATGGAAAAAGGATGGGAATGTTGAACATGAAGTGAGAGGGTAGTAACTTCATAGCTATGGAGAGGATGACAATTTGGAGGCTTATGCAGCTGAGAATTTATTCATTGGAAGAAGCTTTTATTCATGCATGGTTTGAAATGGGGTGATGAATGACTGGAGTATTAGCAAAAGAAGGAGAAATGAACATTTTAGTGGATTTTGAATGTCATTTCAAATGCCCATTCAAACACAGGCAGCAAAGGTGATTTCTGCAGTTTGGGTAGTGAGTTTCGAAATGCCCATATGAATTGGCAATGCCAAGTTTGAATGGCTATTCGAACTAAGATATAGAAGATGCATGCATAACTTGGCATTTTCAGCAGCTGATTTTGCAGCCCTATTCGAAGTTGAGTGGCACAGCTCGAATGCCCATTGCAACCAGACCAAAAGAAGTATTTTGTGGGCTGCTGCAGTACTTGTCTTCACAATCCTACGCGAGATTTAATTTGGTTCTTACACACATTCTAATGGTTGTGCGAGAATATATGTCGAGTGCATTTTTGAAGCTCTAGTTAGAGGTTTCAAATCCCCATTCGTACTGCTATATGAATGTATGTAAATTTAGACAGGAAAGGAAGATGATTGCACATCTCATGTGTTGACATTACACCCAAACACAGAGGAAAAATAAAGTAAAATATAGAAGACAAAAAAATTTAGCCGTTGAGCGTGATTGTCTGATCATGGGAAAATTCACTGAAAACTTCACAATTACATACTCAAATTTTCTGAGTCTCTCTTCCCAAAACCCTCTTTCACTCTTCTTATAACTTAACACTTCTTATGGCTCACTTTTTTCCCCCTTACAACAAATTCGATGTAAAGTCACATATTTTTAGTCTTATTTATTTATGAGTTAATCCAAAACAAAAAGTTTTTCGATTCTAGTCAAATTCAAAAACAATAATTTACCCAAACGTGTGTATAGACTCTACAAATATTAACTTCCCTTAAAATAAAATTAAATAATTTGAGTAAAAATTTATGAATAATTTCTACCTTGACTCACATTCTCTCAATTCATGCGTGGGATATCTCTTCTTGATGCCCATCTTTGTGTCACTTATATATGTTTAAAAAGGCTTTCTAAATGCTTACTAACTATTGATTTTTCACGAAGTATTAGGACGGATTCTTCTTTATTTATTTATAATCATAACACTAAAATAAGTTCACTTTTAATTTATATAGATGATATTTTTTTTACCAAAAATAATTCATAATTGGTTTCTCATATTGATACCCTCTATGGTGTTAGTAGATAAGATAACGTTATGTTATAATGACATTGTATGTTTATGGTGATTTGTTATAAACGTTATCATATATTTTTTCTTTGTAATGTTGGATAAGCTTTAAATTATACTCAATAATTTTAAAAAGGAAAAAATTACACATACCCCCTTGAATTAGTTTTTAAAAGCAATTGAGAATTGATCAATTCCTCTCCCATAACAAACAATACAACAGATCTTAAAAATCAAAGTTGAATCATCTAGAGGATATCCAAATATTATATAAACTATACCATGCATTTTTCTAACTCGAATCACACAAACACAGAGCTAGCCAGCATAATACATGCCCATATTATTATTATTCATCTACAGACTAAATTATACATGAATCGGTGTTTTCGGCACTTTTCGCATCCGAGCAGCCACCTGTATGAGGAATTGGATCAATAAAAGCACTGTACTTGGGGTCATTCATCCAGAGAGTGGCCACATGTTGAGCTGAGGTGCTACGCCTATGAAATTCTTCAACAACCCAGATGGTGGATTCGGCTACGCTGGGTTCAATGATGCTGTACATGGGCTTGTGCTCATTTTCACTACCGATCCTGGAATCATCCCACTGTTGAAGCATGAGATTAGTGAGGTAGTGCAGTGGCTGCCCGTACAATTGTTTCATGGAATTGCCGAGTTCTCGCCATGTGATGTATGGAATATGCGTTTCGCAGCGTTTTGAGGGAATTGGCAACTGCTTCATGTATTGCTGGTAAGCGTCTGCATATGGCCTCAGTACTGCGCCTGCATGGTTTCAAAGTCTTGCCACATGAGGTTTTAGTTAATTAGAAAATAAGCAAGCCCTGTTTGGTGTTTTGGAATGTCGTCTTTTGTTAATCAAATCACATGCATATATGAACATAAAACAAAAAAGAATACAAGATTAATTAAGGCCACACTTTCTTAAAAAAACAAAATTTTAAAACAGAAGAATTAAAATATATAATAGGGACAAACTCGTCAATCATTACCTAGGCACTGCCCCCTTTAATCCCTATGAGCTGATCAAACAACTCAATTTCTAACATCTTGAGCAAAACATAATAAAATTAATTCAAATTTGACAATCCAATAGTAATATTTTAAAGAATGAAAATAATAACAAAATCTTGAAATGTAGTTTAAGGTGTCGTATTACATTTCTTTTCAAAAACACTTTTAACAGAAAAAGTGCTTTTAAAAAAAATTAAGGTGTCTGAAAAAAATTTAAAACATATTTTTAAAATATCAAAAAGTCATTTATAGTGCTTTTTTAGACAATTCTCCTAAAAATACTTTTACAATAAATATTTTTTAACACACTTTGAAATATATATAAAAAAAAAACAAAAAATAAAGGTCCTATATTAAAATGCTTGTTTTAAGAATATATGTATAGAAAATATTTTTTTTCATATTTTAAAAAATACAATCACTTGAAATTTGAATTTGAAAATATTTAAAGGTGAAGGGATCATTATTTTTTAAAAAAATTATTTTTAAATCGATTTTACCAATAAAGAGGACGTTTCAATAGGAGATTTTGCAATGCCCCAATATGTATGTCGAATTAAAACCCATGATTAAATTTTCTAGGGTAACAAAACGTATATAAGCTACTTAATTTGAGGAATAAAATTTAAAATTAATTATGGATTTTATTCAATATTAGGGAATTTATTAGTGTAGAAGAGACTTACCATTTATAGCTCCATTGATTTGAAAAATTAAATACAAAATCTAAAGTATTAACTCCACTCTAATTACTAGACGCATCCAATTTGTATGATAAATGTTTGTGTAGGTCTTAGTTAGCATGTACACATTTCAATTTATGCTTAATCTCACACTTATTGTTGAAGAGATTTTTCTCATTTATTGCACATAGATTTGAAAAATAAAATAGAAAACATAATGCATTAACTCCTCCCTAATTACTTAAATGCATATCCAAATTTGCCTAATAGATGGTTGTTTGGTGGTCACTCAAAGATAGAACTTTATTTTGAGATCAACAAATCAAATGAAATTTATGTTCCAATTTTTGTCTCTTCCTCTCTTTCTTAATCAAGTTTTTTCTTGTCAAAACGATTCAATTCTTATTAGCATCAACAATATAAAGTCATATCCTAGATGAAGAAATATAAAAAAACATTCTCCTTCTTCATCAAAAGAAATGAAATTTATAAACTAGTATTATATATCACTAATTTAAAATTAATTCTCATTTTTCCCAATATTAGAGAAATTTATGAGTGGCTTATCCTATTTGTAGCACAATGATTTGAAAAATAAAACAAAAAATCTAATGCATTAACTCCCTCCTAATTCTATATGGATTACCTATTTAAACATAAACCATAGTTTTGAAAAATGAAATTTCAAAAAAATCCTAATGCATTAACTCTCCTCTTGAATTTCTAGATGTATTTTAAATTTGCATGATAAATGTTTATCTTAATTAGCTCCTCTTAAATGAGAAGACATGGACATATCAATTATGTATAATAAATGTGGGTATCTTGAGAAAACTATTATGTATTTTTCTATACAAAAAATTAGGGTTTGTTTGGTAATTATTTTTTAAAACATATTTTTATTATTCAAAACAAATAAAAAAAAACTATAAAATATATTTGACAATCAAAAAATATAAAAGAGATTTTTAAATGTTTTTAAAAAATATTTTTTAATTGTTCTTACTAATTTTTTAGAAAATAATTATACACGTACATAAAATGATTAAAAATAAAATATTACATATAAAAATTATTTTTAAAACATAACTAAAAGTATAAAAAAATAAGTTAAATACATTTTAGGTTCTCAAACAAATATTGTTCTACAAAACATCACAAACGGTTTTTAAAAATTGTTTTCGAAGATAGTTACCAAACGTAATTTTAATCTTACATTTCTAAAGGTATGGACAACATCTTTCTATATTTTTAACACTACAATTCTTATCTAAAAGCTACTTTCATCTTCTCTACTAGCCAAATCCGGTTACTTTTGAAGGTCTTTCATTTTCTCATCAACTCTTTTGAAATGTGTGAAACCGAGGTTTGGTTAATCTTGATTTTGATGATAACAGAACAAGGTTTAGAACTAATGATTATATTTCAAGTGTAATTAGGCAATACAATTTCCAAATTGACAATCACAAAGACAAATCAAGTCAATGAGAAATCATGAAAAAGAAGACCACCTCAAAGAGAAGTGTTTTTCAAGATCCAAACTTCATAAGATCTCTTTGTAAGGTTGTTGGTGCACTAAGATTTTCATGCATTACATTTTTTACTTATGCACCAAAATCATCCAAGAGTTATTTTGTTTTAAATATCTTAAGAATTTGATGATTTCATGTTTTCAACTAAAACCTTGTGTTAAATGTTTTTCAAACTTATTTTAAAAGGTTTTAAGTTGAAAAAATTGGGTGTTGAGCCAAAAAATGGCTCAACTGGTTCAATCGGTTGAGGAACCGGTCGACCGGTCGAGGGAGGCCAAAAAGTTTATCTCTTTCCCAATGGCCTTCTCTTCCCGGTCGAGGTCCAGTTGAGGTCCAACGGTCACTTGCCAAGCATTAAATGTTAACGACTAGTCAACCGGTCGACCCCTAACTCGATCGGTCGAACCCCCAAACGACTAGTTTGACCTTTCTCTTATATAAAAAGGCTTTAATCTTCATTGTTTTAAGAGCTTAACATTCCCAAACCTTTCTTGAATATATTTGAGCCTTGAAATAGTGTTTTTGAGTGTACCATTGTTTTAAAACTTGCATATCCTTAGTGCACCTGTCAATCCGAGTTTTCTTGTATCATTTGACCTTAAAGTTCTTGTATTAAGATTTTTGTGAGATCATTTATTTGTAAATCTTTTAGAGGAAGTTTTTCAAGAGCGGGATATCTCTTGAGAAGTGTAAAGGGTGCTTGGATTCAAAAGTCCAAGAGGGTGAATTGAAACCATAATCCAATTGTATTGCTTGAAGGCTTGGTTTGAAAGCCTTGAATTAGTGGAACCTCAAGCTTGGAATTGAAGCTAGAGGAGAGTAGATGTAGGGCGGGTTGCACCGAACCATTATAAATTCTTATGTTTGCATTTTCTCTTCCATACTATTTAATTTATATGCAATTGTCTTTATATTGCTTATTATATACTTGTATATAATTGTTTCTTACATTCACTTAGTTTAAATTTGCAAAAAGAGATTATCACCCTATTCACCCCTCTCCTCCCCCTTTATGGTGATTACCATAGGTTGGATTAACTTAATTTTCCTAACAAAATGTTATACCAACTTTACAAATATGATACTTAGAGTCTATTTGATCATGATTTTAAGAAGTGTTTTTAGCATATAAAATATTTAAAAAAAATATAGGTGTTTGATAAAATTTAAAAAATACTTTTAAAAATCTAAAAAGTTTCTTATAGTATGAAAAAATCATTGGTAATATTTTTTTGAAAAATACTTTATAGGTAATTCTCTTAAAAACGCTTTCAATATAAATACTTTGAGTAGAAAGAGTATCAAGCGTGCTCTTCTTCATCAATTGGTGTTGAATTTTTTTTATTAAAATCATTAGCATATTAATTAAAATTAAGATTCAATGAGAATGATAAGAAAATGAAGAATGTTGATGGGTTTTTATGCCAGAACCATGAATATGTGATCCTCTTCTATATATAAATATAGATTATGTTTGGTTCTTAAAAAATTTGAGGGAAAATAAGAGAGAAAGAAAATAAAGATGAAAAGTAGAAATAAAGGAAAATAAAAATAAAGTTAAAATCAATAAATTATTTTTATTTGTTATTTTACAGTCAAATTATTTATTTTAACTCATCAATATAAATATTAAATAATTAGAAAATGTATAAGTTTATAATTAATTTTAATTACATTTGATTTTTTTATAATTTTTCATAACACAATCAAATATAAGAAAATCATTTTCTTCAACAATTTTTTTCCTTAATGCTTTTTCGAGAACCAAACATGAACATAAAGAATAATCACTAATGAAAATAATAAATCGCAAAGTAAAAGTAAAAAAACTAAGAGATGTAGAATGTTTAAATGAACCTGGATTTCCTCCATATCCTTTTCCTCTTTTTCTGCATCTTCCATCGGTGCATTTTCTCTTTTTGTGTCTCTCTGGTGTCTGGACTTTAGAAAACTTGCTCATATCTTCTGACTCAGTCTCTGAATCTGATACCAAGATATGTTTGTCAAAAAAGGAACCCTTCTTCTTCAACATCTTGATACTTGAGTAATAAAAGAAATTCTCTCCCCTTTTTGTTAACAGGTAAGGTCATTTTATCTATTACACCATTGCTTACCACTTTTCTAAAAATATTCGTTTTTCCAAAATAAAAATACCAATCGATTTTTCATTATTTACAAAAACGCCATTGTTCTAGTCATTTAAGTATTTATGACACAATATGAAAATATTTTATAAAGCAATTAATTTTCAATAACATCGATCAACTCAATCCTATGGTAAGTAAAGACAATGCTTAAAAGCTACCTTCATACAAGACCTTAAAAAAGATTCAAAATTTAATTTATCACCTTAAAAAAAGAAATCTACGAAGAAAAATGTATACATGGATAATGGAAATTTCAACTAATATGAAAAATGAAAAGATATGATGAAATTCACAAGAATTATTCTCTTCTTGCCATTGATCCTTTGTAGCATTTGATATGAGCAAATTAACGTTCTAATCAAGACTCTGGTTATAATATCAAGAATACTTTTTCGGTATTTATAAAAAAAGTACTACTAATTTAGTGATATCATACATATAATTTTTTGTTTTATTATTTGTACTTTAATCTCATTTGTTTATATTTTATATCTTCATCTTATCTATTTGTATTATTATTTAATAACCTAAATTTCACTCTAAATATTTCAACCACTCAAATCTCTTATTCAAATCCTGATATAATTGATGATGTCATTATATTACAATTTATATATTCTTAAAATAAAATATGTTTATTAAAAATTTATATATAAAAATATAAAATAAAAATTATTAATATTTATTCTTCATTTAATATTATCAAATTAAATATATTAATATTTTATTAAATAAAACATATATAATATTTAAACTTGAAGACATTTATTGAAATTTAATTAGTTTTACTAACCTATTATTTTATAATTTTAAAAAATATTACACTATTTTACATATATTATTTATACTTTTATTATTATCAAAATTTTGAAAAGAATCATATCTATTATTTTTTTGGTTTGCAATATTAAATAGAAGGCATAAAGTAGTTTAATAGAGTTGTTTTCATCCTTTGAGCCTTATGTCCAAACGCTAAATCCTCATCTCTCCCATTCCCACGTAGAAAATAGATCAAGATAAAATTATTTTTATATTGGATTCATGGCAATATGATGAGTAAAAATAACAATTTAGTTCATTAATTATTATTTAAGGTTAATTTTATTATCTTTTCTAAAATTTTAGTTAAATACATTTCATTTTTATTAATTTGAAATTTTATTAAATATCGTTTCTATTATTTTTATTTTTTTTAATAAAAAAGGTATTTAATAAAATTTTAAATTCGAAAACAAATTTAACCAAAGTATGGGGACCCCTTATTTTTTATAACATTTGTATCAAGAGGTTATTTAATATAGTAGAAAACAAGAGAAGCCGCACACGGCACAACCGACCAGCCACTGGCTTGGGAATACTGAATCGGTGTGTGTGAGGCGTATGCATCATCAATCATATCCGGATGCATCGCTCAGATCCAATCTAAATGCATCTCTGCTATAAAAAAACAAGTAAAATAAAATAAAAACCAGTTCTTGAATTTTTTTTTTCCAGTTTTGCACTCCAAAAGGACAAGAAGATGGAGACAGATCTTGCAGATTATTTTCTGGATTTCCAGTGTACGGAACCATCCGATTTGCAACACGTCGCGATGAGGCCGCTAAGCCGCTCATATTGGATTCGACTCTTTGTGTTGGTGGTGGGTAGAAAGCGCGTAACGTGGTCCAAAATATTTCCTTTTTGCGTCTAAAGTGTCCCGTGTCCGCGACATAGGCGGTAGCACGACGCCCAATAATATTAAATTCCTCAAACCCCTTGTCCATCAATTTCACACAATGAACGCGGGTCGGTCCAAAAACTCGGGTGCCAGCTCAATCGAAATTTGAAACCGCCCTTATCGGCTTAGCCTGACTGCCGTGCTGCCTTTTTCCAAATTAAATTGTAAAAATTATAAATTATATTAATAAAAATAATGTAACTATTTATGCGGCAACACGACGTAATAACATGGTATCCTGATGGATTATCCTACTAATTCTTTTTGAAGTCTTCTTAATTTAAAATTAAATCATTAAAAAATAAATAATAAATTAAGATTTATTTCACTTTGTGTTTAATTGGGTGTCTTTAATGCTAATAACAATAGTGAGGTGTTGACATCAGGTTGACCGGTCATCTCGCACATCCCTCCCCACTCCCACAAATACTCCTTATTTTCTCATTTGCTTCCATTTTCCTAAGCTACGGCCGCACACATGGCTCTTCTCGCCTTACAATCTCTTCGCTTTGTAATCTTCGGCGTCTCCGCTCTTCTCTTCTCCGCCACCGCCTATTCCATCGGCGTTAACTATGGCACTCTCGCCGATAACCTTCCGCCGCCTGCCCAAGTCGCCAACTTTCTCAAAACCCGGACCACCATCGACCAGATCAAAATCTTCGACAGCAACCCCGATATTCTTCGAGCCTTCGCTAACACCGGCATCGGCGTCACGGTTACCGTTGGCAACGGCGACATCCCAGCAATCGCGAAACTCCCGGCCGCTCGCGACTGGGTCGCTACCCACATCTTGCCGTTCTACCCCAGCACCAAGATCAACTATGTCGCCGTTGGGAATGAGATCATGGCCACCGCCGACAAGAATCTCATTGGCCACCTCGTTCCGGCGATGAAAGCACTCCACAACGCTCTCCTACTTGCGAAGATCACCGACATTAAGGTCTCCACGCCTCACTCTCTCGGCATACTTTCTATCTCCGAGCCACCGAGTGTGGGTCGGTTCAGACGCGGCTACGATAAAGTCATCTTTGCACCCATGCTCGAGTTCCACCGCCAAACCAAGTCTCCGTTCATGGTGAACCCATACCCATACTTCGGCTTCTCCCCAAACATGTTAAACTACTGCATCTTCAAGCCTAACCGTGGGGTTCACGATAAGTTCACGGGGATCACATACACCAACATGTTCGACGCACAGATGGACGCTGTCTACTCTGCAATGAAAGTGTTGGGCTACGGCGACGTGGAGATTATGGTGGCGGAGACAGGTTGGCCGTCGCTGGGTGACCCAAACCAGGTGGGTGTGAATCTCGAGAACGCGAAGACGTTCAATGGCAACTTGTTGAAACATATAAGCTCCGGCAAGGGAACGCCACTGATGCCAAACCGGCGGTTCCAGACGTATCTGTTCTCGCTATTCAACGAGAATCTTAAACCGGGTTCGACCGCCGAGAGGAACTTCGGATTGTTCAGACCTGACTTCACTCCGGTTTACGACATTGGGATTCTGAAACAGGTGAGATTATGCTCTCTATTTATTAGTTTGAGTGCGGATTAGGTAAGATCATGGCTTACGACATGGGTATTTATTCAATCCTTGTTAATGAAGTGGCTTTGTGTTGCTTGACTTGGCAATATTCTTCGCTCACTCTCCAAAAATTCGAGCTCAGCTTGATTAGTTTTAACGCCAGGTGGAACAGTAATATTAATTTATGCTTAAACCCAGCAATTGAGCTAATTGAAGTACACTATTGAATAAGACTACCATATGGTAAGGTAGGTCCCCTGCTCTCATTTGTCCTGACTTAGCCTGAGGATGTGTGAATAGAATTGCATATCAGTTTTAGAAATGAAAATAGATTTTGGAGATGGTAAGAGATGAATTTTCATTTTTAGAGGTGGGGCTTGCAGATTCTCTGGAATTTACACTCCAAATGACAATCAACTGCAGTATAGTTAGAGTTTCAAGATTGTCTAATACAAGATTAAGTTTTTTCTATGGAGACCTCTTAGTAATTTGATCATTTGACTACATCAACATACACATTTTCTAATGGAGATGCCAATGAAGCTCCCCCTTTGTATTTCCTTAAGAACAAATCAGATCTTTTCGTGTTTTTGTTAGACTAATTAAACAACACTATGAGGAGAGTGGACTGCATATGCCTTCTATAAGATGTTTTAGATCTGTGTCATGTCTGTTAGGTTTATTTTAATCGGCTTGTTTCACATTACTGCTGTGTAGTCTGCTGGTGGCTCACCAACACCAACTGTGCCATCAGGCAAGAAGTGGTGTGTACCAAAACCAGATGCTACCGACGAAGCATTGCAATCCAACATAAACTACGTCTGCAGCACAGGAGTAGATTGCAAGCCTATACAACCTGGTGGGGCCTGCTACAACCCCAACACCATTAGATCTCATGCTTCGTATGCCATGAATGCTTACTATCAGACTTCTGGTCGCCATGATTTCAATTGTGACTTTGCCAATACTGGTGTTCTAGCAACCTCTGATCCAAGTAAGTGATAAAAGAGTTCTAGTTTTTTTGTTTTTTTTTTGTCCTTTCCTCATGATCATGACTTGCATACTTTACATGAGTAGTTTTGCAAGCTTTATTCTTGTGTAAAGAATTCTGATTGAAGATGAATTGATTGAATCATCATATTCTAAGGGGATTGATTAGTTTCATGATCACGCTTCCCTTTCCCCCATTTATTTCTAATGCTAAGATGATAAAACTTGTGGAACACGAGTGTTTTAAGCATTGTGCTTGCCTACTCATTGATCTTGTTGAGTGTCATGACTTCCTCACATGCCGGTATTCCCTTTCTTTGACATTTTCTCTAGGGGAAATGATTAGAGACAATGAGCATAATGCCTGTCATTAACCTCTGAAGCTTCGCAACACCTTTTTCTCAATTGCCTTATTTTTCTTCATACACATGTTTTTAATTCTCGAAGTTTTGTGATGTTCATCCTTTATGTGCTTCTGTATACAGGTCATGGTCCATGTCAATACATCTCTTGAGTTTGGAAGTTGAACGCAAGCAAACAGCGCATTGCCTGACCAGAGACCTCATCTGACTTCAGAGTATTTATCCTCTGGTGATTATTTATTTTCGTTAAAATATTGCTGCTAGCTGGGAAAACAGATGACTAGTTCATAACCCATGACAGTGCTACTTTACTTTATATAGACCATATATTCATGTCTGTACATTTTACACTGTATTGCTTTGCCTTTTTTTTTGCTTTTGCTTTTTTGTTTTTTATGGGTAATTACCAGGGCCTTCAATGGTACCAAAGGCTTTATCATCAGGTGTATGTGGTTCCTATTCTGAGGCCTGTTGGTCCTCTGGAATACATAACACTGCAGGGTATGGAATGATGACAATTTTAAAAGAAACGAAAGGCATACAAATTAAAGATGTAACAAGTTAATGAGAAAGACCAGTGCCAAGAGAGGAAAATCAAGGTAGGATGAAGAATTTTAACCTGCACAAGAAAATGTTTCTAGTCATATTTCTCTGTTATTCACGGAGGCAAAAATGAAAACAGAGTGGGGTCTAAAACCTTTAAGTATTCCAAGCCTTGAATGTTTTGCAACTTTGGCACTGGGAGAATTGGAGAAACTTGAATCATACTCATAAAATAGAGATTGTGTATGAAAATATCAATGAGTTGGGATAGGAGGGGCTGAGGGGGAAAATGAAACCCCGGCTGAGAGAGGAAATGAAACGCCTTAGTCCATTTGTCTGGCAGGTTTCCATTGTAGTGAGCTAAGGATTTGCCTGCCTACGCACAGGAAGCCCCTATTACCCCCGGTTGCAGGGAATACCTGCTACAGAGTTCATCAATGCATTTGAATTACTATAAGTGCCATTAAATTTATGCCAACGCCACATGGTGCCAACATCAGCCTCTAGCACAGCCCGTGTGCTTATGCATCAAAGTAGCTTTTATACTGACTGCATCATGAATTGGAAAGAGATCCATTTTCCCCTTTCACATGGGATGGTTAAGCTTTTTTAAGCTGGCTGTTGTGCATAGACTTTGCTTGACTTCTATTAGTAAGGTCTTGTTACGGGAAGGGTGCAATAAAGTAGTTCTTAAGCTTGAGATAGGTGGTCCATATAATGACTTTTAAACAAGTCCTTAGGATGTGATGTCTAGTGTGATAAAAGGTTTGGTTTTATCCTCATTGGAAACCAATTAATTTTTAGATAAAATAATGAAAGTTTGATTCAAAGAATTGGCATCAGAGCCACGGGTCATGAGTTCAACTCTCGAGAACGTTATGTTCGGCAGCTCTTAAACCTAATGATGGATCATGTAATGGTAATCAAAGTACACTAGATGATCAATATGATCTTTATATTTATGAAACGCATCAACACTCAAGAATCTACTAATCAAACGAAAGAGAAAAAGTTATAATGGTGAAGATTTTCCTAATTTCCTCTCGATCACAATTGCACTCTAATTTTTTTATTTCTAAAACAAAATCCTAAAACATGAAAAGGTTAAATATACAGTGGGGGTAAACTCGTTATTCAATAAATAAAAAAAATTTCTAGGAACCCCTTAAACCCTGGCAAGCTGATTGAGTAGCTCAATCTCTGCAAGTTCAGCAGAGAGCTCGACTCCTAGCATCCCCTTACTAGTATCTTGATAGTAGTTTTGAGTCTTTTGACCCATGAACCTAAAGTTTATGTTTGATCATTTACCGAGCCGGGACACATTTTTCAAATGAATTTGTTGGAGATTTCTACAATAGCACAAGTGCCATCGTCTTTTAGTTATTGCTAGTTCGGCAGACGTGTATGCATTGTAAGATTTTAGGCTTCTGGTTGGACTGCTCAACACCCTCTTCATCTTGCTTCAAATTTGAAGGTAATTACTGTGAAGTGAGAAGTAATCATGTGGTCTCCTTAGAGTCAAGAATATGCAAGAATGAGGGGCATGTTTAATAAGACAAGGTACATGGTAACTAGAGAAAAGTTATGAATGAAGTTAAAGGAAAAGTACAAATATTTTGATAATAATGCACCCAACTATGCTCAGAGAACAACATCCAACCTGTCTCCTTTGTCATCATTTTCATTTATTTTTCTTAATTACTGTTGGGAGTACTTTATATTTATTCTAGCAATCCATACACATTCTGGTTTGTTTTATCTCTAAACATTTAGAAATTTTGGCCAATCCTCTTTTTGGGTTTCAACCTTTATGGGCAGATTATGGGTGGTTTTTACCTTTTTATGCATGATCAATTCATCTATTCGTGTTTTTAAATAATATATTTTAGTTATTTTCACTTATTTTTTAAGGGATGCTTTAAAAAAATTATTCAAATATAGAAAATGATGAAAAATAAATATTACATATGAAATTATTTTTAAAACATATTTAAAAATATAAAAAAAAAACAAGTTTAAAATATTTTAGTTTTTAAATAAACTTTTGTGTTACAAAATATTATAAGATAGATGTTAATAATTGTTTTCCAAAACTGTTTTTGAAAACACCTTTCAATCAGGGTCTTAATTTTTAGATCGTATAAGCTACCATTGAATTTGTTTGAATGAATGAAGAGTGTAACACCATATAGCCCAAGGATCATGAGAAAGATGACATCTAAACAACTCTAGATGATATCAATCCAACATCATGAGGATGACTTCTAAGCGACCTTGGATTTCAAAATTGATTAGAGACAAATCATAAAATTGACTTCTAACCAATCTTAATGCAACTGGGAAAGAAACATAATTAGTGTAATATTACTATAATCATGATACCGAGATCTGCCCATCAGACTTGAAACCCATGTCACTGGTGCAATATGTTTTATTGGTTTAAAGGCAAAATAGGCAAGCCTCTTAACCATGACAAAAACAGGATTACATGCCAAGTCTCTTGCACTATTCCAAATTTTGTTTGGAGGTCTCTCCCCAATCTGTTGCTCACCACAAAATATGGCTCAAAACTTATTTTGGCTGAAGGCTGATAAATAAAGGCAAAGGCAAGCCATCCAACATGAAACCAGCCATAAATCTTAATCAGGGCATGCCGTCCCCACTTGCAAGACTTGTTGCCTTTAGTTGGTCTTCTGAAGGGCCTGAGAATTTCTTTCCCTTGAAATGATTAAAGCCAATGTTGCCTTTAGAAGGAAACAACTTTAATGTGAAGACTTATGGGTTGTCAAATGAGGTAAGCCAACCTTATCTCTCATACAAAAACCAAAGAAACCCATTTCTCTTTTTCCTCGTTTCTTTTTTATGGTTTCTTGGCATACCATATGAACAACTTCCACCAAACCTTTGGTAATGGGGCCGATTCCTAACTACGGCTGAACTAACCCTTCTACAGCTAGCATTTAATGAACCCTACTACACATAAAAGAAAAAGGACCATGGTCCAAGTTTGGAACCACCCATGATTCTGCCTGATTTTGGAGATTTCTTTGATAAAAACTTCACATTTACCATTACCCATATCAGATAATGTTAGCCATCCAATACAAGAACATGGATAAATGGGTTCAGCCTTGAGGATAGGATTCAAATTTCCAAAATGGGTTTTCCATAATGTGGTCCCTCTCCTCTGTAAAACTCCACGTATACCATATTTAGAGGGTAATTATCATTTGTAAGTCCCAAGGTCTTCTCTCTGCCCATGTGGTGCCTCTGAGATTCAATTGCAAATCACAAGTTTTATCCCTCTGGGTCTCCAAATATTTAAGCCTTGATGCATCCATGATGGTATAGAGATGCCACATAAAGAAAATGCAAGAAAAATACAGGGAAAAGGTGAAGGAAAGAAGAGGCAACATCATGAGATATGTCATGAAAATATGTGAGCACTCAATAACTCCAACCTACTTCATCTCCAAGCCCACTTTTAATAATAGACTGGCGTACATATAAAATAAAAAATCAAGGTTATACTAATAATTAAAATAATATCAAAATGAACAAATTTTTCTAAAGTAGTAACCTCCCTTTTTGACTGATATTCCATAATTAAAGGTTGGAAGATAACAACACATCATCAAAAGCAATAGATTGGTTTGTTATCATACAAAACAAAAGGCATCACCACAACCCACAAATGTACCATGGAAGAGAAGGAGAAGAGCAAGAAGAAGAAGCAAAAACACCAACACCCCAATGATCAAACCACCAAACCCTCATCAGATTTTGCCTTCAAGCTCAGCTCAGAAGTAAAGGGTCTCCGATTTGGGGGTCAGTTCATCGTAAAATCATTCACAATCCGGCGAGCGAGGCCTCTGGAGCTCCTCAAAGTCCTCTCTTTCCCACCCACCAATCACCACAAAGATAAAACCAAAGCCAAACTCCCTTTTCCTTCAACCACAGCTTTCTTGCCTACAAACTTCACAATCTTAGCTCACCATGCATGGCACACCCTCACACTGGGCCTTGGCACCAAGAAATCTAAGGTCCTTCTCTTTGTCTTTGAATCGGAGAGCTTGAAGGTGGCTGTGGACCGTGTGTGGCCGCCGGAGATTCCTCTAGGAGAAGTGAACAAGAAGCTGATTAGAGGGCTGACAGGCTATGAAATGGCTCGGTTTAAGTTCAGAAAAGGGTGCATCACTTTCTACGTTTATGCAGTTCGACGAGTAGGTAACTTGGGCTTCTCATGCGCTGATGATCTGAGAACAATTCTTCAGTCAGTGGTCGAGCTCAAGGATTTCTTGGATCACACT
Source organism: Vitis riparia (assembly GCF_004353265.1). Taxonomy (NCBI): domain Eukaryota; kingdom Viridiplantae; phylum Streptophyta; class Magnoliopsida; order Vitales; family Vitaceae; genus Vitis; species Vitis riparia. The sequence goes on along the minus strand of NC_048443.1, from coordinate 26,391,191 downwards.
GCTATGCTCGCCATGCCTCACCAGAGAAGCATTGCCTTTGCACCTCCGGTGGCCATGGCTCACTAGCCATTACCCTCCTCATCATCATCATCCTCATCTCTTCTCCTTCAAGACTTCTTTAATTTGTTGACTTCTTTTTTTCTTTTTTAATATTGTGATTATGATGTTGGGGCGGTGGGTGGGGGAGGGGATTGATTAATTTTTTTGGAGATCTTGCTTTTGTTTTCTCTTTTCCTATTTTTAGTACAAATAAATCAGTGGGTTTCTACAGTGAATTCAGATGGGTCTGGTCTGTTGATTTGCAGAAAAGCACATGTTACTGGGCAAAATTCTGAAGTAATCATCCATGACTAGGTATGTGACATTTTTCTTACTTAGAACAATTGAGCACTACTGCTATACCCTTATCATCAATATTGGCTGGTATCACAGGGAGAATAATATATACTCATATATATATATATATATGAGTATATATTTCTCTTCCCTTTGTGTCTTCTCCTGTTTTATTAATTACTTTTAATTTCATTTCCAAAACATTTTCAATTTTTATGACTCTTTTCGATTCCTCTGCTGACATCCACTGATCTTGGGTATGATACCTACCACCATGATGTTTAACCTAACTACAGGAACCCAAACCACTCAGAAGTAATGTTTTAACTTTTATTTTTTAAAATTTCAAAACCAGTTTTGAGTTTTGAAGATGCTTTGTGAAATTTTATATGTTTTTTGTTTTCAAAAACAAAAACAGTTCCCATTTTTTGCTACCAAACCCTCTTTAAATATTGGTACGATCTCGCCTGCAAGATCTTCTTGGGAGCCATAGTCATAGGATCAAAACTAGTCCAGTGTTAAAAACACTTTGCTTTTAGCTTAACTTGTATACTTAATTAAGAAGAAGTAAAATCCTGTTTATAAAAGAAAATTATCAAATTATCTGCCCTTGAGATTGTAAAAGGAATATTCTGAGTGGGAAAAAATCTTCCTGCCTCCCTTGTGAGTTGTGAGTCGATGGCCCCTATACAATTTGTACCATTTAAAATGGGTGAGACCCAGTACCGACCCTAGGGCCCATGCTGAAATTCAGCAATCAATCAATCACAGTAGAAAATTGCATACTAAACTCAATTTTAAAAAATAATAATAATAGTTTTCGTAAATTTTTAGATGATGTTATTAAAAGGGTTAATAAATTTTAAAAAATTAATCTAAATAAAATAAATCCTAATTTCAATTTTCAAATTACAGGCAAATAAAATACAGATATAAGAGCTTAGTTCGCTGTATAAACTATGGAGCCATCACTACCGTCCAATGAATACGAGCCATGGTTGGTGTCAAAATTAATACATGATCTAGACCGTCCAAATTTCTGTCCATCGGGCACTGGCTTTTTCGTGAATTGCGCAGAGATGCAATCCGTGAACCCACCCACATCCCCACCAATGGCTTTGAAACACGCGACCAACTCATTTTTATATTGGCTGCAACTTGCAACACGTTAAACTTTCTCGAGAGGTCCAAACGGACCAAACCTGAGAAATTTTTATATATATATGTAGTGGACTGAAGAAGTGTCAGTTATTATGGTTGAGTGAATGATGATGGCATGTGATGATGATGATGAGGAGGTGGAGGAGGATGATGGTGGTGGAGAAAAGCTGTATGGCATAATGGAAGGCAGAAATGGGGTACCCTCGCCACCCATTCCAAAGCTTTATGGCCTACAAAAGTGAGGGAAAAGCAACAAAAAATGGAAAAAAGGGAAAATCTTTCTTTTTCTTATTCCTCCTTTGCCTTTAATCATGTCATGAGAAGGTCCCATGCCAACTACTTTTCACATGAATCATCTACACATCTCTGCTAGACTAATTCCCCTCCGACTTTTGAGTAGACGCTTAGTAAATCAAAGGCCTCTTCAACCATTAATTTTTTTTTTTTTTGCATTTATATGGTGGGTATTGGTGAATGCATGTAACGTTTTTGAAGCCATTAATAACATCAAAGATGTTTTGATTGGCCACTTTCTTTGGAACTTAAAAGAGGCTCTTAAAAAATGGACAAATGACATATAGTGGGCTGAAGGCAGAGTACATTATGTGGGGGGCTCTCTCCACGTGTCACTTTCCAATCGCAACACTTGGTCGGGTGGCACAAGCAAGCAACCGCCTGGATCCTTCCATCCGGAACCATGCCCAATTCATTTGGCCATGTATATAAAAAGGTCATTTCCCTACGAGCTCAGACGAAAAGGAGGACCTGATTCCCCAAACAGATGAAACCGTTCAATCAAGCCTTCAAGACCTACTAGCATGAGTAATCATTCACGTACTGATAAGGAAATGGTTGATGGGACCACTTCCAACCCTCAAGTTCATATCAATTAATTGCTATACATAATCTCATACCATTAACAAGTTGCAAGGACAGGCGGTTGCACGGTCAAACATTGTGGCACTTCAGCTGACGATACCTACCAACCATCTAAAACTATGATAATTGCCCTATCACCTACAAAACAATCATCACTACAGAGAAAGTCAAAGTGCTTAGTTAGGACTACAATGACATTCTCTTTAGCATTATAAAAACCCTCTACAAGCACAAACAAGGCACGCAGAAATAAGCCTACTGACTCTTTCTCTCTAAAACTGCTTGAGCTATCTTTTGTCTAACTTAAGGTTCGGAGGGGCGTGTCTGAACCACCTGTTCGAACATCCTTTGTGCAGGAAAAGAGTTTATCCAACCTCATTATCGTTGGAGTGGATACTCAGAGAGGCAAACAAAGGGAGGAAGATTGTTCATTTCCCATTGAGTTGGACGAATCCAACTCCAATTGACTTTGCATCAACACTTTCCTCGTTCACTTTTAATTTCATCCATATATGGTTGATTTGAATTAACTATGTATGATATGTAAAGTTGCATTCTTTTTCATTGATTTGGAATAACAATTAAGATATATGAATATAAAAACGAAATGAGAGATAAGGAGAATAATTATGTAATAGACGTCAATATAATGAAAATGATCTTTAGAGATAGAAAAATATTTTGGGTCTAGATCTATAAAAATAATACACTAATAATTCAAAAAATAGTACGAGAGATTTGTTTAGTGCATAATATTCGATCCTCGTTTCGACCATCTATATGGTATTCTTTGATTATTAATATATTTGAACTTCATACTATTTTCTTTATGGATTTTTCATGGAATTACTTGGATGTTGCGTCTCAAGATTTCCTAAAAATCACTCTTAAAGAATCTTCAAATTTCAACCTCAAAAATGATTTTAAAAAATAATAATGTTAAAGCATATAAATGCTTATCATTTGAAAGTCAAGTCGAGATGGTTATGGGACAGATTTTTTCGAGTATCTACTTCATCCTGTCCCTAATAAGACGGGTTTGAAATTTAAATTTAAAGGTTTGGGATGGGTTTGAATTTAAAAAAAAAACCTAGAACAGGTTTAAAGCGGATTCGGGTATTATCTTGCCCCACTCCACCCCAACCCAACCTAACCCAACCCAATTATATATAAATTTTAATTTCAAAAATGAATTAATTTAATTTTTATTTTCCTATTTTAAATATAATATAATAAAAAAAATTATAATATTTTAATTATTTATAAAAATATACTTTGAGGTTTTGGACCACAAGTAACATAAGTAGGATAAATGGGGTTTGAACTAACCACACATAGCACCGGTAGGAGCAATGGAACAAGCATATGTTAAAATATTTAAAAACCAAAGAAATGTTATAACATCCATTATTTTAAAAGTTAAACCCTTCAATCAAATTTTGGATTAATAAAAAATAATGTTAGTATTTAAACCTAAAGGTGGTCAAAGCTAAAAGCAATTGAAGCCAAATGATGTTGTTATTATTTCATACAATTATTGGCTTTCTTTGGAACCTAAAAGTTGCTCTCAATAAAAGGATATCTAGTGGGGTAAATGTACGTAATTGAAGGGTTTTAGGTAGTAGGTGCAATTGAAAGCTTTTGGGTAGCTTGGTCTTAATTAGTTGTTTTTCAAGATGAAACAAAAACTTCACACACACACGCAACAAAAGTTTTCAACCATCAATAAAGGAAGGCATAGCAATTCTTTCAATCACTTTCAACTTCACTTTCATGGAGATGAAACCTAACATCAATCCTTGGATCATCTCTATATAACCAAGGATTAAGACATCATTGAATTTTGATGAAATTCTAATAGAAATGTTGAGTTTTGGTGAAGATTGAAATAAAAAGTGCGATGAAAATTTGACTTGATAAATTTTAAGTATTTCTTAACAAAAAAAAATCATTAAAAATTGATTAAAAAAAAAAACCAGTTGTGGACCTCGCATTTCGGCTCATGCGCATCCACTTGACGGCAAGCTCAATTTTTATTTGAAGATGATTTTTATCGTTTAGAAAAATGACTTGGAGTCGCCACTTATTTTTGTTTTATTTTTAAAGGGTAAACAAAATAACAAAGAAAACCCTAAGTGTCACTCCTTACTTTTGGAAAATGTGGTCTACGAAAAATCGGATTGAGTTCGGGGGTCAGGTTACTTATCGGGAAGGTACGGTAAAAATCGTAGCACCCCTCTAAGTCCCTAAAGTCGGGTTTCTACTAATAAAATGAAACTGACGTGACAATCAATAAGAAAATCAATGGATATTCAAATCGATCATGCACATATGGGAATCAGAACATGCATAGAGAATGACCAAAATGGGAATGAATGCATACTTAGGCAACAAGCCATAATGCGCTATCAAGAAATAAGATTAGTGCACAATTAATGAATACAAAATATAGCTCGCATGTTACTAAACACAATACAAAATCATCAAAGGCACACATAACACTAAGCTCAAGTTCATTTTTTTATTTTAAATAAAATTCCTTTGATGTTGGGCTCCCACCATAGCCTATTTTATTTTGCATGAATCAATTTCAATAACTCCATTAATCGTAATTACGAAATTTAATTCTTGCTTATTTTGAAACGTTTAAAAAAAAACCAAGAAAGATTTGAAAATTGCTTGACGAATAGAAAATGACAGCAACTTTTATTGAAAGAAATGGGATTTTTGAGATAAAAAAAAATTGTGGAAAACCGAAAATATTTGAAAATCGGAATTTGGAAAGCTACTTGAAAATCAGAATTTGGGGATATTATTTTTAAAATCAAAGAAGAAGGAATGGGGTGATGACAAGCGGTCATAAATTGCGTGTCACATCATTCTCATTAGAACTTACCAAACACGTTCTGATTATCACAACCCCAAGCTTTGTTCTCACAATCAGAATAGTTAGTAGAGGAATCCAAAGTAGCCAATAGTGGTTATGGATCCCATGTGCACTGAAAATATGGGAAGTATGGAGTAGATCCATGTCCAAAAGCTGATTCCAACCACCTGCTCAAAGTCACTGTCAAAAGCTTTGGAAGGGAACATTTGAAAGTTGAAATTGCTTCTTTGGGCCAAATGGGTCATGATGAGTTCATTTGTGAGAATGAAATATCAACCATCAAAGCTGGGCCGCTGAGTTGTCTAACCGAACAAACTGGCCCATTTAAGAGAGGATGATCATTCCAGATGTGGGCGCTTGAGATGGCATCCATTATAAACTCCACTATGCTAGCATCGTGATAACCAGTTGTCTCGGTTGTATTGGTTGGTGACCCAAGGTTGCAAGTGGCCTATCTGATATGCTCCAATTCATCCTAAGCTAAATCAGCATACCCTTTAGTTGCTTCATGTCACTTATATTATATTTATCCTTTAGGGACTTGATTGCTAGCTTGCTCATTCACCTTTTGTAGGGTTTACATTACGAACCAACAGGAATGCGTGCATCATCATCACTCTATCTTCCAGTCATAAACAATAATGTAGTGGCCCTTAGTCTTCAAATGTCGAGCAATGTGAGAGGTGGTAGAGCCACACAGTCTTGGACGCGAACGACTCTACAATCAAGGGGATGAGTCGTAGGCAAGATTAGCAGCGCCATATGATGAGTTGTGTGCAACCAATATGATGGCTTCCCGGACCTAGAATACGCCGATGACGGCGGCAAGGTTCCCATGAGATGTTATGATGAAGCTATTATCCATTGCTTCGTCAATGAAGGTGGGTTGGTTGCTATAGTAGCCATCTAACGAAACACTACAACAATCGAAGTGATGATAGGTTTCTGCCTTTCTGTGGTGCGTGTCAGTAGCATGTATTATTTTTCGAAGTCGTCCCTCATATTGTATCTTTGCATATTGACTTTCTAAGGACGTCCCATAGAATATGTAAGCCTCTATGATGAATAGCTTGAGAAACTCATTCTATCAAGCCAATATTTCTCACCCTTCTCTATTGAAAGACATCATGCATACCATGCTGATAGGGTAATAGGAAAGGTAACAAGGACGGGTAGAAGGTAAGATATATGTGGATGATGTAAGGAATTAAACTAAATTCCCAACCTGTGAGAAACAAAAAAAATAGAGGAAACACACGCCAAAGAAAAACAATCACACGCACAAGACAGTATTTACGTGGTTCGGCAATTTGCCTACATCCACGAAGTTGTAGGGATATCACTATTATTAGGGAAGAATACAGAGTACAACCACAACGGTTACAATATTTTCTTTCTATATATAATACGACAACCACACCACACTAAAAAACCCTAATTACAAAAGGTGGTTCCACAATGGGCTAGACGGACCCAACAAACCTCAGTAAATCTCCCATTAAAAAGCCATGCAATATTATTCGGGTGGGTCGCCAAACCGGATCAAACAAAACTAGACTCCACAAAGCCTGACAAATCTCCCACTTGGAGACTAGTTCAATCACCAACATCAAACCGCTATCCTCCAAGAAACAATCCCTTATCCCTGCAACTCATCCTCCTGTCCTCAAGCTAGAAGACCAATTGAAGTTGCGCACAACTTCAACTTCTCAATAGTGACACCCTTAGTCAACATGTTTGTCAGGTTCTTAGATCCACAAATCTTCTCAAGTATTACCAGTTTATCTTCAACAAGGTAACGGATAAAGTGGTATTTTGTTTGTATATGCTTCGACTTTGAATGAAAAGCCTAACTTTTGGCAAGAAAAATTGCACTATAACTGTCACTATGTAGAATGTCCATCTCTTGCTTCTTACCCAATTCATCTAAGAAACCATGTAGCCAAATCATCTCATTTCCAACTTCAGTTGTTGCAACATACTCAGCTTCTGTAGTAGACAAAGTAACAATCTTCTATAGATTTGAAGCCCATGATAGAGCTATACCACCTAGAGTAAAAACAAACCCAGTAGTACTCTTTCTACTATCAATATCACCAGCAAAATCAACATCTATATAACCCTGCAGTTTCAAACTTGCACCTGTGAAGCAAAGACATGTATCTAATGAACCCTTCAAATATCTTAGAATCCACTTGATTGCCTCCCAATGCTGCTTTTTAGGCCTACTCATGAATCTGCTCACAACTTCCATTGCATGTGCAATGTCTGGCCTTGTACATACCATAGCATACATTAAGCTGCCAATAGCTAGAGTAGGGCACTTTGCTCATATGGTCCCTTTCTTCTTCTGTCTTCGGTGACTGTTCTTTGCTTAGTTTGAAATGACTCCCCAAGGGTGTGCTCACTGGTTTAGCTTCATTCATGTTGAACCTGCTGAGAACTTGCTTCACATACTCTGACTGTGAAAGCTTCAATGTACCATTAGTCTTGTCTCTAATGATTCTCATACCAAGGATTTGTTTTGCAGCTCCCAAATCCTTCATTTCAAACTGTTTAGACAATTGCTTCTTCAGATTATTAATCTCCTCAATGTCAGACCCTGTAATAAGCATATCATCCACATACAACAGTAATATGATGTAAGAATTGTCAAAAGACTTAACATAGCAACAGTGATCAGCTTCACATCTCTTGAACCCAATTCTATACATAAAACTATCAAACTTCTTGTACCATTGTCTAGGAACTTGTTTAAGGCCATACAAGCTCTTTCTCAGTTTGCAGACTAGATTCTCTTGTCCTTGAGCAATGAACCCTTCTGGCTAAATCATGTAAAGGTCTTCCTCCAAGTCACCATGAAGAAATGTTGTCTTCACATCTAACTACTCAAGATGTAAGTTTTCTGCAGCTACCATTCCCAGTACAAGTCTGATTGTTGACATCTTCACAACTGGAGAAAATATTTTTGTATAGTCAGTGCCCTCCTTCTGCTGGAACCCTTTAACAATTAATCTAGCCTTGTAACGTTTGTTACCATCATGCTCATTATTTATTATGTATACCCACTTGTTGTGCAAAGCCTTCTTTCTTACTGAAAATTTAGTCAGTTCCCATGTCTGATTCCCCAACAAGGAATCCATCTCATCCTTCATGGCTAACTCCCACTTGCTTGAATTCTCATCTTGCAAGGCTTCATCATAACACTCTAGCTCACCACCATCAGTCAACAGAAGATAATTTAAAACAGGTGAATAACGTTGCGGAGGTCTAATGTTCTTGGAAGATTTGCGAACTTCAGCTACAAGTGTACTCAGATCTACCTATGAATTTATATTCTTCTTATCTTCTTCACCTTCTTTTTGGACAGTACTTTTAGTCAATTCATCTAAGTTGAAAAACTCAGATTTCTTTTAATTTATCCCTGTAACATCTGACACTACAGTTGACCTGTCCTTGTACATAACCTATTCATTAAATATCACATTTCTACTTCTGATGATTTTCTTGTTTTATACATCTCAAAACCTATAGCCAAATTTCTCATCACCATAGCCAATAAAAAAACATATTTTTGACTTTGCATCAAGTTTACTACAAGCATAAGAATCAATATGAACATAAGAAACACAACTAAAAACTTTTAAATGTGAAAACTTTACCTCTTTACCGCTCCAAACCTCCTCAGGAAGTCTGAACTCCATGGGAACTGATGGTCCTCGGTTTATCAGGTAAGCTGCAGTGCTAACAGCATCAGCCCAAAAAGTTTTTGGTAGTCCAACATGCAACCTCATACTTCTAGCACACTCATTGAGAGTTCTGTTCATGCGCTCAGCCACACCATTCTGATGTGGTGTTCCAGGAATGGTCTTCTTTATCCTAATTCCCTGTGCAGCACAATACTCACTGAACCCTCCATCTATGTACTCTTCTCTATTATCTGACCTCAAACATTTTACTTTCAAACTTGTTTATGTCTCAACCATGGCTTTCCACTTCTTAAAAGTTTCAAATACATCAGATTTATTTTTCAAAAAATAAACTCATACCTTTCTATTTGAGTCGTCAATAAAAGTGATGTAGTACCTTGAACCACCAAAGAATGCAATTGGAGAAGGCCATCACAAATCAATGTGTACTAGTTCCAATTTTTCAACCTTCGATGTCTTGCTAGTTTTAAAAAAACTCACATTTTTTTGCTTTCCTAAGATGCAACTTTCACGCATGTCAAAATCAATGGACTTCAATTATGGTAGTTTTCCTTTTGACAACATCATCTTCATCATTTTCTCACTCATGTGACCAAGTCTACGGTGTCATAGGCTTGTATCAGTACTTGCATCAGCAACTGCAATTGTGTCTGTTGGACATGAGGTTATATACAGAGTACCAGACTTTTTTTCCACGACCCAATACCCTAGCTCTCTTTGTAACCTTCCAAGTACCACAAACAAATAGTATTGCATATCCTTCATCATCAAGTTGTCCAATAGAAATCAAATTCCTCCTCAGGTCAGGAATATGTCGAATTTTCTCTAGTAACCAAACAGAGCCATTGAGCAATGATATTCGGACATCTTATAGACCCACAACATTCAAGGCTGAACCATCAGCCAAATACACCTTACTAAAATCACATGCAACATAATTCTGTATGATTTCTCGGTATGGAGTGGTATGAAACGAAGCTCTTGAATCCAAACCCAATCATCAAGTGGACTGTCTACTGCAAGAAGTAATGCATCATGTACCTCTTCTGTTACAGCATTAGCAGAATCATCTTCATTCTTCTTCTTAGGACTTTTGCATTGCTTTCTAAAATGACTTATTTTCCCACAGTTTCAGCATTGTACTTGTTGGCCTGATCCAGATTTGCTTATGTTCCGATTAGAATTTCTGGATTTTGATCTACCCTGGTTAGAATTTTTGTCATTACCTCTGCCTCTTGTCTCAAGGTTTAGGGTAGAACCAGATCCTGAGGTTTCGCCTGCATCTCTTCGGCGAATCTCCTCAGCTAGAATTAAATCTCGTATATCATTGTACTTGAGCTTTTCATTTCCTGTAGAATTGCTTACTGCCATCTTTATTGCCGCCTAACTGTTTGGTAAAGAAGCCAAGACGATCAAAACACGAATCTCATCATCAAAATCAATTTCTACAGAGAACAATTGATTTGTGATTGTATTAAATTCATTCAGATGTTGTGCTACTGATGCATTCTCTGCCATCTTCAAATTGAACAATTTTTTCATCAGATGCACCTTATTGTTTGCGAACGACTTTTCATACATATCGGACAAAGCCTTCATTAGATCTGTTATGGTCTTCTCCTTTACAACATTGTATGCAACAGACCTAGACAGAGTTAACCTAATAACTCCTAGAACCTGTCTGTCAAGAAGCGCCAATTCCCCAGCCTTCATACTCTCGGGTTTTGTCCCCAAAAGAGGTAGATGTAATTTCTTCCCATAGAGATAATCTTCAATCTGCATCCTTTAATACGCAAAGTCTGTGCCATCAAAATTTTCTATTCTAGACGCCTTTCTTACTTCCTCTACCATTGCTTCCACTCAAACCTAACCTTAGGCTCTGATACCAGTTGTAGGAAATTAAATCGAATTCCCAACCTGTGAGAAACAAAAAAAATAGAGAAAACACACGCCAAAGAAAAGCAATCACACGCACAAGACAGTATTTACGTGGTTCAGCAATTTGCCTACATCCACGGAGTTGCAGAGATATCACTATTATCAGGGAAGAATACAGAGTACAACCACAGCGACTATAATATTTTCTCTCTATATATAACACGGCAATCACACCACACTAAAAAACCCTAATTACAAAAGGTGGTTCCACAATGGGCTAGACGGGCTTAACAAACCTCAATAAATCTCCAATTAAAAAGCCATGCAATATTATTCGGGTCGGATCGTCAAACCGGATCAAACAAAACTAGACTCCACAAAGCTCGACAGATGATTGCATGGAATCCATTGAGGGTGGCTTCGTACGTGGGATAAAAAAGAAAATGGGTCCAAACATTGGTTATATTTAGTGTCGTGGGTATGGTACGGAATATGGAATTGGAGGTTGGTGGAATGGGTATGAAAGTTAGGAGACTTCATGCACGTGAAGAATGATGGAGGTGAAGTGAAGGTGAATCGGATGGGAGGTGAGGATGATAAGTGTGATATTGACATGATGAGGATGGATGGGAAAGGTGAGTGATGAGGTGGTGAAGTGCAAGATGGGTATGATGAGCATGATGGTGCATGAAATATGAGCAGTGGGTTTGATGGGTATGAAAATATTAGAGAGAGAAGTGAGTTAGTGGTGCGATGGAATGAAGATAGATATGGTGAGAGAAGCATGAGTCCGTGTAAGTATGAGTGATAAACAAGTATGGTAGGCACGAAGGATGCATGTGAGGGTACTTGGATTTGATGGAGAGACACGGGTGATGAAAGAAACATGGGTTTAGTGGGTGTAAAATATGGGCATGGTGGGCTTGAGAGGTGCATGTGGTGATAGAGAGAGGAAGGGTGGTGATGGACATGCAGTGTGGTGTAGAGAGAGAAGAGGTGGCGATAACAAAAAGATGGGTAAGTGGGGTATTTGGGTAGTGATGTGCATTTGGAGTAATGAATGAATAGAATGGGTAAGGAAACGACATGCAGAGCATATTGGCCTGCTTCCTTCTCACTTCCCTTGCCAAAATGAGAACCATTTAGTCTTTCAACAATAAAAAATTGGGTCTCAATGGGAATGTCTTGGCCACAAGACCCCATCCTCTGTGTCATCCACCACAGCTTGAAGCGGAAAACACACGCAAATCTCGAATCCTAGAGCTTGTCAACAGGAAAGACCCAGCGATTGCCCAAGCGGTCAGAGGGAACGTTGATGAAAGCTTCGTTGGTAAGGGAGTCTCCAACGACAGGGGTTATAACGATGCGGTCATGCATGTCGGAAAGAATGGTGTTTCCAAGAACCACGAGATTGTCGTCAACCACAGTGATCCCAGTTCCCACAGTCATCTTTCTTCAACCAAAACCACCACATAAATCAAATCAACAACACCCCAAACTACACAAAAATCGATATCAAGGTCACGGGACATGATGTAATGCGCGATATTTTATCTCGACTTTCAATGGATATGATGAAGATTCTTGAGTGTGGGAAGACATTATCAATGCTTGTCGCATGCAACTAATTTCTTGTCACCGTGAGGAACATTCAATCTGGTGAGATTTGGAGCCGAAAAAACCTTTAAATTCATGCCCTGACCGAAATAACCATCAACTCAAAACCAATCCGGATAAGCATCTTATCACTGCATATTCTTTGTTGGATTTCTTAACGAAGGCTTCGGCCTGCCTATTCAACTTGCCCTAGCTCAATGAAAGCTCTCTTTTCATCAGAATCAGTCTCATTTAGAACTTCCACATGACTCGGCTCCCTCAGGAGCCATCACTAGAACATCCTCTTAACTGGAAGGTAGCAACTTCTTAGCTGAAGAAGCAACCTTTGAAACATTTTTACCCTTCCCACTTGAGCTACTATCTGAATAAAAAAATTATCACTTGACCCTCCAATAGCTAACACATCCCTGCTATCATCCTATTGAGGCCTTGGAAATCGCCATCGCGGTCTTCTTCTCCATCTCTACAAAGGAGTTGGAATTGAGTAAGTGCATGAACACTGGAAACACACCTCGTGTCACCAAGATCATCACATTCTTGTCACATTTAGAGAACAAATCCAACAACGAGTACATCGCTGAGTTCTTAGACTCAGAACTCTCAATCTGTAATCGAGCTATCAAGCACCTCATCTCCACTTGCATCACTCCCTCTTCGAACCCACCAGTACCAACTCTAGTGTTTAGGTATTGGGGTCCATTCCTTATTGCAGTCCATAGGGGATTTGAAAGTCAAATATCATGTACAAACAGAGGAATAACGATATACATTTGCATGTGATACACACCATCCAAAATTTTCGCTCATTCAAGTAACAAGCATCGATGAGTGACTCAGTCAGCAGATGACACGCGAAGCACTTCGCTTTAAAAAGAAAACTGGTAGAGGGTCTGAATGATCTTAACATGCGGACAAATATCATAGCCATCATGCAGCTTGATCAGGGGAAGACATATACCAACTTACAGTAACATCCAGGGAAATGTCTCACTCTAACAAACAGGAGCTCTCAGGTGGTGATATACTGACCAAATCATTCCTCAACTAGTTACATGGGAATAAGGAAATACAGATGATAAAGTTGCTTAAAAACAGAGCAAAATGAGGGATTCGAAATGTTACTAGGCAAAGCCCTGCTTCATGAGTGATGAACGAGCTCAAAGCTGGTGGGACGAAACTCAAAGGCCTTAATATAACCATCAAACATCAAACCCAAACTCAAAAAGAAACCAACCATGTACAAGAGAAAAACAGAAGTATCAACGAGGATAAGAAAACAGAGCATTATATGCAAATAAACAGGTTCAACCAAACAAACAACAAACAATGCTCGGAAATCAACAAAGAATGAAGTAGAACATTCAGAAACGGAAGTCATTCAAGCTCAAGGTTGCCTTACTTGATGATCTGAGACCCCACTTTCCTTTGCTCTTCAAGAAAATGAAAATCTTCCCCTGATCCCGCTTGCTTTGTTCTCTCTATCCTTGCTTTAGCCAAAGGAAAATTTCAGCTAAATATCTCCCAACCCATGTTCCTGTCTTCTGCAACAAGCCATTACTCGCTCCACTGTGCACCATTCCGCCAATCCGTCATCTTCACCCACCACCATGGCCAACCATGCTCCTTGCCACCCGTCCATGCAGTTGGTCCTCGGCATAAGGAGGTCCCCCCCCCTCTACTCCAAAGAAATGGATAAACTCCACTCTCCCGGGTGGTTATGAAGTGCCATCTATTTCAAATTATAACAATAGAAATAATAAAATAATAATAACAAACCATTACACTTGGTTTGAAGAGAGGGGTCTACACCAGTGAAACACATATAAGTAACGTATTATTTGGCAAGGAAGTTTTCAAAATATCGCTGTAAAACATTTATATTTTTAGTGATTTTTCATTGACTTAAAATTTGATTTCATATAAAGAAAGTCTATAAAAACATGATTTATCAAATGATAAAATGAAGTTAAATAATTAATGAATAGAAAATTCTTAAGATTTCAAATGTTCGATATCAAGTTTATAGAGAAAATGCAAATTAATTCACAACTTTACAAGTTACTCCAAGAATAAATTGAATATCACGACCAATTTAACTCTAAAATTTACATGTAGATTTTAATGTTCAATCAAAATACATGTGGTTGTTTGCCTTTTCCATGGTTCCTCCCCATGTTCAAATCTTCTAAGGCGCAAGAAAAGTGTCTAGTTAGGCTTTAAGGTAAGGAGAAAAGCGTTGTTTGATACCCAAGGCTTTACATCCATGAAGGAAAATCATAACTACACCCAACTCTTCGCTATCTAGAAAGTTATTCTAACCAATATGAGTTAGGTGTATTTAATAAAAACTTTTAGGGAAGTGAATAAAATTAACCCTAATTTAAAAATACATAAATTTGTAATTAATTTTTAATTATATTTGATTTTTTTTTTCATAGTAAATCAAACATCAAAAAAATAGTTTCCTTAACATTTTTTTTCTTTTTTTTTTTTAATAATTTTTGGGAATCAAACATCAACTTAAAAAAATTGATAATTAATAAAAAAATAATACTTAATTTAGATAATTAAACCTAATTTATTGGAATAGTTTAAGAAGAGGTACTTGACCTACTCATAATTTTGAAGTCTAAATTGGAGAAAAAAAAATAAAAAGAAGCAAAAAACAATGCCTACAATGGGGCTCATTTTCTTAGTATTTAAAAAAAAATCATTTTCCTTATTATCATTTTCTTACTTAAAATTTTTCTAGAACTAAACATTACTTTAGAGAAAGTGAGAAGTAATAAAAGCAATACTTAAATTTATATTAAAAAAAAGCTAATTTATTAAAATAGTTTAATAAAAGATAGGAAAAAAAGAAAGAAAAAGGTAGAAGAAGACAGATGGAAAAAAAAGCGCCCACCGTGGGGCTCGAACCCACGACCACAAGGTTAAGAGCCTTGCGCTCTACCGACTGAGCTAGACGGGCTGTGGCATCAAAGCTAAACTTTAAAATATAAATATCATAATTTTGCTTCCCAATATAATTAAAACCTCAATATTGAAGTAAATTACAGAGTTGACCACTTGAGCCGTCCTAGGGTTGGGTCTTCTCACTTCTGGCGAGAGAGAAGGTGAAGAGAGGGTTGTTTGGCGCCAACCGATCGAGGTACCTTTCTTTTCTCCTTCAATTCCATCGTTCTACTTCGTATTAGATTCTGATGTTTCCATGGTTAAACCATTGAATCTAGGTTTTTCACGTTAAAGATCTTGTAATCACACTTCATACTCTGTCCTCAGATCCAAAAACATGCAATTGAAATATTTTCACTTCATTTCTTTAGGATTGAACTTTAATCTACTTTTTCTTTTGATCGACGGTTTGTTTTATTCATTTGAACTCTAAATATATGAATTAGGATCATTAATTGGTTGAATTTCAGCTGTCACATTGGATCATTTTCTCCTTACAGTGCTTAAAATAACTTGGCGAAACAACTCCAGGATGGGATGGCTGTGGATGATCACGGAACTTTTGGTCATTGCTGTGACCTTTGCGGCTTTAGGATTAGGGTTTGCTATAATCTTCGAGTCGTTCAGGAGAAGACACAACAATGCGTATTTTTCATACCTGAACTCTAAATTTTCTCATATTTGATTTTTTTTTTTCTCTTTTAATGTTGCTGTTGTTTTTGTTAACATTTCAATCTTTTGGCAGTCATGTTGAATCTGGTAATGCAATATTCGAAGATCCAAATTCTTTGAAGCAGGTAATTGTATTTTCTTCTGCATATGCATTTTAGGAATGGAACATTGGCTTTGGTTTCTCAAAGATTAAAAGAAAAAGAGAAATTATTTTTTAAATGTTGTTCTTTTGGTCTTGAAATGCAACTTCGTTAAACTAACAATTGGATAGTCTTAGTTGAGTGGAGCATTTTTTAAGATATATTATTGAAAATTTTAAAAATTTATACCAGAATATAATCTCAACATGATCTACACATCTCTTTGAATAAATAAATAAATGATTTCTTTTACTTTTTCTATTATTTTAGAACAATAGAAAAATAAAAAAAAGTTCTGGATGAGAAAATGATTAAAATGATCTAAAAAGAACTAATTTTTAAGCATTTCAACATACCAATAGAATTGTTTCAATTCAAGTTTATTTACATTACTATGTAAATCTAGTGGTTATTATCTAGCTAGGATGTGGAAGTGGTTGTGGAAATACTTATTCTGCTGGAAGCATTTTTCCCATTTGTCACAGGTTCCTTGTCCTAATATTTCTGATCCTGCTGAAAAGTATATATCTTTGATAATTCCTGCATTCAATGAAGAGCTTAGACTTCCCGGAGCGCTTGATGAAACCATGAAGTAAGCAGAAGCATATCTATCATCATATATTCTAATTAATTAGTATTATAGTTTATGATTGGTAATTATTTGATAGGATTTTGACATCATTGTCTGTATATCTTACAATGATTTGGTTTTGACATCAACTTATTCATACACTGTTTAGTCATTTGAGAAAAGGAATTAGAGAGCATAGATCACTCAACAAAATTGTTCCCTAAGCAATTCATCATTGGTTTGTGACTGATATGCAGAAGAAAAATTACTTAATCATCATTATTCTGAAAGCAATTTAGTGAGTGAATGGATGGAGCAATTTTTTGTGTTCAGAAGCAAATTTGTGGATGTGTGGTTTGGATGGGTATTTGATGCAAAAGGGAATATAGACAACTAGTTTTTCTTGCATTAGTGCATTAATCAATACTAACCTTCATTTATATCTTGAGTCAAATGATGATGAATCTGTTGAACTGACTTAACCCCTGCAAAAGCTATCATCCTTTAAAGCACTATTCAATTCTATCAGAAAAAGGTGTTACAAATGCATACACAAACACAATACACATGTATCTGTGTGTTTATTGGTGTTCGTAATACATAAATAGGTAGTAAGGTGCAGGATTACTTAATTACTTTCTATAAACAATCACTGGACAGACGCATGGACCAAATCAATAGTTCTAATCTTAGCTACTTTCTTCTATATCATAGTCCACACTTTGTAAATCTGTAAACTGTTACTTTAAAGAAAATCCCAGCAACCAACTACTTCAACCCCCTAAAACTATAGAAACATTTACATCAAATGTATTAATATGTAAGAGAAATTGCAATTTTTAAAAAAATGCTTTGATCAATCTGTTCAGATTCCTGTAATCCAACTCAGATTCTAATGTTTCTTTTAACTGTACCAGTGATTCTATGGAGTTGAATTATTGTTCATATTGGATCAAGAATTGTAGAATTATTTGGGTTGAAGTTTTAACTCCCATGGGAAAAACTTAAGCATGAAAATTTTCATTTCTATGAGTTTGGACCTTTGGAGAGAATTGAAATTTCATGAGTGAAGCAAAAAGAACCGCTGCATTGCACCAGAGTTGTGAAAATTAAAATCTATTGAACTCTCATTCTTAGAATAAGATCTGATACATTTTTATTTTATTTTTTTTGCTCTAGGATATAATTATTCCTTGTATTTAATTTTCCATGTGCTCTCTGTTAGCATGCTATCCTGCCTTTTATCTGTGTTGCATGTGGCATTACAACAAGAGCAGGTAATTGAGTTGGGAACCTGATCTTTGTTGTTTCTCAGGAAAAAGGCAATTCTCTTAGGAATTTACATGCATTACAAATGCTTTGTCATTGCCAGTCTATATTATACATAGCACATCCGCGAACAAGTTTCATTTAAATAAAAATTGCACAAGTGGTTGGACAGAACTCTTTTCCCTTGGAAAATATCTATAATTAGCAGGAAGGCAGGGATCATATAAAGGTGGCAAAATAAAATAGAAGTTTGAAAGGGTCCTTTTAATATGATTTTTTCAACTTCTTCGCAATCCAGTGTTCTAAGGAACACATCTTCATCTGATATTGACTCATATGGTTCTAGTTGGGGACATGCCTGAGTTCATGATAGATCGCCTATCTCAATAGTGGACAATATGTAAAGAAATTTTACCAAGATGGCTTGAATTGGTTTGAATCAGGAAAATAATACTGCTAAACTCATCCACATCTGATTGGCTATGGTTATTTTACACTGGCTTCAACAATGCTTTTAAAAAGTATGGTTGTTATAGATTTGTGCTCAATCATTTTTTAGAGTTGTTTCAACAATGTCGTTTAAAGGGTTCAGTTCAAAATTGAGATTTTCAATCCTTCATTGTAGGACTTCTTTACAAACATGTTGTGATAATGCACTTTACTAAGATATGGAACTGTGCATGTGCACACACATATCTATTGGCACTCAAAAATATATGCCATCTCTATTCATATTCTGTAGCACAACACTTGTCTTAGGAAATGAAGGTGCATTTGCAGAATGATATATGCAGAATGGTAATTAATCAATTTATTAGTGGATAATGTGCAGAGTTCCATAAATTGTAGAAGCACTCTAATATTTGAACCTTTACTTGTAGTTATCTTCAACAACGTGCAGCCAAGGATAAGTCATTTTCTTATGAGGTATAATTTTGTTCCTTTTATTTGCTGTATCATTTAAATTGCTTTTTGGGGCTTTGAGGAATTGCCATACTGTAATTGTAAGGAAAAAATTCTTCTAATGATCCATAAAATGAAAATTAGATTATGGTATTGCTGACTCATTACCTTAAAAAAAATACTTAGATGAAGTGTATTGCATTTATGAAGCAGACAAATTATTGTTTTTACCATTGCAGGAAGTTCTCCCAAATTGACAGGGAATAAGGTCCTCACTTCATGGTTAAGGTCTTAACCATCCATGTAGATCCATTATGGGAAAGCTCTCTTAGTGATAGTATCTTGAGATAAGTTTGTGTGTTATTAGTCTATATGTCCATTAAGTTTATGCACTAGCTTGTTAACTAATTGAAGTTTACACGGTGTCTATCTGAGTTATCATGAAATATTTGTGACATTTGTGATAATTATTTTGAAAACTTCAAAGTAATATGTATAACAGTTCTTATAATAATTAAAAAAAAGAAAAAAAGAACCATGTAAATGTTTCCTGAAATATTTGTATAAAAAGCCTGGAAGCTTGTTGGTGTGGCTCAAGTGGTGAGGGGTTGGTGTGGGGATGTGGGAGGTTACAGGTTTGAGACCCAATTGGGACAACAAATATTGCATGTCAAAAAAGAGGAAAAAAAAACCCTGCAAAATAACCATCTATGGGAGCCCAACAACAAATTCTTTCAAAACATTCTGTCAGCTCTTGTGTCAGGTCAGGTTGTGTGTTTTCTTCTCAACCAGGAAATAATTATAGAAAATTTGGTTTTGCCTTTTTTTTTTTTTGGTTTGTTTTTGCTTGGCTAAAATTTGGTTTTGCTATTGTTTTGTCCTCCTTCTGTTTTATAGGTATTTCCTTTTAATACATAGAATTAACCTGGATTCACCCTTTCCTTGCCCTAACTCCTTGCCATATGAGCTAGGACTCAAGTCTGATGCATTGTCTTGTTGCCTAGATTGTTGATATGATTTATATCTTTTACAGGATGTCCTGATTACTATTTCCAAATAGCAACATGGGCTTTATCCTAGCATTCTCTACTTCTCTCACATATACTGGGGCATGTGTTCTTGTACAGGTGGTGATTGTCGATGATGGAAGTGCTGATGGGACAAACAGAGTAGCTTTTGACTTTGTAAAAAAATACACAATAGACAATGTTAGGGTTATACTTCTTGGAAGAAATTATGGTAAAGGAGAAGCTATAAGACAAGTGAGTCTGTTAGCCTATTTATTCTTCAGTCAGCTACAAATATTTTCCTATTCTATGATGGGTCTATTTTTCTCTATTATGTGTGACGACAATTTATTGAAGCGCTTTACCTCTGTGAAAGCATTGGAAAACAGGGGATGCTTCATTCACGTGGTGAACTACTTCTGATGCTGGATGCTGATGGGGCAACCAAGGTTACTGACCTAGAAAAACTTGAAAATCAGGTTATTTCTGGCTGTATGCCATCCATTGCGAATATACCTTTTTTAATGACAATTGGAATGGTTAGAGTTGATCACAGACCACCTGACTTTTTTCCTGTCAGATTCACGTAGTTGCCATGAAAGAAATTCAGTTTGGAGATTCAGCAACTGGCGATTCAAGTTTAAGAATTTCTGATATTCCACTTGCTGCATTTGGTTCTCGTGCTCATCTTGAGGAGAAAGCTCTGGCTACAGTTGAGTCTTGCTGATGACGTTTGCTTCTTTATATATTTTCGATTTTTTATATTGTTAAATTTTTCTTAGTAGAGTTACTTCATTTTTCAGAGGAAGTGGTACCGCAATTTTTTAATGAAGGGTTTCCATGTTGTGGTTCTCTTAACTGCTGGTCCTGGAATTCGGGATACACAGGTAGACTTTCCACTTCACAAATAATTTGTTTTCCCTTAGATATGAGTAGAGATCCCTATCGTTTCTTGGATTCTTAATTAAAGCCTTTAGACTGGGGTTAATATAGATATTCTAAAATTTTTACTTGATATGGACATTTTCATGCATCACAGTGTGGTTTTAAGATGTTTACTAGGGCGGCTGCCCGAAAGCTTTTCACAAACATCCGCTTGAAAAGGTAACTACATAACTTTGGATGCTATTGATGATCCGCTTACAATATTCCCTTCAATTTCTAATGATTCTTTTTTGTTTTAATAGGAATTGTGAAGTATTTTGTGTACTCTTGTTTATTCATCGAATATATCCTTTGGAGCTAATTTATTCTGTTTTGTACCTTTAATCTAGCATCCAGTGTCTTTCAAACTTAGTTTTTGGTGTAGCGATTTCTCTCCAGTGAAACTGAGGAATCAATACCTCTGGGTAGAATGCTAGTTAATCTATTGAATTTGTAAGGAGCCCGGGCTGATATTGAAGTTTAGGATTGCATTTCAACTCATCATGTGTTAAGTTCACAGACAAGTATGGTTTCCAACTGTATGACAACTAAATAGAAAAAGAAGGTCATATAATACAAGAAAAGTGACCTAGAATACATTTAAGGATTTGATCTACAGGACAAAAAAACATCAAGATTGGAAAATTGAAATGCTTTCAGATGCATGGAAATTAGCATGTTCTATTATGACAATGATTTATTTTAAATTCTCAGAAAAAGAACAATTTGAGGACATTCATGTAGTGTATGTACCAAGTAAATTAAAGCCACTTTCACCTGCAATCCAAGTGATCAAATGAAAATTAGAAAAGTTTATGCCAAGATGCTATGAGCAAATTGTATATAGATAAGATGCATCTATGAAAACTGTTGCCTTTGGTCCAAGCTATTGAAATTGGCATCAAACAATTTATGTCAAGATGCGGCTGACAATTCCTGGAGAAGGTTTCTTCCTCTTCCCCCATCACACCAATCTTGAATTGGATGTTAATGTGGGGGGACCACTTTCAATGGGTGTATACATGGACTCATGTACTCACCAGATACAGAAGATGACTCTTGGCCAGGGTTAGCTACAGCTGACTGGATATTTAACTTCGCAGACCTTAGGCCTAAAACCAGTAGAGATATAAATGGGACACATGACTTATCAGTTAAGTGGGCATGTTTTATATCAATTTTTTATCTTTATTTGGGGAATTATGCTCTGCAATGATCTTTTCCATCTGTCTTGTTCTATGTTTCATATATATATATTTAATTTGGGGTACTTACATAGCCACATGGACTTGGTGCAGGTGGTGCTTTGATGTTGAGTTAGTCTATCTATGCAAATGGTTTGGTATTCCAATGATTGAGATATCTGTAAATTGGTCTGAGATTCCTGGTTCTAAGGTGAATCCATTAAGCATTCCCAACATGCTTTGGGAGCTTGCACTCATGTCTGCTGGATATAGGACTGGTATGTGGAAAATTTCTACCTGAGTATTTATACTTTGAAGTTGATCCAAGAGGAGTAGTGTCATCTTTTTTGCCGCCTCCAGTTTGATGCAATTTCACAGACAGAAGTGACACCTGATTAGGCAAACCTTAGGGGACACAAATCTTCTTTCACTTTTGCACGAACAAAGATTACTAATTTCGTGAATTTTTATGCAAGCCATGATCTGACCTGGTAGTTCAGTTTGTAAAATTATACAAAGGAAACTACTATTTTTATTTTGTCTTTGTTCCTTACAATTGCTGATTAAACTATAGAGTCAGGGATGTCCACGCAAGAAAAAGTTAAAATAATGCTGGGAAATTGTTTGATCAGGTGTGAGAGATGTAATGAGTATAAATTTGCTTAGTTTCTTATTTCTCATGGTTTAAGGATCTGAAGTTTTAGTGGGCGAGGCTTGCCTATGTACACAGGATCATTAATGCCATCCTGGGTAAGATTTTTTGACCTTCTGAGCAATTTTTGGAAGAACAATTTATTTCTCTTAGCAATTTTTAGGTAAAGTTTGGAATATAGTATGGGAGTAGGAAATCAATTTCATTCCCATTGATTGATTTTTTGGAATGGGAATAGGAATCAAATCTCACTCTTATTAGGATTTTGATTCCTCTCTTCTGCCGCCTGCATTCTAATCCTTTTCCACGTATGAAATGCATTGTGACTAAGCAGGCAAATGGAATTCAAGTTTGTTATTGATTTGGGTCTCTTTTGAGATCACAGTATTGAGGTCACTAGCCAGCCATGGAATTGATGTATTGGCCTGTGGGGTAAAGGGTTTTCTCAATGGAATCTGTGGTGATGGTGCTCCAAGGATATGTGTAATGGGTGGCCTGGTTTTCTATCGTCTCCCATGGTCTGTTTTTAGGTGTGTTTTTGGAGCTAATCCAGCCTAGCCAAAGGAAATCTAGGTCACAGTTGTCTCTATACTCGTCTCCCGGAGGAATTTTAAAAAGGATTCTGAATTAATCCTAGCGGATAAAACTTTTACGATCCTAGGCCGCTGTAAAATAATTTGACATGTAAATCATAACACCCTGCCAATCTGATGCTTCCAATGAAACTGTTCGCTTTGTTTCTCTCTATATAATGGTGGAATATAAATATAATTCATCATAAAAAGTAAAAAATCAACTAAAAATTAGAAAATAGCTAAAGTTTTAAGAAATAATGGTTTAAGCTCAATTTTAGGTCTATTTGGATTGACTTTTGGAGAAGTCAATTTTTTTTTTTTCCTTTTTGATCTCATAATAAGAGATTTAGTTTAGTAGCATTATATGCACCATAAAAAAATAAGATTTTTTTACCATAAATGTTTTCATGGCAATGTGGTTTTTGATTAATTAATTTTATCTATGAACAGAAAACTCCATAGCGAAAGTGTAACTCTGTACTACAAATAATATTTATGGCGACAAGTTAAAATATTGGTGACAAAAGGTACCTCTCTACCTTGAAACAGGTTTTGTGGTTTTTTTATACTATTATTATTTTCGTGACATTTTATTTTTTGGTAAAAGATTTCTTTTTTAAATGAATTTTATATTATATCAGTGACAAAATTTCTTTTGGCAAAAGGTTCATTATTGTGACCAATCAAGTTCCACGATCCTTCACTCTATCATCATTTTTCAAAAGAGAATTTTAATTCAATTCAATATTAGACTTATTCTTACACTCATCTCAAATTAAGATTATTTTTTAATAGTCTTGTTAATGAAATAATGAAAAACTGAATATATATATATATATATTTAGAGATAAAAAAATATTTATACCATGGATGAGAAACTAATTTTTAAAATTTTCAAATAGATTGTATATTTTACAATTTTTTATGAACTTCATTTATCTTTTCAACAATAGAATTGTTACAATTCATATATAAAAAAAAGGTGGAATAGTTGATTTTATTTTTCATTCTTGGTCAACATCATTTTTTTTAAGTTGAATGAAAAGGCCCTTTTTTAAAAAAGAAAAATTTATTCATTAACTATTTTAATTTAATGAATAAAAATGTTTATTAATTTGACTCATTTTTTTAATTATTAATATCAAATTTATTCGATATTAAAATAAAAAATGAATACTATATTTTCTATAATTTTATAGAAATACTACTTTAATAAGAGTTTCAAAATTTACAATCATTGCAAATTGCTTTTTTTAGTCACAAAATTTCTATTTTTGTTATAAAAGTAAAATTTGTTTTTTGCAAAAAAATATTTTTAAAAGCATATCGCTTTTAAATATGACATGAGTTTTGTGGCAAATAAAGTAGCGTATATTTTTGCAACAAATAAATTTGTGACAAGCTTTTACTTTGAGTCATTACTTTAGAGTTTAGACTTCGATGGTAATATGTGAAATATATTTGTTATTGAAAAACTTTTATCATGGGAAGTGTACCTTAGAGAAAAACACTTCATCCATTAACAGATTCATGGCCAAAAAAAGAAAATTGTAGTAAAAAGAAATTAGTGATAATATTTTAATTTTGTGACAAAATGTCATATTAGCTATGAAATGTAAATTTTGTGACAGATATGATAGTATGTATAACACTGCCATATCAGTTATGGTAGTGTTGTATATACCACCATATCAACAAATTACTATAGGAGAAACTAGTTGAGTTGCTTGGAAGGACCAATGATTTAGTAGAGGTTACTCCAAAACAGGCAAAGAAAGCCCCAAAGAAAAAGAGTTTTTCATATTGTAAAACAGAACATCAACCACAAGAAATTAGTTTTACCCTCCATGGCTAGGTTGGTCCAGTTGTCGTGGCACTGGTACAAGCCCAATTTGTTGAATGGCAACCCTTCCCTTCAATTTTGATGCTATGCTAAAACACAAAACGAAGTCATTCAGTGTTCCTGGATCCTCCGAAAACACCAACTGGTCTCAATAAATAAATAAATAATAAATAATAGATTAATTCTGGATGAAGCAAATTGCAGATTTAGCCTATTTTCCACCACACCTCACCCCTAAAGGAAAGTAACACTGGGATTCACAAGCTGCAAAAGAAATTGCATGGCAACAGTTGAAAATTTCAAAAACAAATAATAATGAAAGAATCGGGACTGTTTCCGTAATCAACACCTCAGCCCAGTCAAGGTCGTCACCTTGACACAAGTACACATAAAAAGAAAACAAGCTAGAACCAAAGGTTGTAAAGCCGCATTTCTCTCCAAGAAATAGTGCAGTGCTTCCTTTCTTCCATGATCCTATTCTTGAACAATTAGAAACATTTCCTATGCACGATTGATGGCCCAGACTCATCATACTCCGCCTTTGCTATCCACATCTGCACTCAAAAAATGCACTCCAATCAGAAACTATCAAAGATGATTCACGGTTAGAATCATTCACATATAAATCTTTGCAGAAAAGAAGCAAACCTGCTGGAAAGTGCTGAGGGATGCCAAGATGGAGCCTCCAATCCAGACACTGTATTTCCTCTCAGGTGGTGCCACTACCTTGATCTTCATGCTGCTTGGGGCCAGAGCAGTTATTTCCTTGCTCATTCTGTCAGCAATGCCTGGGAACATGGTTGTACCACCACTGAGGACAATGTTACCATAAAGGTCTTTCCTAATATCCACATCACACTTCATGATGGAGTTATATGTGGTCTCATGAATTCCTGATGCTTCCATTCCAATGAAAGATGGCTGGAAAAGGACCTCTGGGCATCGGAAACGCTCAGCTCCAATGGTGATCACCTGCCCATCAGGCAGCTCATAACTCTTCTCAACTGAGGAGCTGGTCTTGGCAGTCTCCAGTTCCTGCTCATAGTCAAGGGCAATATAGGAGAGCTTTTCTTTCATGTCCCTCACAATTTCACGCTCAGCTGTGGTAGTGAACGAGTACCCACGCTCAGTGAGGATTTTCATCATATAATCTGTAAGGTCACGGCCAGCAAGGTCAAGACGAAGGATGGCATGCGGGAGGGCATAACCCTCATAGATAGGGACTGTATGGCTGACACCATCACCAGAGTCCAGCACAATACCTGCACAGAAAATTAAGTACCCACATGAACATCTGTCATTATCACTATAAAGCAGGGGGAGGGGAGAGTAGGTTGGAGGGCGATACATCATCTCCTTGTCATATTTAACAAAATAGCTAACTCCAAGCACAACACTCTATAAAGACCAGCTGCCCCTCATGAAAACCACAGGATGGGGGGTGAACTGAGAAAAGGTTAAGAGTTAATAGTTTCAGCATCCTAATGCCAAAACCAAGACTATGCAGCATCTTAGCACCAACCCAAGTAGGATATTTTCCCTATAATTCCAGAAAGAGAACTCTCTGAAGTTTCAAACTGTGTAAAAACTCAACCAGTTTTAGACTTGCAATGTCAAAATGCATTGAACATTTGGACATGTAGTCTGGGTATTTGAATTTCAGCTCTGTTAACAGCTCTCGAACTCTAATAAGTTGATCGATCGATTGAAATGCTTACCAGTGGTGCGACCACTTGCATACAAGGAAAGAACAGCTTGTATGGCAACATACATAGCAGGAGTGTTAAAGGTCTCAAACATGATTTGGGTCATCTTCTCACGATTAGCCTTAGGGTTGAGAGGAGCTTCAGTTAGGAGAACAGGGTGCTCTTCTGGAGCAACACGAAGCTCATTATAGAAGGTATGATGCCATATCTTCTCCATGTCATCCCAATTGCTCACAATACCATGCTCAATCGGGTATTTTAGGGTTAATATACCACGCTTGGATTGAGCTTCATCTCCTACATATGCATCTTTCTGGCCCATGCCAACCATTACACCAGTGTGACGAGGACGACCTACAATGCTGGGAAACACAGCCCTAGGAGCATCATCTCCTGCAAATCCAGCCTAGAAGATAACATTGCAATCAGTTCTATCAGACGTAATACAAGAAAAAGGCAGACTGTAGAATACAAGCATTCTACTAAACATTCACATAGATAGAATCCTCCTTTGATACCTTAACCATTCCTGTTCCATTATCGCAGACAAGTGGTTGAACATCCTCACCATCTGCCATCTTGCCCTACCTGCTCGATAAACTGCAACTTTAATAAGAGAAAGCAAACAATGCTAAAAATTTCTAATTCCCCCTTTCCCCAATCTTTCAACTAAAATACCATATGATCAATAACAACAACCTATGTTGACTGACAAAACATAAAAATTGAGCCTTAGCAATTAATTGGCAACAAAATTCTGTCCATTTATTTAATTCAAGAGACAGGCACATATAATTCACACCAAGCCATTTGCTTAAGAGACATCAATAATAAGAAATGTGAACAGCCAATGTACATAGGATCATCCTATCCTATAAATAAATAGGTGTACAGGTTGTTTCTTATTTACAGCAAACACTATTCATCCACCAGATAAAGCTCTTCATGTAATAGGCTATTCCAAAATGCAACCATTTCCCATGCTTTACACAGACCTTTCTAAAGAAAGGATGAAAGAGAGCCTGTGGCAAGGGAAAAGACATACATAAATACACACATATGATCTTGCTTTCACTTTTAGCTTCCCAAATTTCACATCCATATGACTTTTAATTTCCAATGCACTTATCCATTAAATGAAGACTGCAAAGATCAGGCTGGACCTCTTAGCCAAGCAAAAAAGAAAGGACTTGGGTGGACCTCATTGTGACATTTCATTTTTTTGCTCCTTTTTACTAGATAACATGAAATAAATATTAAAACCGATATTGCATGAATTTGCTTCTTAGAGCTTCGTTCTCTTTTTCATCTTTTGCCCCAGTTTTTGTTTTGGTTTTTTATTTTCTCTGTTGTTTCTTTCAAATGAGAAAGAAAAGTGCAAAGCATGAAATGGAATCTGTCAAAACCATTCTTTCATATATAAAGGCTCCATGCCTGTTTTCTTACATTTTCAGAAACATGATTTTGAACTTTTTGATTCTGAGGATGAAAAAGGCAAAAAATAAATAAATAAAACATGTTTTTTTTCTGTTGTTTCATTTCTCAACACAAACCAATGATTAACTGATAATATGAGAACACCAAAAACGTTTATATTTCTGGAGAAAAAGATTGGTTTTGATCAAAATCTTCAGAAACCAGCCATTGTGCAAAATCAAATTTTTTGGAATCACCACTAGATTACCTTTCTTGCTTTCCCTTTTAGT
Source organism: Vitis riparia (assembly GCF_004353265.1). NCBI lineage: Eukaryota > Viridiplantae > Streptophyta > Magnoliopsida > Vitales > Vitaceae > Vitis > Vitis riparia. Next base: position 26,362,616 of record NC_048443.1, on the reverse strand, counting down.
GCTAATTTTCATATTGTGTATTGAAGAGCGCACATTCCAAACACATTATATTTGAACCAGCAAAAAATGCATACAAAGTAACCCTTGCTAATCACCATTAGATCCAATGCGCATCCAGAGGAACTCTATTATTACTTACTTATGGATCCACTATGTAACTCAGGATAAATTTTTTACAAAAATGAATTCTAACCACAATATGCTGCAAAACAACACATAAAATGATCATTCCTTAAACCAGAATAAAAGGAATAGAAATTCAAGCAAGAACATGCAAACCAAAATATCATGGATCTCAATTTGGTTTTGATTTCTCCTCCGATGGTTTCTCAGCAATCATACAGATTCCACATAATTCTATTCAAATCGCAATTGCTAATCACATTCAAAAGACTTCGCGGAAACCAAAAGACCAATGAATCCATCCGAATCCAACATAAATATAAAAATTTGGTCTCCAGCACGTTCTCAGCAATCAAACAGACTCGAAATAACAAAGAACAGATCAGACAACCAAATCCACAATTTCATGTCTGTCGAAATGAAAATGTAATCGATGACGATAATTGAATGAAATTAAATATCGGGGAACCAAAATCACAGATCTAAGACCAATTCAAGATCGAGAAAGAAAGAACGAAGAAGCGAGAGAAATGCACCTTTGAGAAACCTAGAGACAGAAAATGGAAAAATATGAATGGGAGAGAACTCAAACGAGCGAAACCAGGCGCGAATAGGACCTAACCAGAAATGAGGGGGTCCCTTATATATACATGAAGAGCTGCTGACTGTATCCACCCTAGATGCACGTGCAACCCGACACGTCAACCTGGGTGGTTTCTCCTGATTCTGATTTCTGGGGTTATCTTCACTCATTCAATCCTCCTTACCGGCTACAGCTTCTTCCGGTTTTCTCTCCTTTTTTCTTTTTTCCTTTTTCCTTTGTCTTTTTTTTTTCTTTAATAATATCATATTTATTATTTTAAAAAATATAATTTAAAAAATACAAAAAGATTGCAAGGACACTGCTACGTGAGACTCGACAAAACGTAAATTTTTAGCCAACAGAGGAGTATTCGTAATACAAGCCTTTCTCAAAAAATGAAGAGGGGATTATTAAATAGAAATAAATATATATTATTTTTTATATTATTCTAAAAAATAATTAAAAATATAAAAAATTGATATTATTTATAAATTTATGATATATTTAAGTTTTTAAATATAATTTTTGTATTTGAAAAATAACTTTAATAATTATTTTCAATTTTTATTTTTATTTTTTTGGGCCATTGCTCAGATGAGCATAATCGGATGGGACCTAAGAAAAGGTAATGAATGGCTCGTAAGAATACAGGCAATCGGTTCAGATAACAGATAATGGGTTCAGGTTCAAGGATATTCACATGCACGTGCTGATGTGACAACTAAAAAGTTGCCCAAATGTCCCATACTGGATGGTTTTAAAAGGGACAGGTTGTTAAAGCCAACTTAAAATATCCCAGCGGTTACCCAGAACTACCTAGAAATAAAAAATTAGAAGAGGCCAACTGGAGGGGACCCATTGCCACAACTTACATCCACACCATCATCATAGCCTACAGACGTGTCCAGCACTTACATCTGAATTTAATTTATATTCCAGAGCAAGCTACACGGCTTGGGATTAGAGATAAAAATTGAGAGTTGAGACTTCTTACACAACTTGGAATGGGATATAGACAAAATGTTGTAAAAGAAAATGTAAGCCACATAAAATGGATGTTTGAAAGACTCAATGAAAGACACCGAGTCAGATCAAATATCAATCAGTTGAGATTTGAGAATATGTTCCAACGAATGAAGTGAGGGCTGTAAATGTATGGGCGAGGGACGAGGTGAGTACAAGGCTCTTGTTCGTCCTCTTCCCTGGTTTACACTAAAAGGATTAGGGAGGACCCACATTAGGGAAATTCTGATTAGCTTTCCTAAAGTCGTTAGATTTGAGAATATCTTCCAAAGAGCTTAAGTGAGGGATACAACTGGTATGCACAAGGTGACATAGTTTTAAATGGTGCACTTTAAGCAAGTCTAAACTCTCGCAACCGCTTTTTGATTATAGCGCCTCGCTTGTAAGACATGTCCTTATTAAAGAGGCGCATTTTGTCGATTTTAAACTTCATTTTTAAATACTTTTATTTATGAAATTTTGAATTATATATTAAAATTTATATAATTTTATTATTGAATGTTCATTTTAAATATTTGATATCTTAAAATTTTTATTAATTAGATATTTAAATTAAATTTTGAATCATATTTTATAAAATTGATACACATAAACGTCACATTTCATTTTAGGCATAGGGATAACAATAGGATGAGGGTTCTAGATGAATCACTCACATCCCAACTTCACCTTATTTATTTATATTTATTCTCATTTCCGTCATTAAATAAATAAATAAATAGAATAAAACAATATGTAACGAGTATAAAAAATTCTTCTTCCCCATCTAGCCCTATTTAAAATTTTTCAAATTTTTTAATTTTAAAATTTCAAAAGTTATGAAAATAAATATTATATATACATATATATAATACTATAAATATTTAAAATTTATTTTTATGATTCATTTATGTTTAAAAAGTTGAAAACTGAAAAAAAAAAAAAAAAAAAAAAAAAAAACTAAAATAATTTTTTATTTAAAATTATATATAATCAAAATGAAACAAGGTGAGGCAAAATCATATTCGAACCCACCCCAAACTCATTCTAAGTTTTTAAAGGCTTTCTAAACTGCCCAAACTCGTTTATTTTTATTCAAAACCTTTCCTTGATATGGGCTGAACAAGTACCCAAAAAATCCCACCTCTTAGACCTAAGCTATAAGAGACTTTTGAACATTAGGTGCACCTTGCACCTAAACTATGGGTTAGAATATACCTTTTTTCTTAGTTTTTATTTGTAAACTTATTTCTCATTCCCTGTAATTGATTACACAAAAGAGGGAGGAGAAACTCAAGACGGAAATCCTAATTAGTTTTGTAATTTCATAATTTTATATTTTATATTTTTAATTTTATAAATACAAAATTATATATAAATTAATATATTATTATTTTTAAAAAAAATTACTTATATTATTTTAAAATTATATAGAAACAATTGTAACAATATACCATATAATGATGATGTGAGACTGCCCCATCCCCAATGAGTTAATTTTTGTCATCCCCATGAGTATTATCCAAGAGCGTCATGAAAGGCATTAGGAGAACTCAACCACGTCCTGTGGCTATACATATGTGAAACTGCTAACAGATTTTATTTTGTTCTTCAGTTTTGTATTACAATGAACAACAGATCAAGCGAGTCATATCCATTCACCAGCACATGCTACGATTCTGAACTTTGAGCTGACCCATTTCTAATTCTCAAAACTCCCAATCTTCAATATTCCATCCTATATTTGCAATTCCTGAGTTCATGAATTTTTAGTTAAAGTTTAATTTATTTATCTTTTAAATATTGAATTAAATGGAGGTTATCATGCAAGCAATTTTGGGTTGTTTGCCATTTCTGAATTCATTATGATTAATGATTTAATACAACTTGCTAGGAGAAAATTGGGATTCAAATGGATTAGATGCTTTGAGCAGGATTTAAAAATAAACTTACAGTATTTTGAAAGGAAATTTTCAAAGAAGCATCCAAAGGAACAACTTACAGCATTTTGTAAAGAACTAAGATCTTTGGATCTAGACAACGGTCCCAGCAATGAAACATCATCAAATAAACGAATTCTAGTTGTTAGGAGCCAAAAGAAGCATCCATCATTTGTCAGACTGTTTCTCCTTTGTTTCCACTGGAGGCAATGTCTGCATACAATGTGTCATAAACTCCATTATGAGATTGAAATTTATCAAACAAGGTAGGAAGTTCAAGCAGCAACTAGAACTAGTGTCAGGCGTTTTATCAAACAGGTCATAGGGGTGGTGGAGAGAATATTACTAGATCCGGCTTGAAGATGTTGTGGACAACGGAGGCGCCTGAAAGAAGCGAAACAATCACAACTACGCACGACCATGCCAACGAAGGAGTACCAGTCGGCTGCCTCCCTCCTCCGAACTTTTGATTCATTCCTCTGCAACCAAATCAAACGAATCAAATTGATGATTAATCTTTTAATTCTTTCGGCTTATTCAGATTTACATTTTGATCATTCTAGAAAGATGTTTGATCTTTTCTACAATTATAACCTCAAATCTGGAAGCAAACTGGACCAAAAGCCATGATTCGGATGGTACATTTGGCACTTTATACAGCTTGCCACTTAATTGAACAAGCCCTCCTAAACTCGGCAAAACCTTGATTTTGACAATTTGAGCTTCGGCTACTTGAATATATCATTTTTTTCCCCCTAATCTAAGGGCGTCGATTTCTAGCAGTTTCTAGAATACACTGCCGATTCATTTCTCCTCCCATTTCTTATTAACCAAACATACACGAAATTCAAAATTTACAATAAAGAAAAAAAAATGCAAACATGATTAATATCAATAATGGATCAACGAAGTTCACATCCTACTTTTTATCAAATCAAACGAAGAAAAATCGAATCGATGAAGATTCGATGGAGAAGTACCTTTGAATACTGCAAGTGAGTGAAGAAATGAAGACTAGGGAGCCTGCGGAAACGATGATGATATAAAAGTGCCTTCTGAAACTGCAAGAGAAGCTTTTACTATCATACATATATATAAATAACAACAAATAAAAAATAAATGACATTTAAAAAATAGGTATGATTTAGAATAACAGTCCCCATTTAAATAACGATTTTTAAAATAAAAAACTATTTTTCAGAAACATTTGATAATTTTCATTTGTTTGCTGATTGTGATTTAAAAAATAATTATAGAAAAATAATTAAAATAAAATAAGTAAAAATTATTTTCTAAAAATATTTAAAATTAAAAAAAATGAAGAATATTTCGATTTTGATTAAGTATTTTTTAAAACAGTATTTTATAGTAGTTTTTTTTTAAAAAAACTGTTCTATAATATTTTGTAGAGTAAAAATATATTTAAAAGATAAAAATATTTTTAATTTTTTTTTATATTTTTATGTGTTTTAAAAATAAATTTTATATAATGTTTTATATTTAATCATTTAAAAATATATATATAATTATATTTTAAAATAATTATTTAAAAATAAGTAAAAACAACTTAAATACATTTTTTGAAAACAACATGTCATTTGTTTTTAAGAACATAAAACTTTTTTTGATTTTCTATTGTGAAACATATATATATATATATAAAACAAAAAACCCTTTTAGAAAAGGGTTTTCAAACCAGGGTCTTTGTTATCTCTTAAGAGAATCATGAGTTTTGTTTCATCGATTTTTAAAATAGTTATTATACGATAAGATGAAAATGGTATAAGTTTTTTTAGAATGAAATATAAATGATCTAAGAATTATTTTAAAATTTTGGATTGGGTTCAAGAATTATCTTATTTCTTCGTGTCTACCTAATTATATAAATAATTAGATAAATAATTTATTTTTATTTTTATTTTTAAACACATAAAATAAAAATTATAAATTTAATATTATCTATTTAGATAAATATTATAAGATTTTAAAATAATAAAAGCGCAACCGACCCGACCCGCCCATTTAAACTTGGTCTGAATGAGAATGAAAATAGGTTTAAATGATCCAAACAGGATCAAGATGAGGTGCTTTACCCAAACGTGTTCCGTTGACAACCCCAATCAACACTCCAAATGGTTCAACTTAATTCTTTTTTTTTTCCGCCATTTTTATCAAATGAAGCCGAGCAACCTCTTAAAAATTGTCTATTTATCTACACTCAGAAACCTCTTAAAAATTAAGATCCCGTCCCATAGTTGATTTTTTAAAAACATTATTTAATATTTTGTAGAATAAAAGTCTATTTAAAAATTTAAAATATTTTAAATCTATTTTTAAAAATATATTTTAATAATCATTTTTATATCTAATGCTTCATTTTTACTCTATATTTGATTCTCGGAAAATTCGAGGGAAAATGCAAAGGAAAGAAAAAATGAAGGAAAATAAAAAATAGAGTTAAAGATGATAAATTATTTTTATTTACTATTTCAAACTTATTTTATTTATTTTAACTCAACGATATAAAAATTAAATAATTTTAAAATGTATAAGTTTCTAACTAATTTTAATTATATTTAATTTTCTTTGAAATATTTTATTGGATAATCAAATATGAGAAAATCATTTTTCTTAGCATTTTTTTTTCTTTTCTTTGTACTTTCCGAGAACCAAACATAATTATTTTTTATATTTATATAATTATTTTTTAAACAATCCTAAAAAAGAAAGTGAAAATAATGAAAATATTTTTAAAATATTTTTTGAAAATACCATTTTTGAAAATAATTTTCTATTATCTAAAGCATAAAAATAGAAAAACAAGTTTGACAACTACATAATAAAAAGTTGTTTTCTATTTTTAAAAATAAAAAAAATATTTTCTATTTTTAAAAATAAAAAATAGAGTATTTTTAAATAACATTTTTAATTGTATAACATTTTTCTTTTATTGTTTTTACTTATTTCATAAGTTGTTTTCACTTGTTTTTTGAATTGTTTTAATTTATTTTTTAAGGTTCGTTTTTTAAAAATAAAACATTACATATAAAAGTTATTTTAAAAACATAAAAAATCAAATTAAAATATTTTAAATTCCCATATTGACATTTCTTTTACAAAATATTGAAAAATAATTTTTAAAAATGGTACTATTTTAAAAAATTGTTATCAAATATGGTCCATAATTTTTATTTTTAAAAAATAAAAAACAATTTTTTGATTGACATGCGTATGTATGTTTGTTTGTTTGTTTTCTTTTCTGTTTTTTTTTTTTTTAGAGAATAAAAAATTATTCTCAAAAGCAATTATGACAGCAAACCTAAAAATTTAGATTGCGAAGAAATTTTAACTTGAATTTTTAGCCCAGTCACTCCTAAGATAAGAGTTTGTCTTTTATCCGAAGTGTGAAATGAAGAATTTAGATCATGAAGAAATCTGAACTTGAATTTTTAGCCTACTCACCCCTAAACTAAGATAAAGAGTTTTGTCTTTTTATCTGAAGTGTGAAGAGTTCTAAAAATTAAGAATTTAGATCATGACGAAATCTGAACATGTCAGAATTCTAAATAATGCTAAAAAAATGTAACAAACAAATTTCAGTTAAAATTTATTTGAAAACAAAATGTAACTTGAAAAACAAATGACACTAGAAAAGACTTGGAAAAACAATCAGGGCAAGGAAATTGATACAATTTCAATGCATCATCTTTATGAACTTGCTCACTTTTTTTTTTCCTCTCTGAAGAGCTATCCGAGTATTTCAACATGCAAACCAGAAGGGTACCAAAATAAGTAGATGTAGAACTGTCCAAACGATAATTTGATAAGAAGAAATAAGAGAATATCCCCCAAGTAGGATCCCAAGGATGGGAACAAATTCAAATGGATTACACTGTCTAAATAGAAAACTAAGCTCACCAAGAGAAAACAGGCATTGAATGTCATCTCTTTTTAGTTCATTTTCCACAAGAATTGACCTTCAAGGATCCCAAATCATGCTGTGAATCCAGACCCTTGAATGAAAAGAGACTAACCGAATGGCAGGCCTGCTTCCCACTTCTACAGGAATGGGGGTAGTATCACCCATCGGCGTGGGTACTTGGGTCTTCCCTCCTTTCCATCAAATAGCTGCACATGACAATGAGCCCAAGTTAAAGAAACAAAAACAGTCTAGCAGACAGGAGAGAGAGACAAGACGGCAAATGAAACCATAGTTTCTTATTTATTCACTCACGATCATGCATCAATGAAGGACATGGATCCAGAAGACAACACTCAAACTGACAATTAAGGATCCTTGTACATTAAGAACATGTCTTTAAAATCTGGGTCCATGGTGTCCTTTGGAATGGATGATAATCAGTTTAATGCTTATTATAAATCTAGGCACGCCAAAGAAAGGACTCTCCCTCGAATCTGTGCTATGTTGATTTTGGTTATGATACACCTTTTTTAAGGTACCGTGACCAAAATTGCAGCAAATTGTAGGACAAATCCATTGACAAATTTGTTTATGATTAACAGTAAATCTTTCCTATAAGATTCCAGGTTCTCAGGTGGGCAAACTCGGACATGTGAATGTATGTGTGTGCTCGCATGTAGAGATGCAGACACATAATCATGCAGAGTTATGCAACATCCTTAATAACAGACAAGCATAAGAAATTCTTAGGAGGAAACATAAATGGAAAAGCACCCAAGGAAATGGATCTGATACAAACTTGAATCAGATAGAAATCCTGAATTAAAGCCCCTATTTATTGTGTAAGAAGCACATGCCTCTTTAAGAGTATGCAAAAGAATTGGAAATAACTTGTTCAGGAAAAGAGAAAAGCAAGTTACCTTCCTCAAACGACGGTGCTTTGCAAGGGCCCAGTTGGTCATGATAGCAGCAGCAACAACAAGAAAGACATAGCCCGCAACAGTCTGTGTTGCAATATTGAAGCCCACCCACTGATAAATCTCTGTTGTGTAATTTGCACATGTCACAATATTGAATAGAAACCCATGAGGAATTTGGTACCCTCCATTTCCATCAGGGCTTCGAAGATTCCTCAACAAGATATGGCAATAGAAGTTTGCAACCTGACAAACCAACCCAAACCCAAACCCAATTTTCATTTGGAGGTCACTAACAGGGGTGTAAAGTGGGTGGTTCACATAGTAAGCAATATAAGAGCCAAAGGTCCAATAATAAGCACAATTCCTGAAAACATTAGAGAGCGGTGAAGTTGCATGACTGAACCGATGCACAAAAAAGGTTTCCATGATACGTTTGAAGTAGTGGAAGCACCAGTAGTACAAGGCATACGTCTGAACTGGGTGGATGAGACGCTCCCCTTTATAACCGAAGTACTGGTAAACAGGGAAGAAGTAGAAGATGGGATATATGAGTAGAGGACCCAAGTACTCCCAGAAGAAAAGTGTCCTATAGGAGATTTGTGGACCCAGATCCTTGAACACTACAGTTAAGTTGCCTGAGTTTCCATCACAATAATCTTTGACACTCTTTTTGTAGTTAAGTGCAACAGGCCTCTCCTTTGAGCCCGGTTGGAGGGGTAGGGTTAGCCGCTGTCTGGAGGGATAGTATTTTTTGGCTGTAAAAGAAAGAAATGTACATCAGTTAACTGAAATCATAGAGCATTACCTCAACCCAACACAAAGAAGAAGAAAAGAGGAATAAAGGAATTATGAAACATAAGTAAAGTGGCCAATTCAGTAAATAACAAGAGCATGGCAAAAAAAAACATGGGACAAGCTAGTTAAAACGGACATCATTGCAAGAATTTAATTGAAGAAATGGCTCTAAGTAGAGATGACAAAATAAGATTCGTACAACCAACATCAAGACAATCGGAAAAAGGCTTTGTTGAGTTGAGTTCTAATTCAGGCATTGCGGGGAGGGGGTTGTTACTAAGGAAACTTTACCACCTTCCTTACATGAACAAAAATATGGGAGAAGGACAAAGGGATGAAAATGCATATAACCCATCTTTTCTCTAAGCATGCACTGCTGGTGACTGAGGCATGTATATAATAAGCTACTTGAATCAAGCCAATATTCCCATTATATAATAAAGTATCACATTTACTTGTAGCACTTCCTTAAGAATTTATATTAAAGGCTCCATTTATATGAAATATCATATTCTTTTCTAAGCTAAATACATCAAACAAAAGAGTAATTTTCATCTCAAATCAATTAACAAAGTTCACTTCAATTTAAAATGAGCACTCGAGTTACATCAATTTTTACACATGAAGGGATTGGGCAAGGGAACTAAGTGCAAGATCAAATGTCGGTCTTCGGTTCTAACATCAAATACTAATCATAGACAACAGTGTAGCAATAACAGAACCATATATCTGACACTTACTTCGCCGATGAATTGCCTCCTGCAGGTCAACCACAGTAGCCTGCAAAATCCAAAGACAAATACAATCAAAATTGCATAGCACAGGGTTCATTTGCATTCTGAGAAATTGTAGGAAAAGATGACAAAATTTAAATTTTGAGTATTAGATCTATTATCCATTGGAATCCCAGAAAACCCATCCCTAACTGAACCTAATACAACCATTTGGCTACCAAAATTTTCAGCTTTTACTAGAAATCAAAACACCGAAGCGCAGAAATTTTAAATCTTCATTTTCTTTCCATTTCCCTCCTGGTTTCCTCGGCAGCCAAACGGAGGGTATAGAGAAACTAAAACATGAGAAATTTTGAAAACCAATGCCAAGATCAGCAACCCTAATACCTAACCTCAAATGAACTATCAAACTCAAAAGTTAGCGAAATTGATCTCTTCTTCCACACCAAGCAAGGCAAGAGCAAGCACTACCTATTCTATCAGAAGATCCACATAACCATCTCAATTTCACCAAATCTTCCACACCCATCTCCAAATCAAAACGAAAAAACCTCAAATAACTTGATCGGGTTCTAACAAATTACAAGTGTTCAGGACTCATTTTTCTTCCATTCTCCTCCACTTTCTTAGTAACCAAACAGAATAAACAAAAACAAAAACAAACACAGATGGCGAAACAAAGACAGAGCCTGAGAGAGAGAGCATACCGACTCATCGAGCTCAAGCCCGCCCTTGATGAGCTCTCTACCACTCCGCGTAACCACCGTGACCTTCATCTCCAAGATGTGATAAAAGGCTCAAATGAGAGAGAATAGAAAGAGAAAGAAATGGACTCTGGATCTGCAAAACAATATCTCCTAGAGGATCAAAACAAGAAGCAGAGGAGGAGAAATCAGGCGCAAAACCCACCTCTAATGTGAGGAGAGCCCAACCCAAGGTCGTTAAATACGAGACTTGAAAGATGATGGGTTGAGTAGTTGGAGGCTCGGAGGAGGCCTTTATTGTTGATCGTGGATATTATTGTGAGCTGGTGTCCAATGTCCATACAAAGGTAATTAATTGTGTATGGTTGGGGTAGGACAGCTAACTTCTGTGAGCTGATCACCCAACTCTTTTTCATTCAACACTTTGTTCATGCCCTACTGGAGGTCTTCCAATTCCTCCCACACCCACAGCTGCATTGGGTTAAGGTTCCACACCCTGCTAAAAAAATAAAAATAAAAATAAAAATAAAAATCAATCAATCCTTGGTAGATTAAATTTTGAAATATCAAATAAATGATAGTGAAGTATAAAATTAAAAGATCGAAAGTTGTACACGTGGCACTATGAGATTGGCGGTGTCTTTTATAGTAGTAGGACCCATAAAAAGTCCTTATTTTATAGTAGTGCAAAATGGGCTAAATTTAGGAACCAATCTTCAATTATTTTACCATGTAACCCTACACGGCTACACCTCTTGTAAATTTATGGGCCATATTGGTCATGACCATGAAATGGGCCGGTTTAAATAGGACATCATCCAACCCATCTTTTCAAACAACCCAACAAATTTAAATGAAACCTAAATGAGTTGGTTGGCAGCCATAGGATTCAATAAGGAGATTACTAAATCAAGTTGTTGATTGGGCCGTTAGGATTAAATATCTTGGGCCCATGGTGGTTTGATGAAAGGTAGTCCATGACTACGACCCATCCCCGTCTTTATTCATGTTAACTAAAAGTGGATCACATGTACGGCCCTATATTGGATAGTAGAGTTTTTAATTCCTCATTCCCACGCTTTATGTAATTGAACTCTTGTGCACATACCTCGATTTGCAACAAGAAATTGCTGCAACTAATATAAAATATAGAAAAAAATAAAGAAAAAATAAAAAAATAAGTTAAATTCATAGTTAAGAAAATATTTAAAACACAATCAATGTTTTGTGGCCCATTTTTATTATTCTCAATATTTCTAATTACCAATTGTGGGTCCAAGTTATACATAACTTTTTGAAAGGACAAAAACTATGGTAATAATTTCAAAATACTTTTCAAGGTGTTTCTAAATCCTTGAAAGAGCTTGAATTTCACTTCAAGGATTGAGATAACAATAGTAACAAAATTATTACATGAATCACATGTGCACATCCGCTATTTCCATTGATATGTCATTTAGTTACTTTGAGATAACAAAAAAAGTTTAAAACTTCTTATCTACTCATTATGTTCGGGAGATTTGGTTTAATAGTGTCACATTCTTGTCATTTTGTATCACATGAAACTTGTATTAAGTCAATTTGACAATGACTTTTATTTATAAGTTGTTTTTTTATGATTAACTTGCCTTATCTCAATCTCAATTGGAAACATGCAAAATTATTTGAAAAACATCGAGATAAGTTATAATTAAATCAATTTCTCACAACACTAAATGATTCATTCTCCCCTTGATGGTGCATTGATGGAAATTTTGTTTGAAGAGACTTGAAAGAATACCATGCATAGCCAACCAATTAAAGGACTATCAACTCTTAAGATTAGAAAACAATCATGGCTACTCCATAAGTAAGCACAAAAGCTCCTAAACATCTTGCTTTCAAGTCTTTCCACCAACATAATAACCATTCACATAATCATTTCCAAAGTCAACCTATTTAAGAGGAATACATGTGTAATGCTATCATTGATATTGTCATAAGCCAATGCATATTATTGAGGATTGCCACAAACTCATCAACAAAAAGATTACAACAATTATCACTAGTACTCCGCCAATATATAAAGATTCATCTTCTTGTCCATCTATATCCTTTGCAAAACTTAAAGCAACAATCAACTAGGTTTTGTCTTGTATTACTCTACAAGAATAAGGTAACTATTAATTTTGTATTACTTATCATCTTTACTCTCTATCGTGTGCATGTATATATATATATTTCATTTATTTTCTTCCTTCTATTTTTTTTGTTGACATAAACTTCTTAATAAAAAACTTAAAGGACATTTTATTTTATGAAGAGACTAGCGGTTAAAAATTACTTTTAGTCTTTTTTTTTTGAATAATAATTTTAAAATTTTGCTTAGTAAAATATCACACAAGAAAAAATGCATGACAATAACATATTATACCAAGATGAACTATTAAAAACCCTAAAATCATAATTTAGTTTATATATATATATATTCTTTTTACAAGCCCTTTAAAAAACTTTATTGGCTACCAAATCTTATATTCACTAATCCTCTCAAATACCTTCTTTCTTCTCAATTTTTTTTTTTTTACATCTTCCATTAAGAAAATTCATAATTTGTACAAAAAAAAAATAAAAATGAAAAAGGGTTTAAAGAGAGGGTTAGTGGATGACTAGATACCAATTTTCTCTTTTAGAAAGTGAAAGTCATATTTAGAGAGGGTTTGTTTTTTTTTTTGGTGTCATTTTACACTTGGGAGAAATTAGAGAGTATTTAAGAAGCCATATTTTTACTTTTAGTTGAAATTTTACATATAGACTTAAGGAGGGAAGGGAAGAAAGTTGAAGAGAAAAGAAATAGGGGGGAAATAAGCTTATGATATTAATAGTTGTAGTCATACTATATTTACTAAAGAATTGTTATTGATCGAAAATTGCAAGGATATGTATTACTAAAAGTTAAGGATCTATTTGATAATATTTTAAAAAATTATTATCAAAAACCAATTTTTAAGAATCATTCTTAAAAATAATTTTAAATTATTTTCATGTAATATTTAAGAAGTTTAAAATATTGTCTGTATCTTCAATTATTGCTTAAAACACTTGCTTCAAAAAACAATTTTTTTTTAGAACTAATTCTCTTAATGTGTTTCTAATTTAAAAAACCATTTTTCGTACTAATAATAAAAATAGTTCTCCTTAAAAACCGTTCTCAAACACACCAAAGAAATTTGATTGGTACCGCTTTTTAGGCTTAGAAATGTGGGTCTTGGAAGTCGGCCCGTAATCCACACCAGTTTTGAGATAACTTGGGTCTACCTATTTGCAACCCAATGGGCCTCAAAGATCGTTAGAACCATGTTGCAATTGGAGTCTACTTTACTCATGTGCCCTCCAAGCTTAGATACTCCAAAACAATTCAATTTGATTAATAAATTTTCAAAATTTAATGGATCATATTAATCCAAAACAAAATTAGAGTCCACACGATGGTCTATCTATTGGCCTCGTGCATCTGGTTAACTATTTGGAACGCCAAAAGCTAATGTGAACATCGGAAAGAGAGGGGAAAAAAAATGAAGTTGGCTGAAGAAGATTAAGGCAAGTCTCGCATTCCCATTTATATTATCGACTTTATTGGGCCCAAATGTTCAACATAAATACCAAATGAAAGGCCTAAGAAGTCTCCCATGGCCCCATCAGAAGGCAAAAGGGATGAAAGACCCATTGCAGCCCAGTCCTACACAACTCATAAGTCGCTGAGTGGTTTTAACTTTTCCACTTGACCCAGACCCTTCTCCTCAACTCATTTATGGAACAGAATCAACAGATGGCTTCCTACCCCTTGATGTTCCACGTAACACGAAAGAGGCTAGTAATTCCGACGCGAGCGGCATTGGTTTCTTTAGCAATGAGGTGGCAGGACTGCGAAAGTGGGGTGGTGAATTTTGTGGGTTTAATAAATGAATGGCCCAAGGAAGGCCCTCATCTAGTTTCCTAACGACTGACATTGCCTTCCAGTCCAACGCCACCCTGTACTCCCTTCCCACCGGCCACAGAACTTCTATATATATGTTTCTGATGCGACGTGGTCAAGTCTTTTAAAATTCAAATTGAAGTGAATATGTGTTTGACTCAACATCTTAATATACAGTACTTATGGACCAAGTTTAAGTCTTTTAAAATATTCAAATTGAAGTGAATATGTGTTTGACTCAACATCTTAATATACAATACTTATGGGCCAAGTTTAAGCAAATTAGAGTGTGGCTCCGGCCCAGTGAATATGTGTACGCAGGACTCGATATTTTTATATATAGAACTTCAGGGCCAAGTTCAACCAGGTTGGCCCGTGGGGTAGTAGGGTCCTCCCTATAAAGTTCTTAAGGGCCAAGTTTAATCAAAATTAATGAAGTGAATATGGGCATGTGGTATCTCTATAAATAGGGTCTTCCCCTGCCTCTTTCAGCCATACCCTTCAACAGCTACTGCTTCTTCAGTTTTTCTTCATCTTTCTATCTCTGGATTGATTCCATTCTTATATTTCTTCTTTTATTAGCATTTTCAATTGAGGTATTGATTGAATGGAGACCGCGGGCAGCAATCACTTTAGCCATCCGGAGCACCCACTGGAGCTAAAAAACTACAAAAAGCCTTACACTTGCGACGGATGCAAGGAGCCAGGATTCGGATCAAGATACAGATGTGAGGCCTGCGACTTCGATCTCCACAAGGACTGCATGTTCCCTGCTGAAACCACTACCCATGACTTCTTCGGAAACGCCACCTTCAAATTTCTCCCTCGACCACCCAATCTAAAGTGCCAAGAGAAGCACTGCAGGAACAAGTGCAAAAGCTACTGTGATGCCTGTGGAAAGGTCGTGAAGGGCTTTGTTTACCACAATGCGGCACACAACTTGGATTTGCATCCATGCTGCCGCAACCTCGAGACTAAAATGGACATCCACGGCGAGGAGTTTTGGCTCCAAGATAAGGTGTCAAGGCGGTGCAATTGGTGCAGGAAGAAGAAGCTTCAGGGCAGAGGCTCAGGCGTCCAAGGCTGGGCTTACGCATCAAGCAACGAAGACTACTATTTTCATGTGGGCTGTGTGCCGGAGATGATGCTGGATGCTTGGCAAAATGACGGTGGTATTGGCAATGATGATGATGATGATAAGAGTGTAGCAGCGGTGAGTAAAATGAAGATGCAGCTGCAACGCAATTCAAAGGGAAATAGGGGGAGAGGAAACAAGTATTGGAAGATGCTGAAGTCAATCTTGAAGATTATAGTGTCTGTTTTATTAGGGGATCCAACCATAACTCTCGCTTGTGTGGTTGCAGAGTCGCTTCTCTCCAAGTAATATTTTATATTTTTTAGGTTTATGTTTCATTTGTATGGATGAGTGTTAGTATGCATTGAGCTTTGATAATTTTATTTAGCTTATCTCCAAGAGTAATAGTGTTGATGCACGACCCAAATTTCGGGTAACTTAGAAGCATGAACCAAGTAAAAGGTTTGATCTAAGGGGGTGTTTGGTAATATCCAAACAGGGAATATAATATTTTGTTTTCATTCCTATTTCTCAATGGATACAAATGAATTTAGTGATTCCATTTCTAACATTTAGATGAACTTATGAATGCAAGATTAAAATGATTATTTGTTTCAATTCCGATGTTTGATAATAATAAGAATGGAAATGAAAAAAAAAAAAATTTACAATAATATCCTTCCATATAATTTAAAATAATTTTTTTTATTTAAAAATAAATAAATTTTGAGAGTTTTTTTTTTTGTAATTAAATAATAAGACTAAATATATATATATACTCAATAAATAAAAAATTAACCATAAAAAATCAGTTAACCGGAATGTACAAATATTCAATTATCATTTTTATTAAAAATTTGAATAAATTGTCATGCTTAAGTAGTTATAAAATTATATTTTACAATATGTATATATATATATATATATATATATATATATATATATATATATATTCTCAAAGTTAGCAATTGTTTTTCCTATTTCCAAAAAAGGAAATAAAAAAATTCAAATTTCATTCAAAACCCTAAAAATTAGAAATTGAAAATTTTTTCTAAATGTCATGGAAGGTTTGATCGATTCGGTTTGAGATAATCACTTGTTGCATAGAAGTGGATGATGAATGAGTCTCTAGCTTTGCAGAGAAGATAAGCATCGGACTTGAAGAATGAGATAAGAGGGTAAAATAGTAAATTTAAGTTATTTTATATTATCAAATGAGTTTAATGAATCAGAATACCACATACTTTTGATGAATTCAAATCTGACTTATAAGTTTGATTTGATTTATACCTGAATAATTTTTTATTCAATTTCTGTCTTCTTAACATTTATCCAAATATAAGAATAAGGGAGAAAATAAATGAGATGTTTATTCCCACTCCCTATTCCCGTGTACCAAACACCTCTTAAGGGTTTGCTTTATCTAAATTCGTAATCAATTAAAACATCTTGAATTTGTTTTTTCCAAAAATAAATCACAATTTAAATCAAAACAAAACTTCAATTTACCAATATAGAAACCAATATTAAAAGTAACATGAGAAAGTAAAAATCATTAAATTCTCTAATATAAGTCTGTAATAAAAGTTCACAGTTTGAACAAGTTTAAACAAAATAAAGTATATATATATATAGTTTAACAGTACATTAGTACAAGTTTCAAAATAAACAAGCATAACAATTATGTTAAAACTCTCTAAGCTACTCCAAAATCTCTAAGCTACTCCAAAATCTCATAGGACATTTTGATGTCCTCTATGTTCTATCGATGGTCCTTAGGAACAATATTTGCATCTAAAAAGTTTCATGCAAGAAGAAATGAACATTTTCACATTACCCATAAAGGTGTCTTACATCCAAGGGAGTTACTTGGTTCTATTAAGGTTCAACGATATACAAAATAAAACATTCAACTATTAAATAAACAATCTAAACATTTTATTTGATCTAATTATATCATTTCAACAATTTTCAACAATTAAATAAAATGCATGTAAAGATGTGACACATAGTCATATATTGTACTGTTGTTTTTAAGCTTTTATTGAAGAATATGCGTTTGTACCTAAATATACTCCTCATTTAAAGTATTCTTGAGGTAAACTTTTATGTATTTCACTTTCTTCTTAATTCGCATCTCATGAGCCTTTACTTTTTATCATCATTTTATTTTCTTTCTTTTTCCATGTTATGCAACATTTGAACAATTCTTATTTTTCCTTTACATAACCATGATACATATGAAATACAATAATTTCACATATCATTATCCACAATTTTTCCAAAACAATTTTCTTTTTATTAAGTCCAACATAATAATTTATCCACCATTACATCACCCTTAGATATCAAAGAAAATTCCCAATAATCCAAATATTAATAAAACATAATTTATACCCTAATTTTATTTATTTCTAACAATCTCAATAATTTTTAACACCCAATACAGTTATTTTTTTTCCACATTTAAATCACTAAAAAATCTACAAAAATTCCCGATAACACAAATATCAACAAAACACAATTTATAACCTAATTTTATTTATACCTAACAATCTCAATAATTTTTAACACCAAATACAATTATTTTTTTTCCATATTTAAATCACCAAAAACATCTAAGAAAATTCTCATTAATACAAATATCAACAAAACACAATTTATAACCTAATTTTATTTATTCCCAACAACCTCAATAATTTTTAACACCTAATGCCATTATTTTTTTTCTATATTTAAATCACTAAAAACATCCAAAAAAATTCTCAATAATAAAAATATTAACAAAACACAATTTATAACATAATTTTATTTATTCTCAACAATCTCAATAATTTCGATCATCCAACACAACAATTTTTCTACAATTAAATAATTCCAAAGTCACAAAAATTTCAACAAAAAAAAAATACTACCTATTTATCTTCCAATAACAAAATCTTTAAATTTTTTCAAGAAAAAAAAATATTAGATAGAAGATTTAGATTAAACAATCCGATTGGAAAATTCGACCAGGACACCTTAGAAACGTTCCTAGTGTTGAGCGTTATTCTAAAAATTCATGTGAAACCAAGTAGTTTGCCGGTTGAAATGATGCGCCGAAGGTGAACGACGGTCTCCAACTACACTAGGCCCAGCAACTCCCCCTTTCTCCACTAAAAGTGGGGGTTTTTCTCAATAGTACGGTAATTTAAAAAAGTTATGCTTAAATTATTGTAGTAGAAGAAGTTATTACAAATATATGGTAGTTTTTGCCACCTAGGAGAGAGGAGAGAGGGTAGGAGAGAGGAGAGAGGAGATAGGAGAGAGGAGAGAGGGTGAACGGATAATTTTTTTTTAAACCAAAATCATCTTTTCAAATTTTAAAAGGCGAAATCGTCTTTTCAAAAGACATTTTAAAAAAATTTCAAAAGGAACTCGTATCTTCAAGAGACGAGTTCCATGAAAAAAAAAATTATATTTTTTATAAAAAAAATTCCCAAATTAAAAAAATAAAAAAAAATAACAATTCCTCAAGAACTCGTCTCTTAAAGAGACGAGTTCCATAAAAAAAAAAAATAATAAAATATATATATATATATATATATATATATATATATATATATATATATATATATATATATATATATATTTATATATTTTAAAAAATTCCCAAATTATTAAGAAAAAAAAAAAAAAAAACAAAAAAAAACAATTCCTTAAGGGAACTCATCTCTTCAAGAGACGAGTTCCTATGGAAAAAAAAAATCCTCAAGGAACTCGTCTCTTCAAGAGACAAGTTCCCATGGAAAAAAAAAAAAATTAAAAAAAAAAATTCCTCATCTCTTTTTAAAATCTTTTTGTTTAAATTTTTTTTTTTTCCAATGGGAACTTGAGGAATTTTTTATTTTTATTTTTTTTTAAATTTGGGAATTAAAAAAATAAAATTTTTCCATGGGAACTTGAGGAATTTTTTATTTTTATTTTTTTTTAAATTTGGGAATTAAAAAAATAAAATTTTTCCATGGGAAGGATTTCCTTCCTTTTTTTTTTTTTTTTTTTAATTTGGGAATTTAAAAAAAAAATTCTTTTTTAATTTGAGGAAATATATATTTTTTTTCTTTGGGAATTTTTTTAAAAAAATATATATATTTTTTTTTCATGGGAACTCAAGAAACGAGTTCCATTGAGGAATTGTTTTTTTTTTTTTTTTTTTTTTTAATTTGGGAATTTTAAAAAGAAGAGACGAGTTCCCTTAAGGAATTGTTTTTTTAATGGAAAAGAAATTAGTTCCCTTGAGGAATTTTTTTTTTTTAATTTGGGAATTTTTTTAAATATATATATATATATATATATATATATATATATATATATATATATATATATATATATATATATATATATATATATATATATATATATATATTCATGGAACTCGTCTATTGAAGAGACGAGTTCCCTTAGGAATTTTTTTCCCTATATATTTTTTTTCATGAAACTCGTCTCTTCAAGAGACGAGTCCCCTTTTGAAAAGTTTGAAAATATAATTTTGATTTTAAAAAAATTTATCCGTTCACCCTCTCTCCTCTCTCCTATCTCCTCTCTCCTAGGTGGCAAAAACTACTATATATTTGTAATAACTTCTTCTACTACAATAATTTAAGTATAACTTTTTTAAATTACCGTACTATTGAGAAAAACCCCTAAAAGTGGCCTGCCACGCCAAACCTAAAAATATATATATATATATAATTTAATTATTTTTGTTTTTCTTTTCTTTCCTTTCCCAATTCATTTAACTTCCTTAATTTTTTTTTCAACTTCACTCCATTTAATAAATTCTCAAATTCAAACCCAAATTATTTTAATTTTCTATAATTTATTAATATTAAATAATTTTATATTATTTAAATTTTCTCTTATTTCCTTTTTATTTTTTATTATTTTTTTTATAAACTTCGATTTTTATCATTCTAAGAAATTTTTTGCAATATGGTATAAAATTTATCAAATTTGATTGATCAAATAAAATCTTTCGAATTCTATCGATCTAAAATTTGACACGTGTTCTCAATCTGTATTTATTACAACAAAAGAGATGTAATATGCCAAAAGAAAAGTTTTTGAAGCAACATTCAATAATAGATTCAATGATCAGCATTATCTCTACCACTTCAACTCTGGATTAATTTGCAAGAAATTTACAAAATTAAATAAATCATATGAATTAATTAAGGTGTTGAAGGATGGACCCCACACGACCAATCTCTGAGTCCTAATCTTCCGCCTGACTTATGGTCGCACGTTTTCCACCGACCAGATCGGCTGTTCCTCGATTTATTATATCAATTGTCAATAATTTGTAATGATTTCGTGTTAGTCATTTTCGATTTTAGCAAGTGAAAATAATTGGTAACTATCCAATCGTTACTGGGAGTTGTTAGAAAAAGTATAATTGAAGTGATGGCGATGGGCCTACTGATAGTTGGCCTACTTTGAAGCCCTCGGAAAAACCAAAAAGAAAAGAAAGGAAAAGACATGTTGACCCTAGAACGAGTCTTCTTCATGAAGGTCTCGAGCATGAATTAAAATTTGGCACGTTATTGTCGTCTTACCGTGGATTATGGTTTGTAGGGCTTCACACGTTATGGTCCATTGGACATGGAATAACTACATCAAAGCTTGATGTGTGCAGATAAAAGCAAGTCCAAAGGCCAGCCCACTCCCCAAGTCGTGGGAATATTTTGTTTTTTGGGGAAGAGAGTAGGAAAGGAAAAGGAAGTTGGGAGAAAATTAAAAATAAAAAAATAAAAAAATAAAAAAATAAAAAGGAAAGAAGAAAGCCAAATTTTCGTGGAAGAGCAAAAGAGTAGGTTTCTATTTTGAGTATAAGGGCATATTTGATAATAATTTTTTAAAACGATTTTCAAAAATAGTTCTTAAAAACTGTTTTTGAAAACTGTTTTTTAATATTTTATAAATTAAAAAATTAAAATACTTTTAATATGTTTAAATATGTTTTGGAAATATTTTTTTTTCTAGTGTTTTATTTTAAATTATTCTACATGTTTTCATATTTATTTATTTTTTTTAATATAACTTTTAAAAAATAAGTGAAAATAATTAAAATATAAAAGTGTGTTTTTTAAAATTATTTTCAAAATAGAGAATAAAAAACAAATTTTAAAAACAAGAGTGTTTGACAAAATGTTTTAAAAAATAATCTTTTAAAACAAAAAATAAAAAACATGTTTGGATGAAATAATTTATATTGTTTTTAAAAATAATGTATTACTTTTATTTTATAAATTGAATATATAATAATATAAAATGAAATTCAAGTTAAGTATAAATATATTTTTTTTAATTATGAAAAAATTAAAATTTCTAAGTCCTCTTGCCGTGGATGATGGTTTGTGGGGCTTCACGCGTCGTGGACCTCTGAACTTGGAATAACTAGATCGACTCCACTCCTTGTCGAGAGAAATCTTATATATATGGACAAACCTCCGAGGGCATATGCATAACAGACAGCAGAAGCAGAAACAGGCAATTAAATACCCTTTTAACCTTTCTTTTCTTGTCCTAGTTTTCGTTATCATGGTTTGTAGTTAGGGAACTGCTGAAATATCCCTCTGTTCTCGAAAATCTTACAAGCATTCGTTCCTACTTTGTAGACAATATTCTGTAACAGAAAAATCCAACACTATACATGTGTGCAGGTGCAGGTGCAGGTGCAGGAGAGCTGTCATCCGATCGTCCATCCACTCATCGTTTGTCATGAAGAGTTGCAGCTGTGAATCCTCGACCAGTGCTCAAAGCAGCGCTATGAGAAAGGGAAGTCGAAAGGCGGGGATGATGAAGGTTTTGAAGGGGGCAACAATTGCTCTCAAAGTCATTCTTTATTTCGTATCAGGGTATCTTATTAATTATCATGTTGCTGAATTCTATAACTTGTTTTAAAGTCCGTTAGATAATGATTTTAAGAAACGATTTTAGTGTTTTTAATATTTGAAATATTATATCATTTAGGTGTTGGAAATTCTAAGAATGCTTTGTAGAATCATTCCTTAACGTACTTTTAATATATTTTGATCATTTAAAATAAGTTTATTTTATTTTATTTTATCTGTATAGTTTCATGAACCTCAATCCTTTCACAGAACTTTCATTAATTCTCCTTAATAGCAAATTATGAATGCGGAAACTTCATACTTTCATGGAAAACTCGTATTTGAGATTTGGTTGACCTACCTCTTCAAAGAACTTTAATAGAATGCAAATGAGTTAATAAACCCTTTAAAAAAGGCTTCCAAATCTTATATTCACTAATTCTCTTAAATAATTTCTTTTCTCCTTTTTTTTTTTTTTTTACATCTTTTAAAAAGCATTCATAATTTGTAAAAAAAAAAAGAAAAAAAAAAAAGGTTTAAGGTTAGGGTAACCGGTGGTGGATGACTAGATACTAATTTTCTCAAATAAGCTTACGATATACATAGCTCTAATAGTTCTATATTCACTAAACAATTATTATTGATTGAATTGAAAATTTTGCCTTACTAAAAGCTAAGGATTTGTTTGGCAATACATTAAAAATAATTATCAAAAAGCAAATTTTGAGAATCATTCTTAAAAATGGTTTTCAATTATTTTTTTATGAACAAAATTATTCTAATCAATATAATTTGTTCTTGTATAATGTAAAAGTTTTCAAAGAATTATCCATATGTTCAATTATTGCTTAGAACACTTTATAAAAATAATTAAAAACACCTTAAATTTGTTCCAAAAAATAATTTGTTTTTAGAACAAATTCTCCAAATGTGTTTCTAATTAAAAAACCATTTTTCATACTAAAAAAAAAAATTAAAAATAGTTTTCAAACACCCAAAGATATTTAATTGATATATCCTTGATTATCAAAATAACAAAAATAACCAATTGAGGCCCAATGTTATGGGTTTTAGGCTTAGAAATACTGGTTTTGGGAGTCGGCCCATTGTCCACACCAGTTTTGGGCTACCATGGGCCGACCTTTGTGTAACCCAATGGCCTGAACTAGCTTGTCTTCTTGTGATTTTCAAGATCGTTAGAATCATGTTGCAATTGGAGCCCACTTTACTCATGTGCCCTCCAAGATTAGATACTCCAAAACAATTCATTTGATGATTTCATTTGATAAATAAAATTTCAAAATTTAATGCCCCTTAGGTTAGGCGTAACCCTGAGCAAATGGGCCTTCATCATATCAATCCAAAACAAAATTGGAGTGCACAGAATGGTCTATCTATTGGCCTCGTGCATCTTACGGTTAACTATTTGGAACACCAAAAGCTAATTTGAACCTCGGAAAGAGGGGAAAAAAATGAAGTTGGCTGGAGAAGATTATGCCAAGTCTCACATTCCCATTTATAATATAGATTTTATAGATGAAAGGCCCAAGAAGTCTCCTAATGGGCCACTCATCAGAAGGTAGATGGGATGAAAGACCCATTGCTGCCCAGTCGACTCATAAGTCTCCTTCAGTGGTTAACTTTTGCACTTGACCCGGACTCTTCTCCGTATCTTGCTTCTGGAACAGAGTCAAGAGATGGCTTCCTACCCCTTGATGTCCCCCGTGACACGTCAATAGAAAGGAGTTCAATGCTCCCACTCTACCCCGGACTAGGAGGACTGTGGATGGAAAGAAAGAGCGGAGTAATTTCGAGGCAGGCGGCATTGCTTTCTCTAGCAATGAGGTGGGAGGAGTCAGGAGTGAGAGGGTGGTGAATTTTGTGGGTTTAATAGAGGAAATGCCCAAGGAGTTTCGGGCTGGGCCCTCGTCTAGCTTCCTAACGACTGCCTTGCCTTCCAGTCCAACGCCTCTCTGTACTCCTTTCCCACTTGCCACGACCCAATGACCCAATGTCTTCCCTTGAAGACCTTCTCCCTCCCTTGAGAATCATTTAAATGCAACAGTACTTATATATATGATTTAATTTTATTTTTCAGTCAGTCAGCAAAATGGAGAGACCTTTGAGGTGATTAATTTCCTGATGTTGCGTGATCTGGAAGTCTTTCAAATGGAAAAGTCCAGTACACTGAAACTTATGCGCCAATAATAATAAAAATAATAAAAATTGGAGTTGGGTATATGCTTACGATTTAAAACATGGTACCACTTTTATTATCAAAATAAGAAAAATAAGCAATTGAGGCCCAATGTTATGAGTTTTAAGCTTAGATATGCGGGTCTTGGGAGTCGGCCCATTGTCCACACCAGTTTTGGGCTAGCTTGGGCCTACCTATTTTAACCCAATGGGCCTGAACTATCTTGTCTTCATGAGCATTCAAGATTGTTAGAATCATGTTGCAATTGGAGCCCACTTTAGTCATGTGCCCTCCAAGATTAGATACTCCAAAACAATTCAATTTGAGGATTTCATTTGATTAATAAAATTTCAAAATTTAATGTTCCTTACATTAGGTGTAACCCTGAGCAAATGGGTCTGCATCATATTAATCCAAAACAAAATTAGAGTCCACACAATGGTCTATCTATTGGCCTCATGCATCTCATGGTTAACTATTTGGAACGCCAAAAGCCAATTTGAACATCGGAAAAAGGGGAAAAAATTGAAGTTGGCTGGAGAAGATTAAGGCAAGTCTCACATTCCCATTTATATTATGGACTTTATTGGGGACATAAATACCAAATGAAAGGCCTAAGAAGTCTCCTAATGGGCCCCTCATCAGAAGGTAGATGGGAGGTAAGATCCATTCGGCCCAGTCCTACGTGACTCATAAGTAGTTGACTGGTTTAACTTTTGCAGTTGACCCGGACTCTTCTCCGTATCTCGTTTATGGAACAGACCTTCCTACCCCTTCATGTCCCCCGTGAGACGAGTTCAATTCGCCCACTCTACCCCGGACTAGGAGGACTATGGATGGAAAGAAAGAGCCGAGTAATTTCGAGGCGGGTCGCATTGGTTTCTTTAGCAATGAGGTGGGAGGAGTGCAAGGGTGGTGAATTTTTGTGGGTTTAATAAACGAAAGGCCCAAGGGGTTTCGGGCTGGGCCCTCATTTTCTTTCCTATCTACTAACGACCGCCCTGCCTTCCAGTCAACGCGGCTCTGTACTCTTATATAGGGCACTGCCCTCGCCATTTTCAGCCATATTCTTCAACATCAACAGCTGCTTGTTCAATTCTTTATATATCTTTGGAATTCGATCCATTCTTATATTCTTCTTTATTATTATTATTATTATTATTGCGATTTTATTTATTTTTCCATTGAGGTGATTGTATGGGGGCCAGAGACAGGACTCACGTTAGCCATCCGGAGCACCCACTGGAGCTAAAAAAGTACAAAAAGCCTTACACTTGCGACGGATGCAAGGAGCCAGGATTCGGATCAAGATACAGATGTGAGGCCTGCGACTTCGATCTCCACAAGGACTGCATGTTCCCTGCTGAAACCACTACCCATGACTTCTTCGGAAACGCCACCTTCAAATTTCACCTTCGACCACCCAATTCAAAGTGCAAAGAGAAGCACTGCAGGAACCACTGCAGAACATCCTGTGATGCCTGTGGAAAGGACGTGGAGGGCTTTGTTTACCACTGTGCGGCACGCGACTTGGATTTGCATCCATGTTGCCGAAACCTTAAGACTAAAATGGATATCAACGGCGAGGGGTTTCGGCTTCAAGATAAGGTGTCAAGGCGGTGCAATTGGTGCGGGAAGAAGAAGCTTCAGGGCGGAGGCTCAGACGTCCAAGGCTGGGCTTACGCATCAAGCAACGAACACTACTATTTTCATGTGGGCTGTGTGCCGGAGATGATGCGGGATGCTTGGCAAAATGACGGTGGTAGTGGCAATGATGATGATAAGAGTGTAGCAGCGGTGAGTAAAATGAAGATGCAGCTGCAACGCAATTCAAAGGGAAATAGGGGGAGAGGAAACAAGTATTGGAAGATGTTGAAGTCAATCTTGAAGATTATAGTGTCTGTTTTATTAGGGGATCCAATAACTCTCACTTGTGTGGTTGCAGAGTTGCTTCTCCCCAAGTAATATTTTATATTTTTTAGGTTTATGTTTCATTTGTACGGATGAGTGTTAGTTTGCATTCAGCTTTGATAATTTTATTTAGCTTATCTCCAAGACCCAAATTTCGGGTAACTTAGAAGCATGAACCAAGTAAAAGGAGGGTTTTCCTTGTCTAAATTCGCAATCAATTAAAACATCTTGAATTTGTTTTTTCCAAAAATAAATCACAATTTAAATCAAAACAAAACTTCAATTTACCAATATAGAAACCAATATTCAAAAGTAACATGAGAAAGTAAAAATCATTAAAGTCTCTCTGTAATAAAAGTTCACAGTTTGAACAAGTTTAAACAAAATAAAGTCAAAGTATAAATCGTGGATTTAGGGTTCGTGAAATTGAAATCCAATGGCACAACAACAAAGAGACCCCTAAAACAGATCCAGAAAACACAGGGAACAAAAGAAAAGCAATTTTTTTTGGTTTTCTTTGGGGGTTTTGAATGGATTTTCTCGGAAATCAAACGAGGATGAATTTCCCCGGAAATCGAATGGGGGATGGATTTTCTTGGGAATCAAACGGGGGTTGCAAAAAAAAATAATAATAACATGATTAGATTATGATTAGATTAGTACCTACGAGGATTGAGATTTGAGAGTAGCAGAGGAAAATAGGGCTTTTTTTTAGGGATTCTCTCGTTGGAGGACAACTTCAGAAAAGGGTTCTTGATGCCCGAGAGAGAAGTGGTGCCTTTTTTATTTTTTTATTTTTAGATTTAGTGAAGATAAAAAAATAAAAAATAAAAAATAAAAAATCATGAGAACAATTTTCCACCCTCTATATAAATAATTATTAATTATCAACCTTATTTTGATTATTAAATAAATTAATATTAATAGAAAAATGTTATCACATATTTTTAATAAAATTTTAAAATTAAATCTCAAAGATATTTTATATAAATTAATTTAATTTTCATTTAAAATATAAAAATATGTTAATAAAAGTATTTTAGAATTTTAAAATAAATATTATCTTCAACAGATGAACTCCCTCATCTAATAATATAATGAAACCACATCGATATCTTCCTCAGTATAAGGACTATTGCAATCTTATATGTATTATATTTATATATAAATTGTTTTTATTCAATAAAATTAAATATTTCTTAACTCAATTTAACTTTATACACTTTCAAAATTCATATATATTATTTTTAAAATTCAAATATCGAATCTACCAATATATCTCTGTTTACGATATTTTTCTTCTTAATAATATATTATATATATATATATATATATATAATATATATATATTAATATATCAATTACACTTACAAGATAACTTTAAAATGTGTATTCTTACTTATTTTATCATTTTTTGAAGTTTTTTCAAGCATTCCTATTAATTTTAAATAATTTTCACTCCACCGATATTTATGAAAAAATAACCACCGATATTTCTCTAATATTTCTGATATATCCGTAAAAACCAATATTTCAATCCTTGATAATTATGTTAAAACTTTCTAAGCTACTCCAAAATCTCATAGGACACAGGGCATTTTGATGCCCTCTTTGTTCTATTGATGGTCCTTAAGAGCAATATTTGCATTTAAAAAGTTTCAAGAAATAAGAAATGAACATTTTCACATTACTCAGTAAGGTGTCTTACGAGTTAATTGGTTCTACTAAGGTTCAACGATATACAAAATAAAACATTCAACTATTAAATAAATAATCTAAACATTTTATTTGATCTAATTATATCATTTCAACAATTAAATAAAATGCATGTAAAGATGTGATACACAGTCATATAATGTACTCTTATTTTTGGCTTTATTGAAGAATACGCGTTTGTACCTAAATATACTCCTCATTTAGAGTATCCTTGAGGTAAACTTTTATGTATTTCACTCTCTTCTTAATTCGCATCTCACGAGCCTTTACTTTTTATCATCATTTTTTTTTCCCATTTTATGCAACATTTCAACAATTTTTGTTTTTCCTCTACATAACCATGATACATATGAAATACAATAATTTCATATATCATTATCCATAATTTTTCAAACAATTTTCTTTTTATTAAGTCCAACATAATAATTTATCCGTTGTTACCCTCAAATATCAAAGAAAATTCACAATAATTCAAATATCAATAAAACATAATTTATACCATAATTTTATTTATTCCTAACAATCTCAATAATTTTTAACACCTAATACAATTATTATTTTTTCCACATTTAAATCACCAAAAAATCTAAAAAAAATTCCCAATAACACAAATATCAACAAAACACAATTTATAACTTAATTTTATTTATACCTAACAATCTCAATAATTTTTAACACCCAATACAATTATTTTTTTTCCACATTTAAATCACCAAAAACATCTAAGAAAATTCTCATTAATACAAATATCAACAAAACACAATTTATACCCTAATTTGATTTATTCGCAACAATCTCAATAATTTTTAACACCTAATACCATTTTTTTTTTCTATATTTAAATAACTGAAAACATCCAAGAAAATTCTCAATAATAAAAATATTAACAAAACACAATTTATAACATAATTTTATTTTTTCTCAACAATCTCGGATCATCTAACACAACAATTTTTCTACCATTAAATAATTCCAAAGTCACAAAAATTTCCAAAAAAAAAAAAAAAATACTACCTATTTATCTTCCAATAACAAAATCTTTAAAATTTTTCAACAAAAAAAAAAAAAAAAAAAAATTAGAAAGAAGATTTAGGTTAAACAATCCGATTGGAAAATTCGACCAGGACACCGTAAAAACGTTCCTAGTGTTGAGAAACCAAGTAGTTTGCCGGTTGAAATGATGCGCCGAAGGTGAACGACGGTCTCCAACTACACTAGGCCCAGCAACTCCCCCTTTCTCCACTAAAAGTGGCCTGCCACGCCAAACCTATATATATATATATATATATAATTTAATTATTTTGTTTTTCTTTTTTCCTTTCCCAATTCATTTAATTTCCTAATTTTTTTTTCAACTTCACTCCATTTAATAAATTCTCAAATTCAAACCCAAATTATTTTAATTTTCTATAATTTATTAATATTAAATAATTTTATATTATTGATTTTTCTCTTATTTCCTTTTTGTTTTTATTTTTTATTTTATAAACTTCGATTTTTATCATTCTAAGAAATTTTTTGCAATGTGATATAAAATTTATCAAATTTGATTGATTAATAAAATCTTTCGAATTCTATCGATCTAAAATTTGACACATGTTCTCAATCTGTATTTATTACAACAAAAGAGATATAATATGCCAAAAGAAAAGTTTTTGAAGCAACATTCAATAATAGATTCAATGATCAGCGTTATTTATACCACGTCAACTCTGGATTAATTTGCAAGAAATTTACAAAATTAAATAAATCATATGAATTAATTAAGGTGTTGAAGGATGGACCCCACACGACTAATCTCTGAGTCCTAATCTTCCGCCTGACTTATGGTCGCACGTTTTCCACCGACCAGATCGGCTGTTCCTCGATTTATTTTATCAATTGTCAATAATTTGTAATGATTCGTGTAGTCATTTTCGATTTTAGCAAGTGAAAATAATTGGCAACTATCCAATCTTACTGGGAGTTGTTAGAAAAAGTATAATTGAAGTGATGGCGATGGGCCTACTGATAGTTGGCCTACTTTGAAGCCAAAAAGAAGAGAAAGGAAAAGACATGTTGACCCTAGAACGAGTCTTCTTCATGAAGGTCTCGAGCATGAATTAAAATTTGGCACGTTATTGTCGTCTTTCGGTGGATTATGGTTTGTAGGGCTTCACACGTTATGGTCCATTGTGTTAGAATTTTTTATGTGTGGACTTACATAATTAATTTGATAATATCATAAATCAGTGTTAATTTATTTTTTTGCATGTGGTCCATAATGGGACTGGACACATACTGTTGCTTGATTTTTATGGCTCACCCTAATTCACTTGACTGGCCATTAAGTCAAGTCGTCCAACTAAAGTGTGTAATGTGCAATAATATATATATATATATATATATATATATATATATATAATATATGTATTTATTTGTATATATATATATATATAGAGAAGTGTGTGCCTTTTTGAGTAGCTACTCTCTTTCTTCTTTTGAAGAGCACTCCGGCAACACACGCACACACTCCACTTTGGACTGAATTTGGGAGACAAGGGAGAGCTCATTGATCGTTCATCCTCGGAGCATCACGCACCCGGAAAGCAGATCATTGACATCAAAGGGAGCAGAAATGGCTTCCCAAAGCACGAACCAAGGTAACCGATTGAATTTGCTATTAAATGCATGCTTAATTGTCAACATGTGATCCTATGCAATTTAAATTCTCATCAATTGGTATCAGAGCGTGCATGATTGACATTGAGCTGCAATTTTGGATTAATTTTGTTTTCCCGTTTCTGGTTGCGGAAGACAATTTTTTGGGGTTTTTTCGTTTGTGTTAATTCTTGGTTTTCAAGCCCGATGAGGTTGGAAACTGTAGAGAATATTGTTTGGAGCAAAACCATCAATTTTGTGATTTTTGGAGCTCATTTGATGATATTACGAAATTAGGGTTTTGTTTGGTTCTTGCTTTTATGAGGTTTTTGTGCATTTTTTGGGTTTGGATGAAGAATTGATGTTTGAGGAAGGAAATCTAAGTATTTTGTCGAAAAATGCGTGAAATTTTGGGCGAAAAATTTTTTTTTTCTTCTTCTCCAGACCAGGTCGTGCTCAGCGGGGGAGAAGATGAATAGTAGCATGCTGACGTCATCATGACGTCATAAAAAAAAAAAAAAAAAAAAAAACAAATTTTTTTTTTTGTTTTGTTTGCCTTGGTATTCTTGGATTGATTATGCATGTGTTAGAATTATTATGCAATTGTTAAAATTGACTTTATTGGATAAATTATTATAATTATTGGTTTTATGGTATAATTTTTTATTTTGTACCAATAATGTTGTCCAAGGTCAATTTTGTTAACTATTTGAATTTATTGTGGCAATTTATAACACTTGAGTGATTGCCTATCGCAATTCCAAGTGTGTCAAGTTGCGCAAATTGAATATTTTAGTTTATCATGACAATAGTGAACATATAGGTGGTTGCCTATCGTGACCCTATATGTGTCAATTGTCTTTGCTGAGATTCTTTAACTCCACATTTAATCATTTTATTATTGTGATTACTAGATCCATACGGGTATTGTAATTGTCCTATCGATAATAACAATGCTTGGTAGGATGCTTAGATTGGTGAAGGAAATTAATTGTATATTATGAACCGTACTAATTTTCTTTGCCCTTTCGTAATAAAATTAGTACATCTTGGTTGTAATATTTAATTAGTTGTCCTTACCGCCGTGGAATTTTCAAAATTCCAAGCTATTGCTAAATTGAGAAATTATGGAAACTAGCAAATGCATGATATTGTAATAACATGCATAATGTTGAATTTTGCTATTTTCCAGCTACCAGCAATCCTGGTATTTCTCTGCAATTATCTGCCATCAAACCTCTTACTGGAAATAATTTTGAAGAATGGTATGAGTCCTTTAACGTGCATATGACTCTGCAAAATCTGGACTTGGCTTTGAGGGTTGATGAGCCAAGTAAGCCCACTGATGTGAGCTCTGCAGATGAAAGATTATTTTATGAAAGATGGGAGCACTCCAACAGGAGTTGTTTGATGGTGATGAAATACACTATGGAAAAATCTATCAAAGAATGCGGGCCAAAGACGGAAAGGGCCAAAGACTTCTTGGAATATGTGAAGGCCACTTATACCAAAGTTGATAAGGCAGAAATGGCAACTCATTTGAAGCTTCTCACAACTACTGTATATGACGGAGTCAGTGGGGTTAGAGATCATATCATCAAGCTAAGGCACTACTTCAACAAGGCAAATGAGATGAAAGTGGAGTTGGGTGAAAAATTTCTGAAATGGTTGATACTTGAGTCTCTTCCTGTTTCCTTTGATGCAGTGAAGTTGACTTACAATGCCTTGAAGGAAGAATGGACTCTGGAGGAGTTGATGTCCATTGTAGTGCAACATGAAGTCTCACTGAAGAAAAATGAGACTCGCTCCCTTGCTCTTGTAACTGATCAAGCCAGTAATATAAAGAAAAAACCTCCACACAAGAATTCTGGAGGCTCTAAGCAGTTCAAGAGAAAAGGGAATTCAAATCAAGGAACCTCCAATGCATCAGCTTCTTCTAATACTGCAAAGAGGAGAAATTCAAAGGGAAGTGCAACTTTTGCCATAAGATTGGCCACAAGCAAGCTGATTGCTTCAAATTTAAAAATTGGCTAGAGAAGAAAAAGAAAGGTGAAATTGTGGTTGTGGTTAATTTGAATGCAAACATGATTGAGACAAATATTGTTGATGTTCATGCCAATTCTTGGTGGTTAGATACTGGTGCCACTATTCATGTCACTAATTCTTTGCAGGAGATGACAAACAGAAGGAAGCCGTCAAAGCATGAAGAATGTGTGTATATGGGTGACGGAAGCAAAGTGAAAGTGGAATTTTTTGGCATGATAAAGCTGAAGTTGATCACAGAAAGTTTTTTGTTGTTACACAATGTGGCTTTCATACCCTCACTTAGGAGGAATCTGATTTCTGTATCTTCTTTGGATAGACATGGTTATTCTTTTCACTTTGGAGGTGGAAAAGTGGATATTTTTTGCAACTCAGTCTTAATTGGCAATGGTGTTTTGTTTGGAAATCTATATAGTCTCAGTTTGCATCATGGTTTATTATGTGATTCATCTTCTGTTAATTCTGTTGTTGGTTGCAAGCGTGCTAGAGTGAATTTGAGTTCTTCCATGTTGTGGCACAACGCCTAGGTCATATTTCTAGGCAAAGATTAGAGAGATTGGTGAAAGATGGTGTGCTTTCTAATCTTGATTTCTCAGACTTCGAAACTTGTGTTGTTTGCTTAAAGGGGAAGATGACAGCAAAGACCAGAAAGGAGAAGATTGATAGGTGTGGAAGTACTTTAGACTTGATCCACACAGATATATGTGGTCCTTTGTCACCAACTGCTTTAGGGGGTTATAAATATTTCATCACTTTTATTGATGATTTCTCTAGATTTGGTTATGTTGAACTAATCCATGAGAAATCTGACTCCCTGAATGTGTTCAAAGCCTTTAAGGCTAAGGTGGAGTTGCAGTTAGGAAAGCCCATTAAAGCTGTGAATCTGATAGAGGTGGTGAGTATTATGGGAGATATGATGAGACTGGACGGAATCCTGGACCTTTTGCTAAGTTTCTGTTGGAATGTGGCATTGATGCAAGATATACATTGCCAGGCACTCCTCAACAGAATGGGGTTGCAGAAAGGAGGAATCGCACATTGTTAGATATGGTGAGGTGCATGTTGTCCAATTCCTCTTTACCAGAATTTCTGTGGGGTGAAGCCTTAAGGACTGCGGCATATATTTTGAATCAAGTGCCCAGTAAGTCTGTGCCTAAGACACCTTATGAGCTATGGTCAGGAAAGAAACCTAGCCTTCACCATTTCCATGTTTGGGGATGTAAGGCTGAGGTTAGGCCCTATAACCCACAGTCAAAGAAACTTGATCCTAAAACCATTAGTGGTTTCTTTGTTGGCTATTGCATTGGATCAAGGGGTTCCAGATTCTATTGTCCATCTCATACCACCAGGATCATTGAATCAGACAGGGCTGTATATTTTGAGGATGAAGTTAATGCTGATCCAAATTTTGTGCCTCGTGAGATACCTTTGGAGAAGAGCATGTTGTGATTCCTTTTCCTACTCTCATGTTCCAAATATGGATGTTCCTATTGTCCAACAGCCAGCCGCTAATCAAGGAGAACATAGTGATCAAGTGGAATCCGGGCTTCCTGTAGATGATACTGTTGTTAATGAGGTTCCTTTGAGAAGATCACAGAGGGTTCGTAGGCCGGCTATTTCAGATGATTATATGGTTTATTTGCAGGAGCATGAGTATGATGGTTATGATACTTTTGATCCAGTCACTTACCAAGAAGCAATTCATGTCCTCAATTCATATCTTGGAAAGAAGCCATGGATGATGAAATGAATTCTATGTATATGAATGGTGTTTGGGACTTGGTTGAATTGCCACATGGTTGTAAACCAGTTGGGTGTAAGTGGGTCTTTAAGACCAAACGTGATTCTAGCGGGAAAATAGAGAGATATAAAGCTAGACTTGTGGTTAAAGGTTATAGTCAAAGAGAAGGAATTGATTTCAAAGAAACCTTCTCACCTGTATCGACCAAGGACTCTTTTAGAGTGATTATGGCCATAGTAGCTCATTTTGATTTGGAGTTACATCAGATGGATGTCAAGACAGCTTTCTTGAATGGTGATTTGGATGAGGAGGTGTATATGGAGCAACCTACTGGTTTTGTAGAAGTTGGAAAGGAAGATTTAGTTTGCAAGCTCAATAAGTCCATTTATGGTCTTAAACAGGCTTCGAGGCAGTGGTATCTGAAGTTTGATAAGATTATCACCCAAAATGGCTTTAATGAGAATACAGTTGACAGATGCATATATTTGAGGGTCAGTGGGAGTAGTTACATATTTCTTGTTTTATATGTTGATGATATACTACTCGCATCAAATGATCCTGACTTGTTGATTGAGACAAAGCACATGTTGTCAACCCATTTTGACATGAAGGATCTTGGTGAGGCTTCTTATGTCTTGGGCATAAAGATTATTCGTGATAGGGCTAATGGAGTGCTTAAATTGTCTCAAAGAGCCTATATTGAAAAGATATTGAAGAGGTTCAATATGCACAACTGTAAATCTACTAAAGCGCCAATTGTGAAGGGTGATAAATTTTCAAAGGCTCAGTGTCCTCAAAATGATGATGAGAGAGAGGAAATGAAGACCATTCCTTATTCATCTGTGGTGGGCAGCCTTATGTATGCTCAAGTATGTACACGCCCTGATATTGCTTTTGTTGTGGGCATGTTGGGAAGGTACTTGAGCAATCCTGGGAGTCAACATTGGAAAGCAGCTAAGAAGGTCCTTAGGTATTTGCAAGGAACTAAGGACTTAATGTTGACATATCAGCGCACCAGCTTACTTGATGTAGTTGGGTTTTGTGATGCTGATTTTGCTGGCTGCATAGATGATAAGAAATCCACTACGGGTATATTTTTATGATGGCAGGAGGAGCTGTATCTTGGAAAAGTGTCAAGCAGACACTTACAGCATCCTCAACTATGGAGGCAGAGTATGTGGCATGTTATGAGGCTTGTTGTCATGCTATGTGGATGCGGAATTTTATTTCAGCTTTGGGAGTTGTTGACTCCATTTCTAGACCGCTGAAATTATTTTGTGATAATTCCGCAGCTGTTGCTTTCTCCAAGAACACTAGGAGTATTTCTCGCTCCAAACATATTGATGTAAAATTCTATTTTGTTAAGGAGAAAGTGGCAGAGTCTCTTGTTGATATTGAACACATGTCCACAAAAAGTATGTTGGCGGATCCATTAACAAAAGGCTTACCCATAATTGCATTTCAGGAACATGTATCTCAAATGGGGTTGTTGGAAGCCTAGGTTGTATTAAGTTAGTGGGAGCCATTTTTTGGTATTGTAATACTATGTTATTGTTGAAAGGATTGCTATTATTGTACATTTCCCTATGAATCAAGCAATGAAGCATATATGATTGCTTTTGATATTTATTTATGATGAGATTCTATGGACATTGATTTATGATTATTATATGTTGTGATATTAATTATGTAGTCCAAGGGGAGAATTGTTAGAATTTTTATGTGTGACTTACATAATTAATTTGATAATATCATAAATCAGTGTTAATTATTTTTTTTGCATTGTGGTTCCATAATGGGACTGGACACATACTGTTGCTTGATTTTTATGGGCTCACCCTATTCACTTGACTGGCCCATTAAGTCAAGTCGTCCAACTAAAGTGTGTAATGTGCAATATATATATATATATATAATATATGTATTTATTTGTATATATATATATATAGAGAAGTGTGTGCCTTTTGGAGTAGCTACTCTCTTTCTTCTTTTGAAGAGCACTCCCGGCAACACACGCACACACTCCACTTTGGACTGAATTTTGGGAGACAAGGGAAGGCTCATTATCGTTCATCCTCGAGCATCACGCACCCGGAAAGCAGATCATTGGACATCAAAGGGAGCAGAAATGGCTTCCCAAAGCACGAACCAAGGTAACCGATTGAATTTTGCTATTAAATGCATGCTTAATTGTCAACATGTGATCCTATGCAATTTAAATTCTCATCACATTGGACATGGAATAACTACATCAAAGCTTGATGTGTGCAGATAAAAGCAAGTCCAAAGGCCAGCCCACTCCCCAAGTCGTGGAATTATTTTGTTTTTTGGGGAAGAGAGTAGGAAAGGAAAAGGAAGTTGGGAGATAAAAAAAAATAAAAAGGAAAGAAGAAAGCCAAATTTTTGTGGAAGAGCAAAAGAGTAGGTTTCTATTTTGAGTATAAGGGCATATTTGGTAACAATTTTTTAAAACGGTTTTCAAAAATCGTTCTTAAAACCTGTTTTTTAATATTTTATAAATTAAAAAATTGAAATACTTTTAATATGTTTAAATATGTTTTGGAAATATTCTTTTTTTTGGAGTGTTTTATTTTAAATTATTTTACATGTTTTCATATTTATTTATTTTTTTAAAATAACTTTTAAAAAATAAGTGAAAATAATTAAAAATAAAAGTGTGTTTTTAAAATTATTTTCAAAATAGAGAATAAAAAACAATTTTAAAAACAAGAGTGTTGGACAAAATATTTTAAAAATAACATTTTAAACAAAAAATAAAAATATGTTTGGATGAAAGAATTTGTATTGTTTTTAAAAACAATGTATTATTTTATTTTATAAATTGAATATATATAATATAAAATGAAATTCAAGTTAAGTATAATAATTTTTTTAATTATGAAAAAATTAAAATTTCTAAGTCCTCTTGCCGTGGACGATGGTTTGTGGGGCTTCACGCGTCCTGGACCTCTGAATTTGGAATAACTAGATCGACTCCACTCCTTGTCGAGAGAAATCTTATATATATGGACAGACAGCAGAAGCAGAAACAGGCAATTAAATACTCTTTCAACCTTTCTTTTCTTGTCCTAGTTTTCTTATCATGTTTGTAGTTAGGGAACTGCTGCAATATCCCTCTGTTCTCGAAAATCTTACAAGCATTCGTTCCTACTTTGTAGACAATATTCTGTAACATAAAAATCCAACACTATACATGTGTGCAGGTGCAGGTGCAGGAGAGCTGTCATCCGATCGTCCATCCACTCGTCGTTTGTCATGAAGAGTTGCAGCTGTGAATCCTCGACTAGTGCTCAAAGCAGCGCAATGAGAAAGGGAAGTCGAAAGGCGGGGATGACGAAGTTTTGAAGGCGGCAACAATTGCTCTCAAAGTCATTATTTATTTCGTATCTGGGTATCTTATTAATCATCATGTTGCTGAATTCTGTAACTTGTTGTAATGATTTTAAGAAATGATTTTAGTGTTTTTAATATTTGAATTTTTTTATTATTCTAGTGTTATAAATTCTAAGAATGCTGTATAGAATTACTCCTAAATGCACTCTTAATGTATTTTGATCATTTAAAATAAATTTATTTTATTTTATTTGTATAGTTTCATGAGCCAAATCCTTTCACGAGACTTCCATTAATTCCCCTTACTAGCAAGTTATGAATGCGGAAAATTCATACTCTCATGGAAAACTCGTAGTTGAGATTTTCGACCTACCTCTTCAAAGAACTTTAATAGAATGCAAATGAGTTTATAAGCCCTTTAAAAAAAGGCTTCCAAATCTTATATTCACTAATTTTTTGAAATAATTTCTTCTCACCCTTTTCTTTTTATGTCTTCCCATTAAAAAGAATTCATAATTTTTAAAAAAAAAGAAAAGGGTTTAAGGTTAGGGTTACTGGTGGTGGATGACTAGATACTAATTTTCTCAAATAAGCTTACGATAAACATAGCTCTAATAGTTCTATATTCACTAAACAATTATTATTGATTGAATTGAAAATTTTGCCTTACTAAAAGCTAAGGATTTGTTTGGCAATACATTAAAAAATAATTATCAAAAAGCAAATTTTGAGAATCATTCTTAAAAATAGTTTTCAATTATTTTTTTATGAAAAAAATTATTCTAATCAATATAATTTGTTCTTGTATAATGCAAAAGTTTTCAAAGAATTATCCATATGTTCATTATTGCTTAGAACACTTTATAAAATAATTAAAAACACCTTAAATTTGTCCAAAAAATAATTGTTTTTAGAAAAAATTCTCCAAATGTGTTTCTAATTAAAAAACTATTTTTCATGCTAAAAAAAAAAAAAATTTAAATAGTTTTCAAACACCCAAAGATATTTGATTGATATATCCTTGATTATCAAAATAACAAAAATAACCAATTGAGGCCCAATGTTATGGGTTTTAGCCTTAGAAATACGGGTTTTGGGAGTCGGCCCATTGTCCACACCAGTTTTGGGATACCTTGTGTACCCAATGGCCTGAACTAGCTTGACTTCTTGAGCTTTTCAAGATCGTTAGAATCATGTTGCAATTGGAGCCCACTTTACTCATGTGGCCTACAAGATTAGATACTCCAAAACAATTCAATTTGATGATTTCATTTGATAAATAAAATTTCAAAATTTAATGCCCCTTACGTTAGGCGAAACCCTGAGCAAATGGGCCTTCATCATATCAATCCAAAAC
Source organism: Vitis riparia (assembly GCF_004353265.1). NCBI lineage: Eukaryota > Viridiplantae > Streptophyta > Magnoliopsida > Vitales > Vitaceae > Vitis > Vitis riparia. The sequence continues at coordinate 26,323,032 of NC_048443.1, read as the reverse complement.
AAAATTGGAGTGCACAGAATGGTCTATCTATTGGCCTCGTGCATCTTACGGTTAGCTATTTGGAACACCAAAAGCTAATTTGAACATCGGAAAGAGGGGGAAAAAAATGAAGTTGGCTGGAGAAGATTATGCCAAGTCTCACATTCCCATTTATAATATAGATTTTATAAATGAAAGGCCCAAGAAGTCTCCTAATGGGCCACTCATCAGAAGGTAGATGGGATGAAAGACCCATTGCTGCCCAGTCGACTCATAAGTCTCCTTCAGTGGTTAACTTTTGCACTTGACCCGGACTCTTCTCCGTATCTCGCTTACGGAACAGAGTCAAGAGATGGCTTCCTACCCCTTGATGTCCCCCGTGACACGTCAATAGAAAGGAGTTCAATGCTCCCACTCTACCCCGGACTAGAAGGACTGTGGATGGAAATAAAGAGCGGAGTAATTTCGAGGCAGGCGGCATTGCTTTCTCTAGCAATGAGGTGGGAGGAGTCAGGAGTGCGAGGGTAGTGAATTTTGTGGGTTTAATAGAGGAAATGCCCAAGGAGTTTCGGGCTGGGCCCTCGTCTAGCTTCCTAACGACTGCCTTGCCTTCCAGTCCAACGCCTCTCTGTACTCCTTTCCCACTTGCCATGACCCAATGACCCAATGTCTTCCCTTGAAGACCTTCTCCATTGAGAATCATTTAAATGCAACGGTACTTATACATATATGATTTAATTTTATTTTTCAGTCAGTCAGCAAAATCGAGAGACCTTTGAGGTGATTAATTTCCTGATTTTGCATGGTCTGGAAGTCTTTCAAATGGAAAAGTCCAGTACAGTGAAACTTATGCGCCGATAATAATAAAAATAATAAAAATTGGAGTGGGTATATGCTTATGATTTAAACCATGGTACCACTTTTATTATCAAAATAACAAAAATAAGCAATTGAGGCCCAATGTTATGAGTTTTAAGCTTAGAAATGCGGGTCTTGGGAGTCGGCCCATTGTCCACACCAGTTTTGGGCTAGTTTGGGCCTACCTATTTGTAACCCAATGGGCCTGAACTATCTTGTCTTCATGAGCATTCAAGATTGTTAGAATCATGTTGCAATTGGAGCCCACTTTAGTCATGTGCCCTCCAAGATTAGATACTCCAAAACAATTCAATTTGAGGATTTCATTTGATTAATAAAATTTCAAAATTTAATGTTCCTTACATTAGGTGTAACCCTGAGCAAATGGGTCTGCATCATATTAATCCAAAACAAAATTAGAGTCCACACAATGGTCTATCTATTGGCCTCATGCATCTCATGGTTAACTATTTGGAACGCCAAAAGCGAATTTGAACATCGAAAAGAGGGGAAAAAATTGAAGTTGGCAGGAGAAGATTAAGGCAAGTCTCACATTCCCATTTATATTATGGACTTTATTGGGGACATAAATACCAAATGAAAGGCCTAAGAAGTCTCCTAATTGGCCCCTCATTAGAAGGTAGATGGGAGGTAAGATCCATTCGGCCCAGTCCTACGTGACTCATAAGTAGTTGACTGGTTTAACTTTTGCAGTTGACCCGGACTCTTCTCCGTATCTCGTTTATGGAACAGACTCAAGAGATGGCTTCCTACCCCTTCATGTCCCCCGTGAGATGTCAACAGAAAGGAGTTCAATGCGCCCACTCTACCCCGGACTAGGAGGACCTGGATGGAAAGAAAGAGCGGAGTAATTTCGAGGCGGGTGGCATTGGTTTCTTTAGCAATGAGGTGGGAGGAGTGCGAGGGTGGTGAATTTTTGTGGGTTTAGCAAAGGAAAAGCCCAAGGAGTTTCGGGTTGGGCCCTCATCTAGCTTCCTAACGACTGACTTGCCTTCCAGTCCAATGCCTCTCTGTACTCCTTTCCCACTTGCCACGACCCAATGATTGTCTTCCCCTGGAGTATTTGTTTTGGTGAAGGAATTCAATGCTCCCATTCTACCCGGGAGGACTGAGAATGGAAAAGAAAGAGCCTAGTAATTTCGGGACGGGCAATATTGCTTTCCTTTGCCAACAGGTGGCAGGAGTCCCAGGGTGTTGTGGTGAATTTTTGTGGGTTTAATAAACGAAAGGCCCAAGGGGTTTCGGGCTGGGCCCTCATTTTCTTTCCTATCGACTAATGACCGCCCTGCCTTCCACTCAACGCGGCTCTGTACTCTTAAGTCCTTTCCCACGAGCCACGACCAAATGACCCAGTGTCTTCCCTTGAACCCCATCCTCCATCCATGCCCCTCTCCCTTGAGAATCATTTAAATGCAACAGTACTTATATATATATATATATATATATATATATATATATATATATATATATATATATATTTATGATTTAATTTTATTTTTCAGTCAGTCTGCAAAATCGAGAGACCTTTTAGGTGATTAATTTCCTGATGCCGCGTGGTCTGGAAGTCTTTCCAGTACAGTAAAACTTATGTGGCAAGTTTCAACAATGACCCAATTAAAGTGGGTATATGTGTATGCCTTAATATTTGCATATGACTTTATCCTATATACAAGGCACCGCCTTCACCATTTTCAGCCATATTCTTCGACACCAACAATTGCTTGTTCAGTTCTTTATGTTGAGATATTAGGAATATTTAGATATTAGAAAAGTTGAGATATTATGAATATTGAGATATTAGGAATATTGAGATATTAGGAAAGTTGAGATATTAGGATATTAGTTGTTATTTCCTTATATCATTCTTTCCTTGTATCATTCTTTCCCATTCTTAGAATGGTGATTACCCTCTATATATACTCTGTACATGAACGAATGAAAGTATGAATGAAAAAACTACCATTTATCAATTTGAAGATGGTATCAGAGCCATGGAACTGAAATCCTGGATATTTTGTCGCTATGGTAGTCCGACAGCGATCAACCATCCTAAGACAAGCCCTAATATTGATAAGTCAACCTTCAAATGCACTCACTGCAATAAGACTGGTCCCACCAGTCTGGATATCCCACAATTTCAAAGCAACGACTCTTGGTATGACCAGGAAAACAATAAGGAACCGAGGGTTTGAACCATGGACCTTTAGATCATGTTTAGGCTATCAACACTTTGTTATTAATTATAATAATCGTGATCAACGGAAGAAGGATTCCAAGAAAACCTCGACTGCAACTGTTGCCGAAATAAAAACAGAGGCTAATGTTGCTGAGAAAGCCTCTGCATTGGTAGCCGCTACTGATCATGGTGGTAAGTTTTTAAATACTTTTACACCTGTTATTAATAGTGCATGGATAATTGATTCTGGTGCTACAGATCATATGACTTTTGATTCTAGACAGGTTTCACCCCTTAGACCTTCCTCACAAAAAATTGTTTCCACAGCCAATGGTAACACAACCCCAGTCATTGGGGAAGGATCCTTAACTCTTACTGATACTTTGAATTTGGATTCTGTTTTAGTTGTTCCATCTTTAGATTACAATCTTTTGTCAGTTTCTCAAATCACTGCAGCCTTATCTTGTATTGTCATTTTTTGGCCTGAATTTTGTGTGATTAAGGACATCCAAACAAGACAGACGATTGGTTGTGGTATTAAACGGGGAAAACTCTATTACTTGGACTTGCAGTCAAAGGATTCAAATAAGTTGCAACAAGCCTTGATGGCAGATGGATCTGAGGGGAGAAGAAAAAGTCTGAAATTTGGTTGTGGCATCGACGTCTGGGACATGCTTCCTTTGGTTATTTAAAAAAATTGTTTCCTAGTTTGTTTGCAAAGAGTGATATTTCTGGTTTCCGTTGTGATATTTGTGAATTGGCTAAAAGCATCGTGCTTCGTTTCCGTTAATTTTGAATAAAAGTCCGTTTCCTTTTATGGTTATACATTCTGATGTTTGGGGCCCATCCAAAGTCCCAACTTTGAGTGGCTCACGTTGGTTTGTTACTTTTATTGATGATTGTACCAGAATGACATGGTTATGCTTGATGAAGACCAAAGATGAAGTGAACTTGTTGTTTCAAAAATTTCATAAAATGATTGAAACTCAGTACAATGCAAAGGTTCGGGTTTGCGTAGTGATAATGGTGGAGAATATCAAAGTTCTGATCTTCAAAAGTATTTGGAAGGACATGGCATCATTCATCAGACTACTTGTTCCAATACACCCCAGCAAAATGGAGTCGCTGAACGAAAAAATCGACACTTGTTAGAGGTTGTTCGTGCTTCCTTGATAGCAGCAAAAACACCATATCTTATTGGGGAGAAGCAATCACATCTGCCGCATACTTGATCAATCGGGTACCTTCTAGCTCAATTAACTTTCAAACACCTCTCCAAGCTCTTACTAATGCCGTAGTTGCCCCAACCGTCCCAAATCTACCTCCTCGTGTTTTTGGTTGTGTGGCATTTGTGCATCTACACAAGCACCAACGCACCAAGTTAACTTCCCATGCATTGCAATGTGTGTTTGTTGGATATGCATTGCACAAAAAGGGATATCGATGTTACCATCCTCCAACTCGACAAATGTATATTACAATGGATGTGGTGTTTCATGAAGATTCAATGTATTTTTCATCTGAGTCTGAACTTCAGGGGGAGTACCATAAGGAAATTCAGACTCTCGATTATGATTATCATATCTCTGAGGAAGATGAATCTGGACAATCTGAACTAGTGAACCAGGAAGTGGGTGAGTTGGATATGAGTGGTCAACAATTTGGGTCCGAAGATGTCTTCACTGAAATACCAAACCAATCGTCGTCTGTTGAGGGTGTTCTTAATTTGGAACCTGATCCATTCATGAAACGGTTACCACACGTCATAATAGAGGTATTCCTAAACCCACATATGAACCTGAATTGTCTACTAAAGTCAAATATCCCATGAGCAACTATGTGTCTACCATCGTTTGTCTGAATCAAATAAGTCATTTGTAAATCAATTATCTACTGTAGCTATTCCTAACAGTGTGCAGGAAGCCTTAGCTGATCCAAGGTGGAAAGCAGCCATGAATGAAGAGATGAAATCATTGCAGAAGAATGAAACATGGGAACTCGTAGAATGTCCACCAGGAAAGAAGCCAGTTGGGTGTCGTTGGATCTATACTGTGAAGTACAAGGCAGATGGTAGTATTGAACGATTTAAAGCAAGACTGGTAGCAAAAGGGTACACTCAAACTTATGGAATTGACTACACAGAGACATTTGCACCTGTAGCTAAGATCAACACAATTCGAGTATTACTGTCTTTAGCTGCAAACCTAGATTGGCCATTACAACAATTTGATGTGAAAAATGCCTTTTGCATGGCGAGTTATCTGAAGAAGTATATATGGATCTTCCACCAGGATGCATGGTGTCAGAAAAGCAATGTCAGAAGGTGTGCAAATTGAAGAAGTCATTGTATGGGTTGAAGCAATCCCCGAGAGCATGGTTTGGAAGGTTCACAAAGTCAATGAGAGCTTTTGGCTATCGTCAAAGTAATTCAGATCACACTTTGTTCCTAAAAAGCAACATGGTAAGATTACGACACTCATCGTATATGTGGATGACATGGTAGTTACAGGAAATGATCCTGAAGAAAGAAAAGCTCTACAAAATTATCTATCTAGAGAATTCGAAATGAAAGATCTAGGTCCTCTGAAATACTTTCTTGGGATTGAAGTTTCTCGATCAAGTGAAGGAATTTTTTGTCTCAAAGAAAGTATGCCTTAGATCTTTTACAGGAGACTGGAATGTCGGGATGTCAACCTGTTAATACACCAATAGAAGAAGGTCTGAAATTGTGTGTTGAGCCTAATCAAGTATCAACCGATAAGGGAAGATACCAGAGACTTGTGGGGAGATTAATGTACTTAGCTCATACAAGACCAGATCTTGCTTATGCATTGAGTGTAGTGAGTCAATACATGCATAATCCTGGAGAGCAACATATGAATGCAGTCATGCGTATTTTGAGGTATTTGAAGAATGCTCCTGGGAAGGGAATTTTGTTCGCTAAAAATGTTGATCATCAGAGTATAGAAGTATATACTGATGCTGATTGGGCCGGTGCAGTGGATGATAGGCGATCTACATTTGGTTACTTTACCTTTGTAGGTGTGTGAACCCCACATTTCGGCTCAATGCGTTTCCCACTCGATGACGAGCTCGATTTTTATTTGAAAATTTGGTTTTTATTGATTATTTGAAAATGACTTGGAGTCGCCACTTATTTTTGTTTTTTTTTTAAAAGGGTAAACAAAATAAGAAAGAAAACCCTAAGTGCGACTCCTTATTTTGGAAAAGGTGATCTACGAAAAACCGAATCGGATTCGGGGGTCAGGTTACTTGTCGGGAAGGTACGGTAAAAACCGTAGCACCCCTCTAAGTCCCTAAAGTCGGGTCTCTACTAATGAGATGAAGCTAACATGGAAATCAATGAGAAAATCAATGAATATCAACGTGATTACACACCGAGAATCAAAGCATGCATGAGAGATGGACAAAGTGAGAGAAAATGCGTACCTTAGCAGCAAACAACAACGCGCTATCATGAAAATGAGATTAGTACAAAAAAATGATCCCAAGATATAGCATATATGTCACTAAACTGAATACAAAATCATCAATAGCAAATGTGTCATTTCACTCAATTTTATTTTAAAGAAAATTTATTTGATGTTGGGCCTCCACCAAAGCCCATTTTATTTTTTGTATGAATTAACCCCATGAATTTCCATTAATTGGAATTACGGGATTTGATTCACGCTTATTTTAAAACATTTTAAAAAACAGAAGAGATTTGAAAATTGCTTGCCGAATAGAAATTGACAGCAAATTTTTATTGGAAAGTGAGACTTTTGGAACCTAAGGAAAAAAAAAACTAAAGATGAAAAATGGACGAGTTTGAAATTATTTTAAAACAAACTAAATCTAGAAAATTATTTGAAGAATGGGGTTTAAAAGATTATTTTTTCAAAATTGGAGATGGTGAAATGGGAAAATGGCACTGTGGCCCAAAAGTGGCCATGCACCATGTAGAGAGTAGAGCCATTCTGGAGGATAACTCATGCTACTGTCTATGCCATGATGACATTTCTCGATAGTCTACCCGCTAATGAATCCAGAAGAGTAGACTTTTTGGAGCCAGAGGGACCCACAACAGCCATGGTCCTACCAGGCTCAGCATACCCAGTAACTCCATGCAGCATCAGACTATGCTCCTCCATCGATTCAAGCAATCACGGCTGTGATCGAAACTCCACTTACATCTTGGGCCTCCAAACACTTTTGCTCCTGCTTTTTCCAGGAAGACATTGATGATGAGGTGACCTGAAAACAGTCTCCAACACCAAAATAACATCGGTTTTGATGGTGAAGTGACTGATTCCAAGTAGCCCCTTTAGCTGTTGAAGGTCAATGACAATGGCTGCACCTCCCCGGCAAAGGAAATTACTATCCAGATGAGCTTTCTGCAGATGCCAAATCACCACTTGTAGATATGGCCATTTGAATCCACCGCTACTATATGGTTTGTTCCAGCTTTCAATCTCTGCCGAGGAAGACTCCCTCTTAGGAAATCCATAAGAACATACCCGTCAGCACATGAGGATTAGGAATTGATCCAGTTTTCCTATTATTCTTTTGGAAAACAACCAGTGGAAGAGGCTTTGAATCCCTCCTCTTTGATTTATTACAAGCAATCGTATCCAGTAAGGAAACAGCAACCAGCTTGCCGACAACACCTTTCTGTATGAGCGTCTACTTCTAGAAAGTCACGAGGGTCGTCCACTTCAGCGAGTATGATATCCATATCACGTCTCTCAACATTCAATGGATTCTGCTGCCCTGGTTTGACTGGATGCCAGAATAGTCACTGAATCAGGCCACGATGCTATGAGCCTTGCTTGCCCTTTAGATCTCATCTTTAATGGGGGAGATATAGGACAACCTTCAGAATTGTTGAGGTCTGCTGTTATAGGAAGCAATTCCTTTGCTGTTGCATTCAAAGATGTTGGCTGTTCATTCTCACCACTGTCCAACTCATTTGCATGAAGAACCTTTGAGGATGGGGCATCACCCACTTGAATATTCTCTTTAACTGGACGTTCACAACTTTCACTTTCCTCTATTATCTCAGAAGCGACTAAAGATCTCACCTTTGAGGATTCAACGTCTTTATTTATTGAAAATGAAGGAACATTCATGCTTGAAGAACTTCCTGGCTGAAGCGAGGCAATATTAGGAACCCCAGAAGCCAATGGATCAGATTTCTTCGGCGGAAGGGCTGCAGTTGAGACAGTTGCTGTTGTTTCCTGAACATGAAGACTCAACCATGTCTTTTCAAGATCAGATGCCAGAATTTCAGCAGCAACAAAGCTTTCTGGGAGAGTTCCTCTTCCGCGCCTGAACAACCCGAGGTGTTGGAATCTCGAAACTGAGTCATAAATTATCACCAAAACTCTACTTCACAGCTGCACCGTCCAAAGAATTCCTCTAAAGTGGAGGCTTCAATCTTTCCTCATACTTCTCTATTGCCCAAAGTATTCACCATTATAAGATTCTGCCTCATGAGAGTGTCATGGCCAGCAAGCTGTCATCTGATGACGAGAACCCGACTCAGATATTCTTAGCTGTTTAGCCATGGTTTCAGACCTTTTCTGTTTGCACGGGATGTGTCCCACTGAAACGCTGCCCACTGATCATCATAACAAGCAGGGATTGGGTACTCTGGCGCTGCTTCCGACGATGAAAACCCGACTCAGATTTGCATGGGTGTAAGCATGAAGATATAGGTATGAGGAGCAGAGGTATGGACGTGAGTGGTGATGAGTTTGAGTAGTTTTGGGCGGTGGTGTAGAAAGAGAAAGACAGTGGGATGAAATGGGTATATTTTCATGGGGTATGAGACATGAGTTTAAGAGTGAGATTATGGGTATAAAGAGTAGAAACATGAGCGTGAACGGTGATGAATTTATATATGGAGATGGGTGTAAGGAAATGAGTATGGAAAAATGATTTTTGGGAGAAAAATGGGTTTCAGGGTATGGTAAAAGGAGTCTGAAGGACGGGTACAGAGGTTGGTGTGATGAGATGGGCAGTAGGTATCAGCACGTATGCATGTGGATAGGTGAATTTCTGGATGCTGGCTAAGGCTTTGAGATGAGCTTTGGGCAATGGATATGATAGATGGTGACGATGGTGATCAAAAGGAAACGAATAATGGGACAGATATGGGAGGTGGTGGAAGGAACAAACAGTATTCTTATAGAATGGGCTTAGTGCAGTCCATTTTTTCCATCACGGACATACCATCGATACCCAATATGACAGCGACATAAGCCCACTTTTGAAGCTGCGTGTTCAATTGCAATTCGGGACCCATGAAATTAGCGCCCAACAGGTCCACCAACGCCATGTAATTCATTGATAAGCTAATTCCTAGCGTGGTCTCCAAAGGGATGGTGACTGAGAAGAAAAACACCATGATGGTCTTCACCCATGCCTTGTATTCAGCTTGTAGAATGCATCCTCTAAGCCCCATTCCTTTAAAGAATTGGTGGAAACGAGGAACAATAATGAGAGGCCTGATTGCATGGGCATTTTTTTTAGAGGCCCTCATTGACAGCCCAATCACCACTGAGTGTGCCACAATTCCCAGTTCTAGTACCTGAGCGATGATTGAACATCTCAATAGCTCTGAGGGTTCGTTATCAAGCTTCTTCGCACCCACTCCATGTCCACGTCCATGAGAGGGCCCCTGACCATTCTCTATGTGATTCTCCTATTCGCATTCTGCTCCATTCATACCATGTTTCATCAATCACATATTTTCGTGACCACATTTTCATGCCTTTAGCTATTGGTCAGTCAAATCCGCATCTTCAGTGCACAACAGACAGCACAAGGAGGGCAAACCTCAATCTTTTCCCCATGGTTCTTACATTTGTCGCTCCTGTTTAACCTTCGGCCCAACACAAACTCATCAACGTCCCTGCTACATCTGAACCATTGGGTGGCTCCATCGGTTCCATCAAATACAAGAAAACAGCCTCTGTGTCTAGGTCTTCATTCACAGAAAGGATCACAAATATAGGAGCCAAAACAACAGCTTATATTTGAAACACCCAGTTGCAGAATAAGAAGAAACTAAGAATACAAAGGAGGGAAGCTTTTAAAGAAGAATAGACGAAGGCCAAATACTCAAATGACATAAAGAAACCCATTTCATTCTCTTTTGTTTTTCTTTATATCCGTGGGTTTAAAAATCGGTGGATTAAACCAGAAGAATGCGTGTAAAAAAGAAAAAAAACAAGTTACAAGAAATTTTTCCAATATGAGACAAACAATAAAAGCACGGTTAGATCATCTTTGAATGTAAAACTGAGAAAAATAAAAATGAAAATGAAAATGAAGATGGGAGGAAACTATAATAACCACACCAAGGCAAACTCACTAGCGAGGTGAAATAGTCACTTGACAAACCAATGAGAGAAGTATCATGATACAATGGATGCTAAACCCTAATAATCTTACCTGTCAACGCTTATCCCCAAATAGCAGTTTTTCTTCGCTCCAAATCGCCTTCTTCTCCTAAAAAGCACCTCATTTCTTCTCTCAATCTCTCTGCCAGGCCCAAAACAGCAGCCAAAAGCCTCCTGCCTCCTCTCTCAAGTTTCCTTTTTTTAAAGCTGCCCGTCTTTTCTCCAGAAAACCTTCACTCTGTGGTTCCTTTTCTCTCAAGTCTCATTTTCTCCCTCAGAAAAGCTTCCTCTCTCCCAGAATCATGCTCTTTCTCACCAAAAAAATCAAACCAAAGGTCCTCTCCCTCAAAAAACGAATACCTCTCTCCCCAGTCCAACCAAAAACTCCTCCTCTAAAAGCTCTCTGCCAATATCCCCATTTCTTTTCTCCCGGATTTGCCCCTCTAACAACCTGCAGAAACAGCCACCCCCCAAAAGCAACACCACTCTGCAGAATCCCTTTTCTCTCTCATCCGCTCCTGCTAACAGCCTGCATGAACCTTCTAGAATACCCCTCCACATGTCATCCTTCCATTGGCACTTCAAAAAGCAAGGCTGATTCGCCCGTGGCCACTGAGGGTGCGACACGTGGCTCGCTGGGGGTAGTGACACATGGCTAAAAGATTTGCAGAAAAGTGAGGAAATGAGGTCCCCAAAATGGGGTCTACAAGGTGGTAATCTTGTGATATGGAAAAGTAAGAAGCAGAATGTCGTCGCTCGTTCAAGTGCAGAAGCGGAATTTAGAGGTATGACTCTAGGACTTTGTGAGGCATTATGACTAAGACTCCTCTTACATGATTTAAGTTACCTATCTAGGCAACCAATCCAATTGTTTTGTGACAATAAAGCCGCATGTGACATTGCTCATAATCCAAGACAACATGATCGTACAAAGCATGTTGAGGTGAAAAGATTCTTCATTAAGGAAAAGTTGGATGATAAGATTGTGGAATTGCCTAAGATTCGATCAGAAGATCAATTGGCCGATATCCTTACCAAAGCTGTCTCAAGTCAAGTGTTCTCAAAATTTTTAGACAAGTTGGGCATGTGTGACATCTATGCACCAACTTGAGGGGGAGTGTTAAGATATTAGGAATGTTTAGATATTAGGAAAGTTGAGATATTATGAATATTGAGATATTAGGAATATTGAGATATTACGAAAGTTGAGATATTAGGATATTAGCTGTTATTTCCTTATATCATTCTTTCCTTGTATCATTCTTTCCCATTCTTAGAATGATGATTACCCTCTATATATACTTTGTACATGAACGAATGAAAGTATGAATGAAAAAACTACCATTTATCAATTTGAAGACTTTACATATCTTTGGAATTCAATTCATTCTTATATTCTTTATTATTATTATTATTATTATTATTATTATTGTTATTTTATTTATTTTTCCATTAAGGTGATTGTATGGGGGCCACGACAGGACTCACGTTAGCCATCCGGAGCACCCATTGGAGTTAAAAAACTACAAAAAACCTTACACCTGCGACGGATGCAAAGAGCCAGGATTCGGGTCAAGGCACAGATGTGAGGCCTGTGACTTCGATCTCCATGAGGACTGCATGTTCCCTACTGAAACCACTACCCACGATTTCTTCGGAAATGCCGCCTTCAAATTTCTCCTTCGACCACCCAATTCAAAGTGCAAAGAGAAGCACTGCAGGAACCACTGCAGAACATACTGTGACGCCTGTAGAAAGGCCGTGAAGGGCTTTGTTTACCACGGTGCGGCACGCGATTTGGATTTGCATCCATGTTGCTGAAACCTTAAGACTAAAATGGATATCAACGGCGAGGGGTTTCGGCTTCAAGATAAGGTGTCAAGGCTGTGCAATTGGTGCAAGGAGGGCTCAAGAGTAGGCTGGGCTTACGCATCAAGCAACGAAGACTACTATTTTCATGTGGGCTGTGTGCCGGAGATGATGCTGGAGGCTGGGCAAAATGAGGGTGGCGATGGCAGTGGCAGTGATGATGATGATGATGGTAAGAGTGTAGCGGTGGTGAGTAAAATGAAGCTGCAGCTGCAACGCAATTCAAAGGGAAATGGGGGGAGAGGAAACAAGTATTGGCAGATGTTGAAGTCAATACTGAGGATTGTAATGTGCGTTTTATTAGGGGATCCAACCATAACTCTCGCTTGTGTGGTTACAAAGTCGCTTCTCTCCAAGTAGTATTTAATTTTTTTTTGGTTTATGTTTGAGTTGCTTGTATGAGTGTTAGGTTGCATTCGGCAAAGGCTTTCTTATTTCTTCAGTCCCGCAAAGGCGAAGAATCTTGATTCAAATATATACATATAAGCCATTGGCAAAGGCTTTCTTTCTTACAGCATATTTTTTCCTTTTTAAAATTAGTCTTTGATTAGTTCAAACCATAACGCATTATTTATTTTGCTTAAACTGAAATGGGCACTAATGTTTGACTGTGAAGCAAAAGTCCCATAAGATTAAATTTTTAGGCTTCTTAATTAATTGCCTGTATAAGGAGTACTTCCGTTGCGCCAATATCATATGCCTTCCCTTTCCTTTCTTTATTTCTTCTGTCACTGTAGCTGCTTCTTCTTCCTGCAACCTCTTGGCTCAACTTCTTCTGTCACTGTACCTCACATTCCAACAGTCAGGTGACATGCATCCATTTTCTGGCACTATTTCACTGAATATATATGATCTTTTAAATCTTCCTTCATGCCTATATTATGATTATGGCTGGTACCTCTAGCTCAATTTTCCAAATATACTCATGATTTGATCCATTCGGATTCGTCAGATAACATAAAATGTGCAGTCACTTTCTTTGTGCTCAAGTTTGCGTTGAAGAAGTCCGTTTTTATACAAAAACTAGTCTTTCATCGGCAAATCATTATGCATATTGTTCATTGTGCTTAAAAATGAATGGTTTGGGTGATCCTCTGACCTAGTTCTTCATCACAATACAGTAACAGTAACGTTTGAAAACTTGCTATAGAGAAAAAATTCCAATAAGAACCAAGTTTTAGAGTATTACTTTGCCTACATAAGATTACCTTCAGTAGACTGATGTTTAGTCACATGCCTTGCTCCCTTTCTTCTTCTTCCTTCAAATTTTCTTCTACTTCCTTATACAAAAACAAGTCTTTGATTAATTCAAACCATTAGGTATAACATCCGTTTAAAAATGAACTGGACACACATGGTTTGGATGATTCTCTGACCTAGTTGCTCATCACAAAAAGCAGGTGGACTGTTAAATAAAAACCCAAGAAAAAATTGTCTTGCTTTGCCTGTAAAGAGCAGAGTCATTGCACCAATGCTGTATCACATGCTTTTCACTTCTTTTCTTTTCCCTCTATCAGATTTCTTCTTTCCGTTTCGTTTCAATTGTGCCAAACATTAGGGCTCATTGCATCTCGTGTTTTACCTAGTAGGTGATATGTAAGGACTCCCTTTCAATGGTGTTAGACTTCAACTTAGGGTTTACTACTTTCCACCTTTTAGCTTTTGTATTATCCATTCATCATTTTCCTTCTGTTTTCAATAAATATCATTACTAATGAGCACCCATTCCTTGTGCTTTTCTCTCCATGTTCTACTAATTGCTACTTGCTTGCTTAACTGTTGCTTATCTAAAAATGAAAAATAGAATCTCCAATACATGTACCATGTACACTAGCATTTATTTGTAGATAAACTGTGATAAATCTTAGCCTATAGCATTAAAACCCATAACTTAGTATGTATTCTGTTCTGTAGTTAATCTTTAACACAAAACTACTTAGTATTTACCAAACACAAATATATGATACACATATGTGTGCAGGTGCTGGAGAGCTATCATCCACAAAAAATGGAGTTACATCCAGAAGAGATATCCATAGACAACCATCCACACAGACGCTTAAACTGAAGCCTGCGCAAAAACCAGATCATTGTGTGGGCTGTAAAGAAATAGAGTTTCATTTAAAACCATGTTACCAGTGTGAACACGAGAATGAGATAGCTCCAGAAATGCGGCTTCCATCTACATGAGGAATGCGTCCCTTCCTCCTTCCCCTTCTGGCTAGGATTATTCAGTTGCGACCTTACCTTTCAGCAGGACCCAAGAGGAAAGAATATGGTTTGGTTTGTGATGTATGCGGGAAGGACGTGAAAGGTTGGTTTTACTATGGCTTATCATGAGGGGAACCACTTCATTTACACCCATGTTGTGCCAAGCTTCCATTTAAGAGAACGGATAATGGTAGCATTGTACTTGATCTTAAAGAAAATATTACATCGGTGTGCCTAGCATGTGGAAATGAGGGTTTTTCAAATGAAATCAGGAGCTGGGCCTAAGTAATTCCCGTTGTGGAAATACTGTTATCAAGTGTTCTGTGTGAAGGGCAAAGTCGAGGAGGGGAAGGAAGAGGAGTGTGGTGATCAGAAACAAAGTGTTGGAACTGAGTGAAGAAAATTTAAACAGCATAGGATCACATGTTGACATTTAAGCATGCATTGAACGGCAAAAACGGAAACGTTCACTTTGGTTAATTCCGTGAAAGGCCATTTCTTCCTCTTTTCTGGTATTCAAGAAACTCCTCAGTACTTGATGGTGCGAGAATTACGGGTTAATGAGCTCTTCCCTTCTACACCCAGATTCAGTCCAAAACGAGAGTGCGTGCTCTCTTTCAGCCAAAGGAGGAAGGAGCAGGGAGCAAGCCATAGAGAGAGAGCCCTTTCTTTTTTATATATATATATATATATATATTCATATATATATCACACACATTATTTGAACCACCACTTGACTTAATGGGACAGTCAAGTGAATTAGGGTGAGCCCATAAAAAATCAAGCAACAATATGTGTCTAGTCCCATTATGGACCACAATGCAAAAATAAATAACACTGATTTATGACATTATTAAATTGATTATGTAAGTCCACACATAAAAATTCCAACACTGAGGCCAGTAGAGGAGCCTTGACAAGGGAGCTCACAACCCAGATATAAAACTGCGCCCTGGAGAGGTGGTCACTGAATGCTGCTGGGAGCTGGCTGTTGATATTCTCAATTTAATCGTTTCTCTCCTCTTTGGGCTGCCTCCTCTCCCTATTGGATTAGCCCTGAAATGGTTAAAAAAAACATACTAAATTTACATACCATTGCATTAGCAAATACTACTAAAGATGATGACAAAAGTGCAGGTGCCTTTGAATTCTGAATTCTAGTGTCACTTCTGTTTAAATGGCGTGTTTCTCTTGGCGTGCCTCTCATTTGATCATGAATGAACTAATTATTTTTGTATGCACGAGACTGGAACATGAATAAAATTGGCTTTCCTTTCTTTCAATTTCCTTCTTCTGGTAAGAAAAGACACTTAATTTCTTGAATTAGCCAGATTCTGCCATCAATAATAGTAGAGATAGCTAGAAATTTATTGTAGGAGTACAAATAATCGGATGTTTATTCAAGGCGGGCAAAGTCATATAAATGATACATTTTGCCTAATGGTAACTCTATTTCTCTTCCTTCAAGAAGGGCTAGAATCAAACTCAGAAAAATTCAATATACTGGGCCATTGCTAGCTAGTTTCACCACTGGCCATGACCATATTTCATGGTATGCCCCTCTGTCCAAATCTACAATTCATAGAGACTTCCTTCTTTCTTAATGAGGTTTAGAGAACCATATCATTGGGGATAAAACGCATCCGAGACTCTTCTTAAATTAATTACTTGGATAGTAGACAAGCTAATAATATATAAAAGTAAGCTAAACCCTAGATATGGACATGGGATGGTAAGGCACATGTCATACACCCCTCCCGTCTGGAGCTTCCGCATAACATAAGCAATAATGAAATCGAATATAGACTGTATTAGTTTCTCTTCGTAATCCAGCATAAAAGACGTTCATAAACAGATCATCAAGACCTCAAAGGTAGAGTCTATCGTTGAGACATGCATGCTTGATGCTCCCAAACACATAATATTTATTAATAAAGTCAACTCCTTTATTTCAAACATATATATTTCTAGTAAATTAATTATTAGAAGATTAGTTAGCAGTACGTATCTAGAAATTTATTCTAATATCTGTGACTAAGATTATGAAAAATATGTCTATTACTTAATAACAACTTGTACGTCAAATGACTTTACACTTTCATTTTTCTAAATAATAAATAGCTAAAAAACAACAAAGCCGGTGGTCATGAATGGTGGACTATAGAAGCTTTATTATTTTTTATTCTCATGCAGGAAAGAAAGGAGGGATTTTACTAGCCAGCATTAATCAAGAAACAAAAAGGTCGGTTGTCAAGGGGCCTCAGCTAATTTGATCTTCAGAGTGAAAAGGACAAATAAATATATAAGATAGACTTGATCAGATCAAGTCTTTAATTAAGGTTTGTAGCCTTAAGAGCCTTGATGTTGCCGTGTAAAAGCTTGATCCTAGCTACAAAAAACAAAGGAAGAGAAACTTAGAAGAAGAATCGCAGGTCTACAAATTTCCACTGCATATCTCAGTGCCACTGCCAACAATAAGATTACTAGATAAATTCAGATATTTTAGATAGGTTTCCAACATTTATCAAGCTCCACAAGTTCTATTTAAATTATTTTGTAATTTTTCTTTTAACAAACAAACATCTATATTAAATATCAGAACCAATCTTTGACCTTAACGGGGGAGTTTGGACTGAGAGGGAATGATATCTACCCGGTTGGGTGAGAGTTGTTACATTAATCTTCATGCATTCTGTTTTATATTTCCATCCCAAACATAAAAATCCATTTTTTTTATATTTTAATTGAATTGTGCATAGATCACTAGTCCCGTTTCAGAATATATGGCTTTTTGGATGGAGAAAACTATGGAAATGTAGTTTATATATGCTCTGGGAAACATGGTTCTGATCAGAAATAAGCTAAGGCTGGTGACCCTAACTGGTAAATTGTTGAGAATTCGAACCATAAAAGGAAACCTCTAAAAGTCAGACTCAATTTGGAGGGGAAAAAGAACTAACAAAAAGCATTAGAGAAGAACAAAGTTTAAAACTAACTTTTTTTTGGGGAAACCAACAAACCAGAAATATTGCCCAGATTTAATAAAAGAGTTGTTCTCTATTTGAAAAAGTTATATGGAGGAAGAAAGTCATACAAGAAACCACTGCAAATTTCCTAGAATGTTTGTCCTGAATTTCTCAACAGTTAGTCTTCTATGGAGTCACTTTCTGCATTGGAATGAATTTTATACCTACAAAGGCTTGTCATAAATATTTTTTTTATTGATTTTTCTTGTCAATTAGATCTGTTAGCGCGCATTGTATAGATTAATTATGTTCAGAATTTTCACAAAGCTATATCTTGGTGGTTATATGTGCATCAAGCATACAATTAGTAGAATTGATCATCATCATCGAGGTGTGTCTAACCTTTTGATTAATTTCTAGAAATGTTCAACATCTAGCATATAAGGGAGACACCTTCTAATATTACACCTTTATTAGCTTGAGATTATACTCCAAACAATGCATGGCTCAGGTGCCCTCGCTAATTTGCCTCCTTTGCCTGCTGAATTCTATTCTCTTTAATTATTTTAATAACTCAGTTTTACAAACATTTCAAAAAAATTTGAAATGTAATTGGGTAACTCCCATGTTCTTATGTCATAAGATATTGTGGCTTAGTTATTTTAAATGTTCATTTCAGTGACTTGAAAAATTTTCAAATCCTTATCCATCAACCCTAATCCTCCTCTTCCTAATTAAGTTTATATCCACAAAGTTATTTTGATTTAGGAAGGACCAATTTTATACTCATGAGTTGATCAATTCCAACTTTCAAAATGTTATAAAATGGGTAATCTCTTTCTTGGTGGTCAAGTTCACATGAAGAGGTTGTTTTCATTTAACAAAGAGAAATACATTAGTTTATACAAAAACTAGTCTTTGATTAATTCAAACCATTAGGTATATGTTAGGGTGCAATAATGTTACTCTTAAGCTCAGTCAATGAATCGCCCAAATGATGGTGATCGAATGTCATAAAAAGCTTAACATACCTTATTGGATGCTAATTAGTTTTAAGATAAGATGGTCAAAGCCCAATTTAAAAATTGGAATAAGAGTCAAAGTCATGAATTTGAGCCACGCGAATGTCATATTGGGGGAGTAAGTTAGGGTTGTTGAGGTGCAACAATGTGCTTAAGTTGATAGATAGGTCACCCAAATAATAGTGGTAAAAGACTTATCCTATCCTTATGAGATGGTCAAAGCCCTATCCAAGTATATATCATTTATGTTTCTTAAAAATGATTAGATAATTTGTCTAGTTGCTCATCACAATGTAGTAATTGTAATTTCAATGGTGGATTGTTAAAGTAAAAATCCAATAAAAAATTGTTTTGCTTTGCCTATAAATTGAGTACCTTCATTGCACCAATGCTATATCACATGCATTCTTCTTCTCTTTTCCCTCTATCATATATATTTCTTCTTCTTCTAGTAAACTCTTGGCTCAACTAGGTGGTGCCAAACATTAGGGTGATTGCATCTCAATTCCAACAAGCAGGTGAGATGTATTAATATTTTCCATCTTTCTATGTATATATATAGTTTCTGGCTTCAAAGTTAGGGTTTACTCCTTTCCTCTTTTAGCTTTTCTATTATGCATTCAATTTCCGTCTGTTTTCAATCGGTATCATTATTAATGAGCACCCATTCCTTTTGCTTCTGCTTTTCTCTCCATATCCTAGTAATTGCTCCTTGTTTACGGCTTCAAAGTTAGGGTTTTACTCCTTCCCTTTCGAAGTTAGGGTTTACTTCTTTCCCCTTTTAGCTTTTCTATTATGCATTCAATTTCCATCTGTTTTCAATCTGTATCATTATTAATGAACACCCATTCCTTTTGCTTTTGCTTTTCTCTCCATATCCTAGTAATTGCTCCTTGTTTACTGCTTCAAAGTTAGGGTTTTACTCCTTTCCCCTTTTAGCTTTTGTATCATGCTTTCAATTTCCATCTGTCTTCAATGTGTATCATTATTAATGGGCACCCATTCCTTTTGCTTTTCCTTTTCTCTCCATATCCTACTAATTGTTCCTTGTTTGCTTCACTGCTGCTTATATATATATATATATATATATATATATATATATATATATATATATTATATATATATATATATATATATATATAATCTCTAGCCCATGTAATATTGACACAAGTATTTATTTGTAGATGAACTGAGATAAATCTTAGCCTATATCATAAAAACCCAGAGTTATGCATATATAATATGTAATCTACTTAATTTGTTGTTAATCGTTAACACACAACGACTATATTCTCTTTAACCATTTTAATAACTCAGTTTTACAAACATTTCACTAAATTTTGAAATGTAATTGGGTAGCTCCTATGTTTTTATGTCATAAGATTTTGTGGCTTAATTATGTTAAATGTTCATTTCGGTGATTTGAAAAATTTTCAAATCCTTATCCGTCAACCCTAATCCTCTTCTCTTCCTAATTAGGTTTAGACCCACAAAGTTATTTTGATTTAGGAAGGACCAATTTTATACTCATGAGTTGATCAATTCAAACCTTCAAAATACTAAATTTTTTTTTTTAGTATTTTAGCTTCACTGCTGCTTATCAAAAAAAAAAAAAAAATAAAATAAAATCTCTAGCCCATGTAATATTGACACAAGTATTTATTTGTAGATGAACTGAGATAAATCTTATCTTATATCATAAAAACCCAGAGTTATGCATATATAATATGTAATCTACTTTAATTTGTTGATAATCGTTAACACACAACGACTATTTACCAAACACAAGAATGTAATACTCAGGATACAAATATGTGTGCAGGTGCAGGAGAGCCATCATCAACAGAAATGGCAACATCAATGAATTTACGTAAGGAAGAGATATATATAGATAGCCACCCAGGACACGGGCTCCTTAAATTGAAGCCTGCTGAAAAATCATGTTATTGTGGGGGGTGTAAAGAAATGGTGTTTTTTTCACAAGAATGTTACCAGTGTGAGCACGAGGATGGGCACCAGAAATGCGACTTCCACCTTCATGTGGAATGTGTCCCTATCGCTTCCTTGTGGCTAACATTTATCAGTTGCGACTTTACCTTTCAGCAGGACCCAAGAGGAAGACATATGGTTTGTGATGCATGCGGGAATGATGTGAAAGGTTGGTTTTTCCAGTCTTCGACACCAGGGGAATCACGTCATTTACACCCATGTTGTGCCAAGCTTGACTTTAAGAGAACGGTCCGTAATGGTAGCATTGAACTTGATCTTAAAGAAGAGACTTCATCAGTGTGCCTAATATGTAGAAACGAGGGTCATTCAGAAAATTTCAGGAGCTGGGTCTATGTTTCCCGTTGTCGCAAGTACTGTTATCATGTGTCATGCATGAAGGACAACGTCGAGAAAGGGGCGGAAGACGAGGCTAGTAATCAGCAACCAAGTTATGAGACTGGAACAACCAGCGGGGCCTTGGTGACAAGGGCTCAGAACCAATCTGTACGACCACGCCGTGGAGAGACGGGCCTCGATTTGTTGGAGTTCGCAGTCGACCTTGTCATTTTCCTGATTTCTGTCATCTTTGGGATACCTTTCCCATCGGTGTCTAAATGGATAAGAAAGATATGGTAGATCATTACATCAGGAAAATATAAAAATGAATAAATGAGGTGATTGATCTAAAATTATTCATGCATGGCTAGTTGATGCATATGTGGCTTTCTATAAAAATGATTCCCATCTGTTCTGGTTGCTCCCCCCGCCGTTTCACATGGCTACTCAATATATCTTTTTAAGTGTGTGGTGTGGTGTTCTCTAGGGTATATATGAGAGATGAGGTTAGATCTCATTTTATCACGGTTGTACTCGACAGGAGCATAGATGAAAAAGGTTTGTTTTCCTCTCTTCTTGTGGTGTGGTGTGGTGTTCTCTAGGGTATATATGAGAGATGAGATTAGATCTCGTTTTATCATGGATGTACTCGACAGGAACATATATAAATAAAGTTTGTTTTCTTTTCTTTTCCTTTTACTAGTATGAAAATAAGCACCCTATGGTTGGTTGTTCTTCAGGATATATGTATTGGCTTCCATTGTAGCCTGTCTGATGGCTCTCTTTTTTATACATCGCACCATAATATTACAACCATCATTCTCGTCTACGTAGACTACATTTTTCTCACAAGAAATACTGACGCTTTTCTTCATAATCTATTCAATAAACTAAGCCAAGAGTTTGCGATCAAGGATCTTGGATCACCGCACTACTTTCTTGGAGTAGAAGTGAAGCCTTTGTCTGGTGAAGTAATTCATGTCCCAACACAACTATACATATGACATACTTTGCAAAATGCTAGAAAGTTCTCCCTTTGCTACACCAATGACCGTAAAAAACCAAGCTATCTCCTCTAACTCAGAACTTGTTGATACCACCTGTTTCCTCAGCATAGTAGGGGGATCTCCAATATCTCGACCTTCACAAGACCCAACATAGTTTATTTAGTTAATAATGTGTCAATTCTTTGGCTGCCCTACTTTCACCCATTTGAAAGTTGTAAAACGGATCCTGAGATACTTAAATATCACATAAAATTTTGGTCTTCGATCGCTATGTTGCCCAAAGTTCTACAAACCTGCCTGTGTTTAATGATGCAGATTGGGCTAGTTGCACTACTGCAAGGAGAAGCATCATTGGTTTCTGCACATTTCTTGGTGCGAGCTATATTTTTTGGTGTTCTAAGAAACAACCCACAGTTCTCGATCCAATACTGAAGTTGAATCTAGATCGGTCTCCATCACAGCTGAGATAACGTTGATCATATTTCTTCTTCGTGATTTTGGCATTCCCTTTGCAAAGCCACTGCAGCTATTTTGCGACAATGTTAGTGCACTTCACATGTCAGTTAATCCTATGTTTCATCCAAGATCAAAACACATTGAGCTCGACTATCACTTCATATGAGAGAAAGTTGCAGTGGGTCATCTTATCACAAGTCACATTCCTTATTCGTCTTAACTTGCTGATATCTTCACAAAGCCATTAACCAAGGCTACCTTTCAAATATTCAGGGACAAACAGGGTGTCCATCCTCAATCACATGCTAGATAGTTTAAGGGGGCATATGCCAAAATTAAAGATCCCACCATCTCCTGTGGTCAAGCTACAGATCAAGAGAATAAAAGGGAAAATAAAAAATCCACCAGTCATGAGCGTTAACCAATCTTCCGGCGATATCAACATTCCTTAACCGGTGCAATCTCCTTGGGTAAATAGTGCATTTCCTCTTAAGTAAAATATAAACTTCCATGTATGTAAAATATATACTACGTATATTAAGTTCAGATCAATGAAAATGAACAATGGCTTCATCCATCTTCTCTAAAATTTTCTTCATAAATGGCGTCTTTCTCTTGGTCAACGAGTGTTTTTTGTTTTTGCTTTGTTTATTACCTTTTTTTTTTTTTTAATGATGAATAAATAGACAATGTCCATCCTTTTACGTGTGTGGTGTTATCTAAGGTATGTGTGAGAGATGGGTTGATATTTCATTTGATCATGAATGTACTAATTATTTTCTATGCACGAGACAGAGACAGAGACACGAATGAACCAATTATTTTGTATGCACGAGACAAAGACAATTGAAAGTGGCTTTCCTTTCTTTCTTTTTCCATTTTCTGGTAAGAAAAGACACCTACTTGAATTAGCCAAATTCTGCCACCAATTATTTTCTATCCTTGTTTATAATATTATAGTTGATTTGACACCTTTGATATTAAAGAGAAGTCATCGGGCGCAATTGATATTAAAATTATGAGCCATAGTAGGAAAATATGAAAAGTGGGACAGCTTCTTTCCAAATAGGAAGTAGGAACACGTTGCTTGACTTCTAGAATAAAACATGATTGTGAAACCTATCCGACCAAATTCTCCACACGAGACCATCAAGCATACCAACCACCCAAACTCACAAGGCACATGGCATACACGTCTCCTGTTCGAAGCATCCACATAACACAAGCAATAATGAAATCTAACTGCGCCTTACAGATGAGATCTCAACAAAGTGCCTAAAATGCAAGAACAAGGGGATTTTATGAAGGAATCACAGGCTCGTTCGATGTTAGTTTCCACTTGTAGCCAATAATGTTATCATGTGTCCTGTGAAGGACGTCATTCTTGCGAATTGGCAGAAGGGTCACTTCCAACACATTATTCTTCCTCTCTTGGTTAATTGGACATACCTGCCTGTAAAGACCTTCCCCCACCCTTTAAAATAATCACAACAAAAAGAATACTAATGAAGCCTATTAATAAATATAACGACTGTTGAAAATGAAATACTTTTTCAACCAATTAATATACATATTATTTTCACTAACAACTCTCCTTCATTGAAACCAATGACCCGTAAATGGTTTGTTCACGTGGCTTTTTAGCAAATGTTAAAGGTGGTGTTTGTTTATTTACTTAATTCTAAATAGAATCTTAATGCTTAATAGTGTTAAATATTAGATTGTTTATTTTTATAGTATTTTATTTATATTAAGTATTAAAAAGTAAAAAAAAAAAAATATAATATTTTTTCTATTTAAAAAAAAATTACATATGACTTTTTTTATTTAGTAAAAATTTTATAATAAGTAATGAAAAAATAGAAAAACAAATAACATAAATTTTAAAAACAAATTATTTTTAACAAAAAGTCAAAAAAACAAATACAATCTAAATGTTTAATTTTTCTAATAATTTTAATAGTGCGTTTAACAATAATTGTAAAAAAATATTTTTAACTTTTTTAGTATTAAAAAGTTCATTTTCTAGAATCATTATAAGACATATTCTAAGTTTTTTTAATTTATATCCAAAATTTAACTTAATTCTAGCTAACTCGTAGCCCGAAACTCTAATCTAGTCATCTAGAAATTTCCAGTTCATATCTCAGTTCCATTATTCTCAATTCGAAAAGTGAGACAGCCTTTTTCCAAGTAGGAGGTAGGCACGCGTTGCTTGACTTCTATAATAATCTAGTCAATTCCTCTCCTTCAAACATCTTTATTTCTATAAAGAATTATTAGAAGATTGGTTACCAACTAACCTGCCCTTTCATATCTGGAAATTTATTCTAATATTTTAGACTAACATTATGAAAAATATATCTATTACACTTTTTCATTTTTCTAAAGAACAAAACAAAAAAGCCGGTGGTTAGAGGTGGACTATAGAAACAAAAAGGTTGGTTGTCAAGGGGACCATAGAATTGAAGCTTCCCTACCAGCTTCATTTTCATTCATGAAAGAAATAAACGAAAAGGGGCCTAGCTGTCACAAGGGCTGGAGCCTCGCAGAAGGTTTCATGTTTAGATAGCTACAAATATATTTTTATTTTTAGTTTTACTTTTTCCCCCTCTTGCTTCATTGGACATCCCTATCTGAAAAGACCTTCACCCACCCTTCAAAATAATCACGTGCAAGTCAACCAAAAGAATACTAATAAGGTCTTTTCATAAATAAATATAACGACTGTTGAAAATGAAATATTTTTAACAACCCATTGATGCGACTCATGTTCATTCAAACCAATGAATGACGCCCAAGTGGATTTCGAAGAATCAATAGGCAGCAGCCTAAACTAATTGATGGAAACCAAAAGATTTTTTAGCAACCCCCGTCCCATTCAACCTAAATTGAAATTCATCGATCTCTAGATTAATTTATAGAAATTTATAAAATTTGCAATATAGAAATGAAATTCAATAACATAACGGGACATATATGTCTTTCATACCTTTTTAATCTCATGATATAAACTTTCAATACCTTTTTATGAGCTATAAAGATTTGTATTTTTCTCACAAAATAAGAACACTTCTGAAACTTAATAAGCTTTTGTATTTGATTCTTCATTGGTGCTCCTGACTTGAACTTAATCCTGCATGGTTTGTTATTATACTTATCCATCTTCTATCTAAACGACTGTTCCCTAGGCTGACTTGATCTTCGTACGTGAAAAGGACAAATAAATATATAAGACTGACTCTAGATCAAGTCTTTAATTAATGTTCGTGGCCTTGAGAACCTTCATGTGGCGTGTGAAAGAATGACCCTAGCAAATTTCCAGACATTTTAAATCTAGAAATTTCCACATTGACACTACAAAGAGCAAAGGAAAATGAACTTTTCTGAAAAATCATAAGTCACCTAGAAATTTCCAGTTCATATCTGGATTCCATTGTTAACAATTTATTATATAGGTCCAGACAGTTTGGAAAGGTTCACACCAATATTCATCAAGTTAATAAGTTAAATTGTAATTTAAAATGAACCAAAATAAAATAAAATAATGGAGTCATTTTTCTGTATTGGAGTGAATTACACACCTACAAAGGCCTGTTATAAAATATTTTTTTTTATTGATTTTTCTTGTTAATTGATCAGATCTTAAACATTAATCATCCTTAACTACAGATTAATTATGTTCAAAATTTTCATAAAGCTATCTTCGTGTTTGTATCCATACCAAGTAAAAAATTAGTAGAACTGATCATCATCACGGTGCATGTAACCTTTTGATCAATTTCTGGGCATGTCTGATACCTAGCATAGAAGGGAGACACTCTCGGGGTATTGCAGCTTTATTAGCTTGAGATTATACCCCAAGCACCATATTGTTCCTGCGCCCTGGTTAATTCACCTCATTTTGCCCGATGAATTCTATCCTCTTTAACTGGTTTTCAAGTAACAAAATATTAACAACTCAGTCTCACAAACACTTCACAAAATTTAATTTTAAATATAATTGGGAAAATATTTTGCCATTGATTTGGTGGCTTATGTTAAATTTTCATTTCAGTGATATGAAAAAAAAATTTAGAGACCTTATCTGTCGACCCTAATCCTCTTTTCTTCTTAATTAAGTATAGATCCACAATATTATTTTGATTCAGGAAGGACCAATTTTATACTCATGAGTTGATCAATTCAATCCTCTTTCTTGGTGGTCAAGTTTGCTTGAAGAGGGCGGTTTCATTTTAGCGAAGAGAAATACGTACGTTAGGTTTATACAAAAACTAGTCTTTGATTGATTCAAACCATTAGGTATACCATTCATTTGTCTTAAAAATGAAATGGGCACACACGGTTTGGGTGATTTGCTGACCTAATTTCTCATCACAATGCAGTGAAAGTAATGTTTTAATGGTGGACTATTAAGTAAAAACCCAATAAAAAATTGCTTTCCTTTGCCTATAAAGAGTGCCCTCATTGCACCAATGCTTTATCACATGCCTTCCCACTTTTTCTTCCTCTATCAGATTTCTTCTTCTTCTAATCTCTAGGCCCAACTAGGTGGTATCAAACATTAGAGGTCATTGCATCTCAAATTTTAACAAGCAGGTGAGATGCATTGATATTTTCCATCTTTCTATATCTATCTCTATGTATATATAGTTTACGGATTCGAGCTTAGGGTTTACTCCTTTCGATTCCTTTTCAGCTTTTGTCTAATACATTCAATTTCCATCTGTTTTCAATCTGTATCATTATTAATGAGCACCCATTCCTTTTGCTTTTGCTTTTCTCTCCATATCCTAGTAATTGCTCCTTGTTTAGGGCTTCAAAGTTAGGGTTTTACTCCTTTTCCCTTTTAGCTTTTGTATCATGCATTCAATTTCCATCTGTCTTCAATGTGTATCATTATTAATGGGCACCCATTCCTTTTGCTTTTCCTTCTCTCCATATCCTACTAATTGTTCCTTGTTTGCTTCACTGCTGCTTATAAAAAAAAAATAATCTCTAGCCCATGTAATATTGACACAAGTATTTATTTGTAGATGAACTGAGATAAATCTTAGCTTATATCATAAAAACCCAGAGTTATGCATATATAATATGTAATCTACTTAATTTGTTGATAATCGTTAACACACAACGACTATTTACCAAACACAAGAATGTAATACTCAGGATACAAATATGTGTGCAGGTGCAGGAGAGCCATCATCAACAGAAATGGCAACATCAATGAATTTACGTAAGGAAGAGATATATATAGATAGCCACCCAGGACACGGGCTCCTTAAATTGAAGCCTGCTGAAAAATCATGTTATTGTGGGGGATGTAAAGAAATGGTGTTTTTTTCACAAGAATGTTACCAGTGTGAGCACGAGGATGGGCACCAGAAATGCGACTTCCACCTTCATGTGGAATGTGTCCCTATCGCTTCCTTGTGGCTAACATTTATCAGTTGCGACTTTACCTTTCAGCAGGACCCAAGAGGAAGACATATGGTTTGTGATGCATGCGGGAATGATGTGAAAGGTTGGTTTTTCCAGTCTTCGACACCAGGGGAATCACGTCATTTACACCCATGTTGTGCCAAGCTTGACTTTAAGAGAACGGTCGATAATGGTAGCATTGAACTTGATCTTAAAGAAGAGGCTTCATCAGTGTGCCTAAAATGTAGAAACGAGGGTCATTCAAAAAATTTCAAGAGCTGGGTCTATGTTTCCCGTTGTCGCAAGTACTGTTATCATGTGTCATGCATGAAGGATAACGTCGAGAAAGGGGCGAAAGACGAGGCTAGTAATCAGCAACCAAGTTATGAGACTGGAACAACCGGCGGGGCCTTGGTGACAAGGGCTCAGAACCAAGCTGTACGACCACGCCGTGGAGAGACGGGCCTCGATTTGTTGGAGTTCGCAGTCGACCTTGTCGACCTTGCCATTTTCCTGATTTCTGTCATCTTTGGGATACCTATCCCATCGGTGTCTAAATGGATAAAAAAGATATGGTAGATCATTACATCAGGAAAATATAAAAATGAATAAATGAGGTGATTGATCTAAAATTATTCATGCATGGCTAGTTGATGCATATGTGGCTTTCTATAAAAATGATTCCCATCTGTTCTTGTTGCTCCCCCCGCCGTTTCACATGGCTACTCAATATATCTTTTTAAGTGTGTGGTGTGGTGTTCTCTAGGGTATATATGAGAGATGAGGTTAGATCTCATTTTATCATGGTTGTACTCGACAGGAGCATAGATAAATAAGGTTTGTTTTCCTTTCTTGGTGTGGTGTGGTGTGGTGTTCTCTAGGGTATATATGAGAGATGAGATTAGATCTCGTTTTATCATGGATGTACTCCACAGGAACATATATAAATAAAGTTTGTTTTCTTTTCTTTTCCTTTTACTAGTATGAAAATAAGCACCCTATGGTTGGTTTTTCTTCAGGAGGTATGTATTGGCTTCCATTGTAGCCTGTCGGATGGCTCTCTTTTTTATACATCGCACCATAATATTACAACCATCGTTCTCGTCTACGTAGACTACATTTTTCTCACAAGAAATACTGACGCTTTTCTTCATAATCTATTCAATAAACTAAGCCAAGAGTTTGCGATCAAGGATCTTGGATCACCGCACTACTTTCTTGGAGTAGAAGTGAAGCCTTTGTCTGGTGAAGTATTCTTGTCCCAACACAACTACACATATGACATACTTCGCCAAATGCTAGAAAGTTCTCCCTTTGCACTACACCAATGACCGTAAAAAAACAAAGCTATCTCCTCTAACTCAGAACTTGTTGATACCACCTGTTTCCTCAGCATAGTAGGGGGATTATCTCGACCTTCACAAGACCCAACATAGTTTATTTAGTTAATAATGTGTCAATTCTTTGGCTGCCCTACTTTCACCCATTTGAAAGTTGTAAAACGGATCCTGAGATACTTAAATATCACATAAAATTTTGGTCTTCGATGGCAGATTGGGCTAGTTGCACTACCGCAAGGAGATAGCATTTCTTGGTGCCAACTATAGGTTTCTGCACATTTCTTGGTGCCAACTATATTTCTTGGTGTTCTAAGAAACAACCCACAGTTCTCGATCCAATACTGATGTTGAATCTAGATCGGTCTCCACCACAGCTGAGATAGCATTGATCATATTTCTTCTTCATGATCTTGGTATTCCCTCTGCAAGCCCACTGCAGCTATTTTGTGACAATGTTAGTGCACTTCACATGTCAGTTAATCCTATGTTTCATCCAAGATCAAAACACATTGAGCTCGACAATCACTTCATATGAGAGAAAGTTGCAGTGGGTCATCTTATCACAAGACACATTCCTTATCCGTCTTAACTTGCTGATATCTTCACAAAGCCATTAACCAAGGCTACCTTTCAAATATTCAGGGACAAACAGGGTGTTCATCCTCAATCACATGCTAGTTTAAGGGGGCCTATGCCAAGATTAAAGATCCCACCATCTCCTGGGGTCAAGCTACAGATCAAGAGAATAAAAGGGAAAATAAAAAATCCACCAGTCATCAGCGTTAACCAATCTTCCGGCGATATCAACATTCCTTAACCGGTGCAATCTCCTTGAGTAAATAGTGCATTTCCTCTTAAGTAAAATATAAACTTTCATGTAGAAATTTATTGTAGGACGACAAATAATAGGATGTTTATTCAAGCGGGGCAAAATTATATACAAGTTAATGAAAAATTTTGCCCAAATTTCTCCCCTTAAAGAGGGCTGTAATCAAACTCAGAAAACTTCAATACTGTGGGCCTTTGCTAGCTGCACCACTGGCCACGATCATGTTCAATGGTATGCCCCTCTGTCCAAATCTACAATTCATCAAGACCTCCATTTCTGTTAATGTAAATTTTATAATATTATAGTTCATTTGACACCTTTGATATTAAAGAGAAGTCATCGGGCGCAATTGATATTAAAATTACGAAAAGTGGGACAGCTTCTTTCCAAATAGGAAGTAGGAACACGTTGCTTGACTTCTAGAATAAAACATGATTGTGAAACCTATCCGACCAAATTCTCCACACGAGACCATCAAGCATACCAACTACCCAAACTCACAAGGCACATGGCATACACCTCTCCTGTTCGAAGCATCCACATAACACAAGCAATAATGAAATCTAACTGCGCCTTACAGATGAGATCTCAACAAAGTGCCTAAAATGCAAGAACAAGGGGATTTTATGAAGGAATCACAGGCTCGTTCGATGTTAGTTTCCACTTGTAGCCAATAATGTTATCATGTATGTCCTGTGAAGAACGTCATTCTTGCGAATTGGCAGAAGGGTCACTTCCAACACATTATTCTTCCTCTCTTGGTTAATTGGACATACCAGGCTGTAAAGACCTTCACCCACCCTTTAAAATAATCACAACAAAAAGAATACTAATGAAGCCTATTAATAAATATAACGACTGTTGAAAATGAAATACTTTTAACAACCGATTAATATACATATTATTTTCACTAACAACTCTCCTTCATTGAAACCAATGACGCGCAAGTGGCTTGTTCATGTGGCTTTCTAGCAAATGCTAAGTGTTTAATTTTTCTAATAATTTTAAGAGTGCGTTTAACAATAATTATAAAAAAATGTTTTTAATTTTTTTAGTATTAAAAACTTCATTTTCTAGAATCATTATAAGACTCGTAGCCCGAAAGTCTAATCTACTATCACCACCCTTTGAATTCCATCCATGTGAACACAACTATTTCCACATACCAAAAGTCACTAGCTTCCAAAAACAAAGAAACTTCAAAGGCATTAACAAACTGAGAATTGGCTGCGGACTTTTCTCGTGGAATATACTTTTTGTCTTGGAATTCTAGATTCTCTACTCGGCGTGGAAAATTACAGGAGATGTGTTGAACATGTCCTTGCAAATCTCCCTCCTCCTTTCAGAGAACAGGAAGATGTTTTATTTATTTTTAACCATCTACACTTGCTAATTTCAACTTTCTCTCAAACTACGTACTTTCCATCAGAATCGCTTAATTGGGGGGTTTAAATTTTTCTTTGTAATAGTTTATCTTTATGGTTGTATAGAAGAAGAAATTACAGAAGAAACCACTTCTAAACTTGGCAGTGTGTTTATCCCAACTTCCTCTAATGCTGGTCTTCTATATGTGATGATGTCATGAAATCTTCAATCTTTGATATTAAAGAGAAATCACTGGAGCGCAATTATTATTAAAATTATGAGTCATAAAAGGAAAATTCGAAAAGTGAGACAACCTTTTTCCAAGTCGGAGGTAGGCAGACGTTGCTTGAGTACTTCTATAATAATCTAGTCAATTCCTCTCCTTCAAACATCTTTATTTCTATTAAGAATTATTAGAAGATTAGTTACCAACTAACCTGCCCTTTCATATCTGGAAATTTATTCTAATATTTTAGACTAAGATTATGGAAAATATATCTACTACACTTTTTCATTTTTCTAAAGAATAAAACAAAAAAGCCGGTGGTCAGAGGTGGACTATAGAAGCTCTGCTATTTGGATTGTCATGCATGTAAGAAAAAGAGGGTTTTTTTTTTTTTTCTAGAATGGCGAGAAACAAACGAAAAGAGGCCAAAAAAGAAAGAAAAGAAAAAAAGACTGGCTGTCACAAGGGCTGGAGCCTCACAGAAGGTTTCATGTCTAGTTTTTACTTTTTCCCCCTCTTGGTTAATTGGACATCCCTATCTGTAAAGACCTTCACCCACCCTTTAAAATAATCACGTACAAGTCAACCAAAAGAATATTAATAAGGTCTTCTGATTAATAAATATAACGACTGTTGAAAATGAAAGATTTTTAACAACCGATTGATCTATTATTTTCACTTGCCACTCATGTTCATTCGAATCAATAAATGACGCCCAAGTGGATTTCGAAGAATCAATTGGCATCAGCCTAAACTAATTGATGGAAACCAAAAGATTTTTTGGCAACCCCCTTCCCATTCAACCTAAATTGAAATTCATTGATCTCTAGATTAATTTATAGAAATTTATAAAATTTGCAGTATAGAAATGAAATTCAATCACATAACGGGACATATATGTCTTTCATACCTTTTTATTCTCATAATATAAACTTCCAATACCTTTTTATGAGCTATAAAGATTTGTATTTTTCTCACAAATTAAATAAGAACGATTCTGAAACTTAATCCTGCATGGTTTGTGATTATGCTTATCCAACTTCTATCTAAACGACCGTTCCCCAGCTGACTTGATCTTCATACGTGAAATGGACAAATAAATATATAAGATTGACTGGATCAAGTCTTTAATTAATGTTTTTAGCCTTGAGAACCTAGATATTGGCGTGTGAAAGAATGACCCAAGCAAATTTCTAGACATTTTAAATCTAGAAATTTCCACATTGACTCTACAAAAAGCAAAGGATGATGAATTTCTATGAAAAATCATAAGTCATCTAGAAATTTCAGTTCATATCTCAATTCCATTATTAATAATAAGATTATTAGATAGATTCAGACATTTTGGAAAGGTTCACACCATTGATCGAGTTCCATAAGTTGTACTTAAATTAATTTGTAATTTATATAGTGATTAATCTTGCCAAATTTCCCGACTTTTTCATCAACAATTAATTAGTCCTTAATGGAGTCATTTTTTTTGCATTGGAGTGAATTGTACACCTACAAAGGCTTATCATAAAATATTTTTTATTGATTTTTCTTGTTAATTGATATCAGATCTGTAAACATTAATCGTCCTAAACTATAGATTAATTATGTTCAACATTTTCATAAAGCTATCTTGGTGTGTGTATGCATATCAAGTAAAAAATTAGTAGAACTGATCATCATCACGGTGCATATAACCTTTTGATCAATTTCTGGACATGTCTGATGCGTTGCATAGAAGGGATACACTTTCGGGGTATTACAGCTTTATTAGCTTGAGATTATACCCCAAGCACCATATTGTTCCTGTGCCCTGGTTAATTCACCTCATTTTGCCTGATGAATTCTATCCTCTTTAACTGGTTTTCAAGTAACAAAATATTAACAACTCAGTCTCACAAACACTTCACAAAATTTAATTTTAAATATAATTGGGAAAATATTTTGCCATTGATTTGGTGGCTTATGTTAAGTTTTCATTTCAGTGATTTGAAAAAAAAATTAGAGACCTTATCTGTCGACCCTAATCCTCTTTTCTTCTTAATTAAGTATAGATCCACAATATTATTTTGATTTAGGAAGGACCAATTTTATACTCATGAGTTGATCAATTCAACCCTCTTTCTTGGTGATCAAGTTTGCCTGAAGAGGTCGGTTTCATTTTAGTAAAGAGAAATACGTACGTTAGATTTATTCAAAAATTAGTCTTTGATTCATTCAAACCATTAGGTATACCATTCATTTGTCTTAAAAATGAAATGGGCACACACGGTTTGGGTGATTTTCTGACAAAATTTCTCATCACAATGCAGTGAAAGTAATGTTTTAATGGTGGACTATTAAGTAAAAACCCAATAAAAAATTGTTTTCCTTTGCCTATAAAGAGTGCCCCTCATTGCACCAATGCTTTATCACATGCCTTCCCACTTCCTTTCTTTTCTTCCTCTATCAGATTTCTTCTTCTTCTAATCTCTCCGCCCAACTAGGTGGTATCAAACATTGCAGGTCATTGCATCTCAAATTCCAACAAGCAGGTGAGATGCATTGATATTTTCCGTCTTTCTATATCTATCTCTCTATATATATAGTTTACTGATTCGAGCTTAGGGTTTACTCCTTTCGATTCCTTTTCACCTTTTGTATAATCCATTCAATTTCCATCTGTTTTCAATCTGTATCCTTATTAATGAGCACCCATTCCTTTTACTTCATGCTTTTCTCTCCATATCCTACAAATTGTTACCTGTTTGCTTTACTACTGACATAAGCATATGACAAAATTATGCATGTGTTATATGTATGAAATCTATTTTGTTGGTAACCAAACGCATATGTGTAATACTCAGGATACATGTTTGCAGGTGCGGGAGAGCTATCATCAACAGAAATGGAGTTGTACCCAAGACAAAAAGTAATAAACAGCCACCCACACTCGCCGCTTATACTGAAGCCTGCTCAAAAACCATACCATTGCGGGGGATGTAAAGAGTATGAGATAGATTTACGAGAATGTTACCAGTGTAAGGACCAGAAATGCCCCTTCCATCTTCATAAGGATTGCGACCCTTCCTCCAAGTCCATCTGGCTTCAGTTTATCGACTGCACCTTTACCTTTCAGCAGGAGGCCCCCCGAGGAAAGAAAATGGTTTGCGATGGATGTGGGAAGGATGTGGAAGGTTGGTTTTACCAGTGCTTATCGCGGGGGAACCCACGTTATTTACACCCATGTTGTGCCAAGCTTCCATTTAAGAGGACGGATAAGGGAGGTATGGTACTTGATCTTAAGGAAAAGACTTCATCAGTGTGCCTAATATGTGGAAATGAGGGTAATTCCAAAGATTTCAGGAGCTGGGTCTACGTTTCCCGCTGTGGCAACTACTGTTATCATGTGGCATGCGTGAAAGGCAAAGTGGAGAGGTGGAACAAAGAGGAGGCTAGTAATCAGCAACAAAGTTCTGGGGCTGGGACCAGCAGCGGAGCCTTGGTGAGAAGGGCTCCGAACCAAGAGATAAAAACGCGCCGTGGAGAGAAGGCCCTCGAGTACTTGGAGATGGCAGTGGATATTTTCAATTTCGTGGTTCTTCTCATCTTTGGGATATCTATTCCTGTGCCTTTCGGATTGGTGATCAAATGGTTAAAAAGAAAATAGATCGTCATCGCATCAGAAAGTGACTCATCTAAAATCATTAATCATGGTTAGTTGTTATGGCTTTTTAGCAAATGCGAGCTTTTTCTCTTTTGTTTCGAGTGCTTTTCTTTTTGCCCACTTTTTCGATTGACGTGGTCAATTTATCTATGGTGTGAGGTGTGATGTTCTCTAGGTATACATGAGAGATGAGATTAGCTCTCGTTTGATCAAGGTTGTACTCGATGGGAACATAAATCAAGTTTGTCTTCCTTCCTTTTTCTTTTTCTTTTCCCTTTTTCTAATATCAAAATAAACGCCCTTGAATGTTTTCATAAACATGATTGATTGTTGTTTAGGTTCATACAGATATTGGTTTTTTGAAGCAATTTTTTTTTGATAGCAACGAATTTTCCATGAAAAACAACATGGAATTTGGGTGTCAACCAAGAAAATATACATATATATTGAAAAGTGATATAAGATGTTAAGTGTCATTCTAACAAAAGTTTTAATGCACAAAATGTTAATTTAAGAATGTAAAGAAAAAATAATTAACATCAAAATATACGAGGTTTTAATATGATTTAGTCAATCATGTTTACATCCACAGCTAAGAAAAAAAATCATTTTACTATACTACAAAGAATATTAAAAAGAACAAAAATTAGAAATATTTATTGATTTATAAAATATTTCATATTTCTCCGCTCTTTGTATTTAATCACACCTTTAACCACAAACCCTTCGCTCCACTCTTTCTTATTCCTCCTATTTCTATTCACTTCATATAATTTTCTATTGTTTTATAATTTTTTATTCTTATAATCTAAAATATTATAAAAGTATTTATAATACTTTTTTTATTTTATAAAAAAATATATAATATTATAATGATATAAGGAACTTGGAACTTTTGTCAAAAATAACAATTCCAACTTTTTTTTATATCCAGATTATTTATATCCAAATTCTACCTCACTCCTACCCGGCTGTCACCACCCTTTGATTTCATCCTTGTGAACACAACTATTTCCACGCACCTACGTCAAGGCATTTTGGCCGAAATTAAGATATCAAGTACACCAACCAGCTTCCAAAAACAAAGAAATCACCAAAGTTTTAATAAACTGAGGATTGGCTTCAGACTTCCAATTCTCGTGCGTGGAATTCTAGTTTCTCTACTCGGCGTGGAAAATTAATGAAGATGCCGTGAAAATGACTTGCAAAAGACTCTCCTCCTTCCAGCGATTAGGAAGATGATTTATTTACTTTAAATTCTGTCAATTGAAAAAACCATCTACACTTAAGAACACAATAACTAGAAAAAAATCTAATACGTACCTTATTTACAAAATTTGGATAATTGAATGAATAAATAAATATATTAAGGGTACAAAATAACGAGACTAGAGACCTAAATTGCACATATGATGCTACTTAACTGCTTGCGTATTTTTTTTTAGGTACAAATTTTGTATTGTAACTAAACTCTAATAACTAACAATAATACCGAGATTTGAATTAAAGAGTTTTATCAAATATGATTCATGGATGTGCGTCGAAGGTTTCTAATCGTGTTTGAAAAACCTTACATGTTTTATCTTGATACTAACATTGAAGAGGACATCATACAAAATGATATGTTCATTTGAAGTTGCTCTAATTTGAAAACTTCATGTATATAGAAATCATATGTGAAATCACCTAAATTTCCCTGTATGTTCATTTCAACTTTCTCTGAAGCTACTCTCCATGGAGGAAGAAATTACATAAGAAACCACTACTAAACTTCTAATTGATTTAGGAAAGACCGATATAATCCTAAGAGTTGATCGGTTCAAACTCTCAAATGATAAAATATTGGTGGCATTGGCCAAGTGTGCTTAAAAAATGGCCAATTTTGTTCAACAAACACAAATACATGAGCCTCAGAACTCGTCTTTAAGTACCCTAACATACATCATATATTTATTCTTCATGTATCTGAAACGGAGGCCTGGATGATTTTCTGGCCTATTTCGGTGGTTCCTCGTTCTAACACAGTATTGTTGATGTTTCAATGTTGACCGTCAAGAATAAAAAAATCCTCAAAAATTAATTTCTAGGGATTTTGCTCAACAATTTGTATATGATTAATCAAATATATATATCTTAAATGGGAATGGCCTATTTATTATTCATGTCCAAGAGAACATGTTATTTAATCATTTTCCTACCAAATAGCCTTTAATGAGAATCACAAATAAAATTAATACTAAAAAATTTAGAGTTTATTTGAAAACTGTTTTTAAAAACACTTTTAACAACTAAAAATTATTTTATGTTTTTTATTTTCTATTCTTAATAACAGAGTGTTTTCAAAAAATTATTTTTTAGTTGTTTTCATTTGTTTTCTAAAAACTATTTTTAAAAAATAATGGTATAAATATGTAGAATGATTAAAAATAAAATTTATTTTTAAAACATATTTAAAGTTTTTTAAAAGATTTCAATTTTTCAAACAAGTTTTTGTTCTACAAAATATTATAGAATAATTTTCAAAAACAATTATCAAAAACTATTTTTTAAAGCGATTACCAAACATGCCCCTAATTTTCCTCAAAATAAAAACCCTGCTTTTATGTTCTTCCATGAAGACTTGGTTTTTTTTTTTTTTCTTCCTATTTCCTTCCCCTTTCCTACTCTCTTCCAAAAAAGGAAAAAGGAAAACAACTTAGGGTGTGAGGTGGCCTTTCAATCTTTGACCGGGTCAGTGTCCATGACCAATCTCCATTACCAGGCCAAATCATACCCTTACACGCATCAAGCTTTTATTTAGTTAATTCCATGTTCAACCATTACGTGTGAAGCCCTACAAACCATAATCCACGGCAAAACGACCAAGAAAATTTTCCACATGAAACGGTGGGAAAGCTCCGACTGGTTAACAGGATACAAACCAGTACCAAGGAAAATGACTGCCTGCCTCTTTAGGGTTTTTTTTTTTTTTTTTTTTTAATGGGCTCCATCCTGATCCATCTTGTTCAAAATAATTTTCATCTTCATTGACTAAAAGAATTAAACAAGATAGGATAGGCGTCTTCACCTCATTTTATTTTATTTTTAAAAAAAATTATATTTTTAAAAGAATTTAAATTATATAAAAATAAATATATTTTATAAATAATTAAAATATTATAATGATTTGTAACTTATATTTATAAAAAAATAATTTATTATTATTTTTACATATTAAAAATGGTAAATAAAAAATTTAAATTAAATTATTTTTTAAAAATCGATTTATATATAATTTAGGTGAGAGTCATAAGAAAAGGCAAAGCCCAAACTCAGGTTTAAAACAGAAAGAAAAAAAAAATTCTCAAAAGCCACCCATGATTTATGTTAATTACAAATCGGTCCAACTGCGGATAGGAGAGGACGAGTCCCATCGCCATTGCCATGCCTAAAGGAGCTTCAACGAAAGACGCACGTCTTCGTGAGGGTGTATTTGTAATATTATAGGATTATTAATTTCTTTAGCCAAACCCAAACAGGTTGTTGACTCCGACTTGTGTAACCTAAAACATCAAGGCAAATAAAAATAAAGAGATTTTTAGCGGTTTATGGGAAATCTCCTGCAGCTTGCTGATGGGTCGTTGTCCATCTAGAACTCTCGTTAAACCTTTACGTAGATTCTGGGAAGTTTCAGAATTAATTCTCCCAGTTTCAGAGAAAAAGATCAACTCCATGTTGAGATAAATTTTATATATAAATAGATAAACCTCAAAGGGCATGCATCAACACCACAAATAGGACAAAACCGGGTTTGGTTCAACAAACTTTTTACATTTTTTTTTTGGGGGGAAAAATAGGCCTTGGTTTCTTTGGGGCCACACATCATTTCATTGCCCAGCCTTTTGGCCCAGGGCCCACTCGTGATGCAAGTAGGTGAAAGTGAAGTGAGGAATTAAAGGTCTTTCTATCTTACTCTTCCGATGTGGGACAAGAATAGGAACTAATTTTTTTTTAAAAAAAAAATCAGCATTTATACCTAGCTTGCTAGGTCTATGGCTTGTATCTCGGACGTCAGGTTCAAATGAGTAGGGTTGCACCAACCTGCTACCTCACCGGTTTTTTCTACGAGTTATAAAAAAAGATAATAAAATAGATATATTATTTCAAAAATTCATATCAAATATCTAATATATTTTTAAACTTATAAAATGATAAGATATATATAAAATGACATAATATTCTTCCGGTCTTAATTTATATTTTCACATTTCAATATTATATATTTTTTATTTTAAAATTTAAAATGTTAATATATTTAATAAAAGATGAAAAAATAAATATTATTGATTTTTAATTTTATTTATATTAATAAATTATTTGATTCAACCATCGATCTAACCATTAAATCGTGAATCAATAAGGTTTCTAATTCACTTAATTCTAAAAAATATTGAATAATATTAATGAAATCCTTGGAGCTAATTTTCATAATAATTGTTTTTTTAATTATTTTCCCAAACCGCCTCTCCTTATTTGTACCTCAGATTCAAAAGCATGTATGAATAATTACTTATATTTGCGTAGACTTTCATAAATATCAAATTAGAAAGTCAACCAGAGAATATACTCCTTGATGAATCTTTGTCTTCTTGTCGGACTTCCAAGCAACTTCCTCACAGCCTCTCCTTCGTCAACTATCATGCATGCATCAAAGTTTGGGCAGTTCATGGGAAATTGCGGTCATGGCCTGTCTAATCCAGTGGAATTTTCGTGAAATTATCAAACTCGGCATTATATATTAATTAAATTTAGTCAATGATAACGTATATGCCAGCCCATAATTTATGCATGTATCACACAACTACCCAACGTCAGAACCTTCGGCATTCATTTAGTTCCAGCCCATGAACAAAACACAACAAAGAAATTTTCTCAGGAAAATCTGTTGAAAATTTGCCAAATGAAAAAAAAAAATAAATAAATAAAAATCTTATTTTAGGGTTCCATGACTTTTCAGCCTTTCAGTTTCCCCACAACCCTCAACCCGCACTCTCCACACCTCCGCAATTTCCCTCAACCCGCAATTTCTCTTTCCGTCCATTTTCAAACAACATCGTTATTAATTAATTGTCTGCGAAATGGAAAAACCTTCCTTTAGAGTTCCATGACTTTTCAGCCTCTCACTTTCCCCCCTTCCAAACAACTTCCGCGGTTCCACCCCCACCTTGCCCCCCGTCACCCCCGCAATCACCCTTTTTTCTCTTTCATTTCTTGACATGTTTCTCTCCCCGCCCATTTCCAAACAACGTCCGACTTCACTCTCTCCCTCTTAAATTATTTCAAGTCAATGGTTGGTTTGTTAATATTATATTCAAGAATAACGCGTGACTGTATGAGCCCTACAAACCAGACACCTCAGGTTTCCGGAAGCAATAAGACAAATAAGATTTTTGGTAGAAAGAATAGTGGGAAATCTCAGACTTTTTAATCGATCCAACTGTGGATGGGACAGGACGGCCCTCATCGCCATTGCCATGCGTAAAGGAGCTTCAATGAAAGACGTACATCTTCCTGAGGGTGTATTTGTAACATTATAAGATTATTTCTTTAGCCAAACCATTTTTTAATATATAATATCAAAAAGATTTTAACTTTTGGAACATGGAACACGCTTAACAACCAAATAGCCAAAACCGGTTGTTCACTCCGACTTTTGTAACCCAACAACATCGAGGCAAATTAAAATAAAGAGATTTTTAACGGTACGCTAAATCCGTACGTAGATTGTGGGACGTTTCAGAGCTAACTCTCTCAGTTTCAGAGAAAATGATCAACTCCCTGTCGAGAGAAGTCTTATATATATAGACAAACCTCCGAGGCATCAGCACCACATATAGTAGTGTTGATTTTCGTGCAATAATTCTAGTGAAAAATAAAAAGAGAAACATAAATTTAACGAGGTTCAATAGATTACCTACGTCCACGTAACAGGGAAGAAGATTTTCACTATATATTGAATTAGGGTTACATAAAAGATATTTATATTAACCCTCATATAATAAAATTTCAAAAATACTCTTGAACCGTACCATGGGGGCATTGCTCCCTGCACCCCCAATCTATCAGTTCGCCCTCAACAATACAAATACAAACTTATACAAATACAAACTTGAACAACAAATGTCGTTGCTTCGCTTCACTTTGATGTTTGCCCATTTTTCTCTCTATGTCTTTCATTCAATATGAGTCATATACTATAACAAATACAATAGGTAAGCAAATACTCTTTTAACCTTTCTTTTATTGACCTAGTTTTCGTTATCATGGTTTGTAGTTA
Source organism: Vitis riparia (assembly GCF_004353265.1). NCBI lineage: Eukaryota > Viridiplantae > Streptophyta > Magnoliopsida > Vitales > Vitaceae > Vitis > Vitis riparia. Next base: position 26,281,599 of record NC_048443.1, on the reverse strand, counting down.
GGGAACTGCTGCATCCCTCTGTTCTCTAAAATAATACAAGCATTTATTTGTATAACATAAAAATCTAAAACTATACTTTTGTGCAGGTGCAGGTGAGCTGTAATCGATCCTCATGTCGTTCATCTACTCATCGTATATTATGGAGCAGGTGTACCCCAGAAAACATAACGGCAAGCTTCCACCCACACCCACTTCGGCTGAAGGATGCTCACGAGACGCCATATACTTGTGGGGGATGTAAAGAGAAAGGCCAAGGAAAAGTTTACCAGTGTGAAGATGCTGAGAATTGTGACTATCATCTTCATCAGCAGTGCTATCATTTATCCGATGGCGGCTTGCCCTCCTTCATCGAATTCCCCTTCCTGGAGAGTAAGAAATGTGACTTTGTATTTCATCAGGAAGCCCCAGGAGGCGATCAGAGAGCTTGTGATGCATGTGGGAAGGACGTGAAAGGGTGGTTTTACCAGTGTAAAATGTGTAAGAAACCCTATTATTTACACCCCTGTTACGCCCAGCTTCCCATCAAGCAAAAAGGAGAGAAGGGGATTGTGCTTTATCTTAAAGCCAAGACCTCATCAAAGTGCCTAGAATGCGGAAGTGTGAATATTTCCCAAGGACTCAGGAGCTGGTTATACGCTTCCAACTGTGGGAAACACTGTTATCATGTGGGATGTGTTATGGACATGGTGTGATGATGATCGATATCTTATCAAAGAAACTAGTGATGAGAGGAAGAGTTGCGGCTGTGAATCCTTGACGAGGGCTCAAACCGGAGCTATCACAAAACGAAGTCGAAGGTGGGGATTGTTGTTACACTGATTTTTCATCTGCCTTCTGTTGGCATATTTCTCAGTTTTTATCTTCCATCACAAGTCCACGTGTCATCTCCTTAGTGATGAAGATTATGACAGAAATATTCTCTGAAACTTCGTAACTGTATTATTCGTGTTCATAAGGACACGGGTTTCTGTTCGTGTTATAGAGAATACAAGCCTCTAATTCGTTTTGGGTACCATAGAGCGAGTGACAGTGTGGCTCGTTCTGTTATAATATCCACTTCATTTGCCCCTTTTTCTCGTTTAAAAGGAGCCGTTTAAGATATCTTTTGAGCGAGAAAAGAAAAAATTTAATGAAGAGATTTTTGCCCCAAAAACTTGTTTAAATTCATATTGTTTTAGAATACGGTTTCCCTTTTATATTTTTGCATTTCGACTTTTTGCATATATGTTAGTGTTTCTTTGTTTTGAATGTTTCACGTTTACAAGACTCGTTATTTTTTATGGTTGTCGTAATTTATGATTGTTTGGTTTATAGCATGCATTTTGCTATGATGATACTTCACTTTGATAGGTATGTTTATCTAGCCAAATGTTTATTCATGACATCACTTAGCATGAAGGCATTTGGTTTGAATGATTCTTGGTATGATGGAGTTTTAACTGTAATGATATTCGCCGTCAATGAGACGAAATGTTATCATTGAGACGAAACGTTTGTCATTGAGTTGAATGGTATCATTTAGATGCATCAAGGCATTTTGCCGATGTCATTTAGATCAATTAGGAAATTTTAACCGATGTCATTTAGATGACTCACAACATTCAGCTAATGTTATTAAGACAAATTAGGGAATTTCGGCTAATGTCGTTTAGACGACTCGAGGCATTTAGTTGATGTCATTAAGACGAATTATGGATTTTTAGCCGATGTCAATTAGACTTCTCAAGGCTTTTAGCTGATGTCATTAAGAAGAATCTCGTAATTTTAGCCGATATCAATTAGACCACTCAAGTAGCATCTTCTTAGAATGAAATAAAACCACCAGTAAGAAGGAAGAAGTCAAACTACATATTACTTATTCTTAAAATCAAGCTGCACTTTTGAGAAGTAAGAAGTACCAGTAAAGAAAAAATTTAAAGCAATACTTTAAGGCTGCACCATATATACATGAGTATACCACCACTAAATCATCATGTGATGCAGTTTAATTCTATGAATCAATTTAGGCTTGATTTGAAGCTAATGAAATAAAAACACATGAAATATGCATAGCATATCATAGAATTTATTTATCTTTCCTGAATACATATATATTTTTTTTCAAGGTATACGTTTATTTATTCTCCATGCAGGCACATGTGCAGCACTAGCCAGCGTATTATTGGAAATGCCTTAAATAAAGGGATTTTAGAAGCTCGGTTGGGAAGGTTTCTAATCTTATTATTATTATTGGAATTCAAATTAATTTTTAATGTGCATAAATTCCCCTGCATCTCCGCCATTTTTTATAAATATTTCCCTTTTTCTTATACCCTTTATTCCTTTTTTTTTTTTTTTTTTTTTATCATTTTCCAATTTATCATATTCGTTTACAATTAGCACCTAGCCACAAATATGTCAAAAAGCATAACTCTATTGCAATCTAATACGAAATAAACCATGTATTATTAATTTATGTTATTATTTTGTATTAATTATAAATTATTTTATATTATCACATCAATATCATATATTTAATGAATTTATCATTTTTTTTACTCATTAAGTAATGTGGGGTTGAATGAAATATATATATATATATATATATATATATATATATATATATAAAAGAAATTAAATTATTTGAAATACACTCATTATTAAATTTTTAAAAAAATTGATATTTTTTAGAGAATCTAGTTAAAAAAAATAAAATCAATATCTCGAAAATAAAAACCACATCCTAAGGTTATTATGTCATTTTATATGTGTAACATACCATTAAAAGCTTTATTAACATGATATACAAATATTCAATTGAATAACACACAATTATTCAATGAAATAACATGCAACTATTTATTGGTAATATAGCACGTGAAAAAATTAAACAAAAATAAATTAAATTATGTTGTAATATATGATGACGTTAATGTATTTGTATTGTATATATAATACATTTATGTCGTGCTTATATTTCATTACAAAAATAATAATTTTAAAAATATTTATTCATACCCTATTGGTAGTAATACATCATTATCAATATATTAGCATAATTCACCCAACACATTGAAATTATTTAATAATTTATATATATATATATATATATATATATATATATATATATATATATATATATATATATATATATATATATAAATCAGAGTCTCGTGAATTCAAATTAGTATTTCATTTAGTTTCAAAAGTAATTCATAATATAAGTATGTTATGAAATATGGTATGATTATATAAAACTATCATTTTTATAAAAAATAAAAAAAAGTTTAAAATTTTCCTAATTAGATTTTATTGTAATGTAAGTATACTTATATTATAATTATATAATATTTTTATCATACTTGTATTTTATAATAAAAGTAATAATCTCATTAATATTTAACATATTATATGTATTAACTCATCCACTCGATGTATAAATCAGAGTCTCGTGAATTCAAATTAGTATTTCATTTAGTTTCAAAAGTAATTCATAATATAAGTATGTTATGAAATATGGTATGATTATATAAAACTATCATTTTTACAAAATATAAAAAAAGTTTAAAATTTTCCTAATTAGATTTTATTGTAATGTAAGTATATTTATATTAGAATTATATAATATTTTTTATCATATTTGTATTTTATAATAAAAGTAATAATCTCATTAATATTTAACATATCATCCACTCGATGTATTGAGGAAAAAAAAAAAAAAGATGAAATAAATCATGTATGAAAATTGTTGTGGGGTATGTAAAGAAATGGTGTTTATTTCACAAGAATGTTACCAGAGTGAGCACGAGGATGGGCACCAGAAATGCGACTTCCACCTTCATGAGCAATGCAAACCTGTTGAGTCCTTGACTCTAACATTTATCAGTTGCAAATTTACCTTTGAGCAGGACTCAGGAGGAAGAAATATGGTTTGTGATGCATACGGCAGGGATGTGAAAGGTTGGTTGTGCCAAGCTTGAATTTAAGGATAAGGTGGATTATGGTGACATTGAACTTTATCTTAAAGAAAAGACATCATTAGTGTGCCTAATGTGTAGAAACGAGGGTCATTCAAAAAATTTCAGGAGCTGGGTCTATGTTTCCCGTTGTCGCAAGTACTATTGTCATGTGTCATGCATGAAGGACAACCTCGAGAAAGGGGCGGAAGACGAGGCTAGTAATCAGCAACCAAGTTATGAGACTGGAACAACCAGCGGGGCCTTGGTGACAAAGGCTCAGAACCAAGATGTACGACCACGCCGTGGAAAGACGGGCCTCGATTTGTTGGAGTTCTCATTCGACGTTGTCATTTTCGTGATTTCTGTCATCTTTGCGATACCTATCCTATCGGTGTCTAAATGGATAAGAAAGATGCTAGAATGAATAAATGCGGTGATTCATCTAAAATTATTCATGCATGGCTAGTTGATGCATATGTGGCTTTCTATAAAAATGATTCCCATCTGTTCTTGTTGCTCCCCCCGCCGTCTCACATGGCTACTCAATATATCCTTCTTAAGTGTGTGGTGTGGTGTTCTCTAGGGTATATATGAGAGATGAGGTTAGATCTCATTTTATCATGGTTGTACTCGACAGGAGCATAGATAAACAAGGTTTGTTTTCCTTTCTTGGTGTGGTGTGGTGTGGTGTTCTCTAGGGTATATATGAGAGATGAGATTAGATCTCGTTTTATCATGGATGTACTCCACAGGAACATATATAAATAAAGTTTGTTTTCTTTTCTTTTCCTTTTACTAGTATGAAAATAAGCACCCTATGGTTGGTTTTTCTTCAGGAGGTATGTATTGGCTTCCATTGTAGCCTGTCGGATGGCTCTCTTTTTTATACATCGCACCATAATATTACAACCATCGTTCTCGTCTACGTAGACTACATTTTTCTCACAAGAAATACTGACGCTTTTCTTCATAATCTATTCAATAAACTAAGCCAAGAGTTTGCGATCAAGGATCTTGGATCACCGCACTACTTTCTTGGAGTAGAAGTGAAGCCTTTGTCTGGTGAAGTATTCTTGTCCCAACACAACTACACATATGACATACTTCGCCAAATGCTAGAAAGTTCTCCCTTTGCACTACACCAATGACCGTAAAAAAACAAAGCTATCTCCTCTAACTCAGAACTTGTTGATACCACCTGTTTCCTCAGCATAGTAGGGGGATCTCCAATATCTCGACCTTCACAAGACCCAACATAGTTTATTTAGTTAATAATGTGTCAATTCTTTGGCTGCCCTACTTTCACCCATTTGAAAGTTGTAAAACGGATCCTGAGATACTTAAATATCACATAAAATTTTGGTCTTCGCTATGTTGCCCAAAGTTCTACAAACCTGCATGTGTTTAATGATGCAGATTGGGCTAGTTGCACTACTGCAAGGAGAAGCATCATTGGTTTCTGCACATTTCTTGGTGCCAACTATATTTCTTGGTGTTCTAAGAAACGACCCACAGTTCTGGATCCAATACTGAAGTTGAATCTAGATCGATCTCCACCACAGCTGAGATAACATTGATCATATTTCTTCTTCATGATCTTGGCATTCCCTTTGCAAAGAAACTGCGGCTATTTTGTGACAATGTTAGTGCACTTCACATGTCAGTTAATCCTGTGTTTCATCCAAGATCAAAACACATTGAGCTCGACTATCACTTCATATGAGAGAAAGTTGCAGTGGGTCATCTTATCACAAGACACATTCCTTATTCCCCTTATTCGTCTTAACTTGCTGTTATCTTCACAAAGCCATTAAACAAGGCTACCTTTCAAATATTCAGGGACAAACAGGGTGTTCATCCTCAATCACATGCTAATTTAAGGGGGCATATGCCAAGATTAAAGATCCCACCATCTCCTGGGGTCAAGCTACAGATCAAGAGAATAAAAGGGAAAATAAAAAATCCACCAGTCATCAGCGTTAACCAATCTTCCGGCGATATCAACATTCCTTAACCGGTGCAATCTCCTTGGGTAAATAGTGCATTTCCTCTTAAGTAAAATATAAACTTCCATGTATGTAAAATATATACTACGTATATTAAGTTCAGATCAATGAAAATGAACAATGGCTTCATCCATCTTCTCTAAAATTTTCTTCATAAATGGCGTCTTTCTCTTGGTCAACGAGTGTTTTTTGTTTTTGCTTTGTTTATTACCTTTTTTTTTTTTTTTTTTAATGATGAATAAATAGACAATGTCCATCCTTTTATGTGTGTGGTGTTATCTAAGGTATGTGTGAGAGATGGGTTGATATTTCATTTGATCATGAATGTACTAATTATTTTCTATGCACGAGACAGAGACAGAGACACGAATGAACCAATTATTTTGTTTGCACGAGACAAAGACAATTGAAAGCGGCTTTCCTTGAAAGCGGCTTTCCTTTCTTTCTTTTTCCATTTTCTGGTAAGAAAAGACACCTACTTGAATTAGCCAAATTCTGCCACCAATTATTTTCTATCCTTGTTTATAATATTATAGTTGATTTGACACCTTTGATATTAAAGAGAAGTCATCGGGCGCAATTGATATTAAAATTATGAGCCATAGTAGGAAAATACGAAAAGTGGGACAGCTTCTTTCCAAATAGGAAGTAGGAACACGTTGCTTGACTTCTAGAATAAAACATGATTGTGAAACCTATCCGACCAAATTCTCCACACGAGACCATCAAGCATACCAACTACCCAAACTCACAAGGCACATGGCATACACGTCTCCTGTTCGAAGCATCCACATAACACAAGCAATAATGAAATCTAACTGCGCCTTACAGATGAGATCTCAACAAAGTGCTTAAAATGCAAGAACAAGGGGACGTCATTCTTGCGAATTGGCAGAAGGGTCACTTCCAACACATTATTCTTCCTCTCTTGGTTAATTGGACATACCTGCCTGTAAAGACCTTCCCCCACCCTTTAAAATAATCACAACAAAAAGAATACTAATGAAGTCTATTAATAAATATAACGACTGTTGAAAATGAAATATCTTTTACAACCAATTAATATACATATTATTTTCACTAACAACTCTCCTTCATTGAAACCAATGACGCGCAAGTGGTTTGTTCACGTGGCTTTTTATACTTAATAGTGTTAAATATTTGGTTATTTGTTTTTGTAGTATTTTATTTATATTAAGTATTAAAAAGTAAAAAAAAAAATTAATATATTATTTTTTCTATTTAGAAAAAACTATATATTTTGACTTTTTTTATTTAGTAAAAATTTTATAATAAGTAATAAAAAAATAGAAAAACAAACAACTTAAATTTTGAAAACAAATTATTTTTATCAAAAAGTAAAAAAAACAAGCACAACCTAAATGTTTAATTTTTCTAATAATTTTAATAATGCGTTTAACAATAATTGTAAAAAAATATTTTTAACTTTTTTAGTATTAAAAAGTTCATTTTCTAGAATCATTATAAGACATATTCAAAGTTTTTTTAATTTATATCCAAAATTTAACTTAATTCTAGCTGACTCATAGCCCGAAACTCTAATCTACTATCACCACCCTTTGAATTCCATCCATATGAACACAACTATTTCCACATACCAAAAGTCACTAGCTTCCAAAAACAAAGAAACTTCAAAGGTATTAACAAACTGAGAACTGGCCGCGGACTTTTCTCGTGGAATAACTTTTTGTCTTGGAATTCTAGATTCTCTACTCGGCGTGGAAAATTACAGGAGATGTGTTGAACATGTCCTTGCAAATCTCCCTCCTCCTTTCAGAGAACAGGAAGATGTTTTATTTATTTTTAACCATCTACACTTGCTAATCTCAACTTTCTCTCAAACTACGTACTCTCCATCAGAATCGCTTAATTGGGGGGTTTAAATTTTTCTTTAGAATAGTTTATCTTTATGGTTGTATGGAAGAAGAAATTACAGAAGAAACCACTTCTAAACTTGGCAGTGTGATTATCCCAACTTCGTCTAATGCTGGTCTTCTATATGTGATGATGTCATGAAATCTTCAATCTTTGATATTAAAGAGAAATCACTGGGGCGCAATTATTATTAAATTATGAGTCATCAAAGGAAAATTCGAAAAGTGAGACAGCCTTTTTCCAAGTAGGAGGTAGGCACACGTTGCTTGACTTCTATAATAATCTAGTCAATTCCTCTCCTTCAAACATCTTTATTTCTATTAAGAATTATTAGAAGATTAGTTACCAACTACCCTGCCCTTTCATATCTGGAAATTTATTCTAATATTTTAGACTAAGATTATGGAAAATATATCTATTACACTTTTTCATTTTTCTAAAGAATAAAACAAAAAAGCCGGTGGTCAGAGGTGGACTAAAGAAAAAGAGGGTTTTTTTTTCTAGAATGGCGAGAAACAAAGAGCTTCCCTACCAGCTTCATTTTCATTCATGAAAGAAATAAACGAAAAGTGGCCAAAAAAAAAAAAGAAAACAAAAAAAGACTGGCTGTCACAGGGGCTGGAGCCTCACAGAAGGTTTCATGTCTAGTTTTTACTTTTTCCCCCTCTTGGTTAATTGGACATCCCTATCTGTAAAGACCTTCACCCACCCTTTAAAATAATCACGTACAAGTCAACCAAAAGAATATTAATAAGGTCTTTTGATTAATAAATATAACGACTGTTGAAAATGAAACATTTTTAACAACCGATTGATCTATTATTTTCACTTGCCACTCATGTTCATTCGAATCAATGAATGACGCCCAAGTGGATTTCGAAGAATCAATTGGCGTCAGCCTAAACTAATTGATGGAAACCAAAAGATTTTTTGGCAACCCCCTTCCCATTCAACCTAAATTGAAATTCATAGATCTCTAGATTAATTTATAGAAATTTATAAAATTTGCAATATAGAAATGAAATTCAATCACATAGCGGGACATATATGTCTTTCATACCTTTTTGTTCTCATAATATAAACTTCCAATATATTTTTATGAGTTATAAAGATTTGTATTTTTCTCACAAATTAAATAAGAACACTTCTGAAACTTAATCCTGCATGGTTTGTGATTATGCTTATCAATCTTCTATCTAAACGACCGTTCCCCAACTGACTTGATCTTCATACGCGAAAAGGACAAATAAATATGTAAGATTGACTGGATCAAGTCTTTAATTAATATTTGTAGCCTTGAGAACCTAGATATTGGTGTGTGAAAGAATGACCCAAGCAAATTTCTAGACATTTTAAATCTAGAAATTTCCACATTGACTCTACGAAAAGCAAGGGATGATGAATTTCTCTGAAAAATCATAAGTCATCTAGAAATTTCTAGTTCATATCTCAATTCCATTGTTAATACTAAGATTATTAGATAAATTTAGACATTTTGAAAAGGTTCACACCATTGATCGAGTTCCATAAGTTATACTTAAATTAATTTGTAATTTATATAGTGATTAATCTTGCCAAATTTCCCGACTTTTTCATCAACAATTAATTAGTCCTTAATGGAGTCATTTTTCTGCATTGGAGTGAATTGTAAACCTACAAAGGCTTATCATAAAATATTTTTTTATTGATTTTTCTTGTTAATTGATATTAGATCTGTAAACATTAATCGTCCTAAACTATAGATTAATTATGTTCAAAGTTTTCATAAGGCGATCTTGGGGTGTGTATGCATACCAAGTAAAAAATTAGTAGTTCTTATCATCATCAGGGTGCATGTAACCTTTTGATCAATTTCTGGACATGTGTGATACGTAGCATAGAAAGGATACACTTTCGGGGTATTACAGCTTTATTAGCTTGAGATTATACCCCAAGCACCATATTTTCCTGTGCCCTGGTTAATTACCTCATTTTGCCCGATGAATTCTATCCTCTTTAACTGGTTTTCAAGTAACAAAATATTAACAACTCAGTCTCACAAACACTTCACAAAATTTAATTTTAAATATAATTGGGAAAATATTTTGCCATTGATTTGGTGGCTTATGTTAAATTTTCATTTCAGTGATTTAAAAAAAAAAAATTAGAGACCTTATCTGTTGACCCTAATCCTCTTTTCTTCTTAATTAAGTATAGATCCACAAAATTATTTTGATTTAGGAAGGACCAATTTTATACTCATGAGTTGATCAATTAAATCCTCTTTCTTGGTGGTCAAGTTTGCTTGAAGAGGGCAGTTTCATTTTAGCGAAGAGAAATACGTACGTTAGGTTTATACAAAAACTAGTCTTTGATTGACTCAAACCATTAGGTATACCATTCATTTGTCTTAAAAATGAAATGGGCACACACGGTTTGGGTGATTTTCTGACCAAATTTCTCATCACAATGCAGTGAAAGTAATGTTTTAATGGTACGTGGACTATTAAGTAAAAACCCAATAAAAAATTGTTTTCCTTTACCTATAAAGAGTGCCCTCATTGCACCAATGCTTTATCACATGCCTTCCCACTTCCTTTCTTTTCTCCCTCTTATCAGATTTCTTCTTCTTCTAATCTCTCCGCCCAACTAGGTGGTATCGAACATTAGAGGTCATTGCATCTCAAATTCCAACAAGCAGGTGAGATGCATTGATATTTTCCATCTTTCTATATCTATCTCTATATATATATAGTTTACGGATTCTAGCTTAGGGTTTACTCCTTTGGATTCCTTTTCACCTTTTGTATAATCCATTCAATTTCCATCTGTTTTCAATCTGTATCCTTATTAATGAGAACCCATTCCTTTTACTTTATGCTTTTCTCTCCATATCCTACAAATTGTTACTTTACTACTGCTTGTCAAAATATGAAAAGTAGAATCTCTAACTTATACTGACATAAGCATATGCCAAAATTACGCATGTATTATATGTATGAAATCTATTTTGTTGGTAACCAAACGCATATGTGTAATACTCAGGATACATGTTTGCAGGTGCGGGAGAGCTATCATCAACAGAAATGGAGTTGTACCCAAGACAAAAAGTAATAAACAGCCACCCACACTCGCCGCTTATACTGAAGCCTGCTCAAAAACCATACCATTGCGGGGGATGTAAAGAGTATGAGATAGATTTAAGACAATGTTACCAGTGTGAGCACAAGGATGTGCACCAGAAATGCGACTTCCATCTTCATGTGGAATGCGACCCTTCCTCCCAGTCCATCTGGCTTCAGTTTATCAACTGCACCTTTACCTTTCAGCAGGAGGCCCCAAGAGGAAAGAAAATGGTTTGCGATGGATGTGGGAAGGATGTGAGAGGTTGGTTTTATCAGTACTTATCTCGGGGGAACCCACGTTATTTACACCCATGTTGTGCCAAGCTTCCATTTAAGAGGACGGATAAGGGAGGTATGGTACTTGATCTTAAGGAAAAGACTTCATCAGTGTGCCTAATATGTGGAAATGAGGGTAATTCCAAAGATTTCAGGAGCTGGGTCTACGTTTCCCGCTGTGGCAACTACTGTTATCATGTGGCATGCGTGAAAGGCAAAGTGGAGAGGTGGAACAAAGAGGAGGCTAGTAATCAGCAACAAAGTTCTGGGGCTGGGACCAGCAGCGGAGCCTTGGTGAGAAGGGCTCCGAACCAAGAGATAAAAACGCGCCGTGGAGAGAAGGCCCTCGAGTACTTGGAGATGGCAGTGGATATTTTCAATTTCGTGGTTCTTCTCATCTTTGGGATATCTATTCCTGTGCCTTTCGGATTGGTGATCAAATGGTTAAAAAGAAAATAGATCGTCATCGCATCAGAAAGTGATTCATCTAAAATCATTAATCATGGTTAGTTGTTATGGCTTTTTAGCAAATGCGAGCTTTTTCTCTTTTGTTTCGAGTGCTTTTCTTTTTGCCCCCTTTTTGGATTGACGTGGTCAATTTATCTCTGGTGTGAGGTGTGATGTTCTCTAGGTATACATGAGAGATGAGATTAGCTCTCGTTTGATCAAGGTTGTACTCGATGGGAACATAAATCAAGTTTGTCTTCCTTCCTTTTTCCTTTTCTTTTCCCTTTTTCTAATATCAAAATAAACACCCTTGAATGTTTTAATAAACATGATGATTGATTGTTGTTTAGGTTCATACAGATATTGGTTTTTTGAAGCAATTTTTTATTGATAGCAACGAATTTTCTATGAAAAACAACATGGAATTTGGGTGTCAACCAAGAAAATATACGTATATATTGAAAAGTGATATAAGATATTAAGTGTCGTACTAACAAAAGTTTTAATGCATAAAATGTTAATTTAAGAATGTAAAAAAAAAATAATCAACATCAAAATATACGAGTTTTTAATGTGATTTAGTCAATCATATTTACATCCACAACTAAGAAAAAAATCATTTTACTATACTACAAAGAATATTAAAAAGAACAAAAATTAGAAATATTTATTGATTCATAAAATATTTTATATTTCTCCCCTCTTTGTATTTAATTACACCTTTAACCACAAGCCCCTAGCTCCACTCTTTCTTATTCCTCCTCTTATTTCTATTCACTTCATATAATTTTCTATTGTTTTATAACTTTTTATTCTTATAATCTAAAATATTTATAAAAGTATTTATAATACTTTTTTTATTTTATAAAAAAATATATAATATTATAATGATATAAGAAATTTGGAACTTTTGTCAAAAATAACAATTCCAACTTTTTTTTATATCCAGATTATTTATATCCAAATTCTACCTCACTCGTATCCGGCTGTCACCACCCTTTGATTTCATCCTTGTGAACACAACTATTTCCACGCACCTACGTCAAGGCATTTTGGCCGAAATTAAGATATCAAGTACACCAACCAGCTTCCAAAAACAAAGAAATCACCAAAGTTTTAATAAACTGAGGATTGGCTTCAGACTTCCAATTCTCGTGCGTGGAATTCTAGTTTCTCTACTCGGAGTGGAAAATTATTGAAGATGCCGTGAAAATGACTTGCAAAAGACTCTCCTCCTTCCAGCGATTAGGAAGATGATTTATTTACTTTAAATTCTATCAATTGAAAAAAACTATCTACACTTAAAGAACACAATAACTAGAAAAAAAATCTAATACGTACCCTATTGAAAATTTAAAATTTCAAGTTTAAGTTGTTCAAAATATATGACAAAATTTGGATAATTGAATGAATAAATAAAGAGTTTTATCAAATATGATTAATGGATGTGCGTGGAAGGTTTCTAACCGTGTTTGAAAAATCTTACATGTTTTATCTTGATACTAATATTGATGAGGACATCATACAGAATGGTATGTTCATTTGAAGTTGCTCTAATTTGAAAACTTCATGTATACAGAAATCATATGTGAAATCACTGCTAAATTTATCTGTATGTTCATTTCAACTTTCTCTGAAGCTACTCTCCATGGATGAAGAAATTACATAAGAAACCACTACTAAACTTCTAATTGATTTATGAAAGACCAATATAATCCTAAGAGTTTGATCGGTTCAAACTCTCAAATGATAAAATATTGGTGGCATTGGTCAAGTGTGCTTAAAAAATGGCCAGTTTTGTTCAACAAAATACATGAGCCTCAGAACCAGTCTTTAATTACCCTAACATACATCATATATTTTTTCTTCATGTATCTGAAATGGAGGCCTGGATGATTCTCTGTCCTGGTTCGGTGGTTCCTCGTTCTAAGACGGTATTGTTGACGTTTCAATGTTGATCGTCAAGAATAAAAAAAATCCCCAAAAATTAATTTCTAGGGATTTTGCTCAACAATTTGTATATGATTAATCAAATATATATATCTTAAATCGGAATGGCCTATTTACTATTCATGTCCAAGAGAACATGTTATTTAATCATTTTTCTACCAAATAGCCTTTAATGAGAATCACAAATAAAATTAATACTAAAAGATTTAGAGTTTATTTGACAACTGTTTTTAAAAACACTTTTAACGACTAAAAATTATTTTTTATTTTTTATTTCTATTATTAATAACAGAGTGTTTTCAAAAAATTTATTTTTTATTTGTTTTCATTTGTTTTCTAAAAACTATTTTTTAAAAATAATGGTATAAAAATGTAGAATGATTAAAAATAAAATTTATTTTTAAAACATATTTAAAATTTTTTAAAAGATTTCAATTTTTCAAACAAGTTTTTGTTTTATAAAATATTATAGAATAATTTTTAAAAACAATTATCAAAAACTATTTCTTAAAGCGATTACAAAGCATGCCCTTAATTTTCCTCAAAATAAAAACCCTGCTTTTATGTTCTTCCATGAAGACTTGGTTTTTTGTTTTTTTTCTTCCTATTTCCTTCCCCTTTCCTACTCTCTTCCAAAAAAAAAAGAAAAAAGAAAAAAGAAAACAACTTAGGGTGTGAGGTGGCCTTTCAATCTTTGACTGGGTCAGTGTCCATGACCAATCTCCATTACTAGGCCAAACCATACCCTTACACGCATCAAGCTTTTATTTAGTTAATTCCATGTTCAACCATTACGTGTGAAGCCCTACAAACCATAATCCACGGCAAAACGACCAAGAAGATTTTCCACATGAAACGGTGGGAAAGCTCCGACTGGTTAACAGGATACAAACCATTACCAAGGAAAATGACTGCCTGCCTCTTTAGGCTTCTTCTTTTTTTTTTCTTTAATGGGATCCAATAATATATGATATGATTATTTTACCATTTGAGGATGGCCTTGGCTGATTTGCAAGATGGGAGAGAAGAAAAGTCAAGGTTCGTGATATCTTCTGGGTCTACCAAAAGAAAAGGCCATGTATGTTCCTGATGGGCCCCTATAGGATCCAGATGGGCCACCCATTGTGATCTAAATGGGTCATAACACCTTCCTTGCTGCCCACTCCAACACGCCTCATTGACCCAGTCAATAGTAAACGACCCGCTTTATCGATGTTCAATTTGGAGGGCACATTTCCTTCAACTAACATTTTTTAATGCAAAAAATTTTAAATTCAATCCCATCAATCAATTTTAAAATAAATATAGACATACCTTTCAAGTTTTTTCAATTATTCTATTTAATGCTAATCGGACCGACCATTTTTGTAAATATCCTTTGTACATTATGTATTAATATTAATTAAATAATATTTATATTATTTACGTATATCTTCTTATGACCGTGGTCCATGAACAAAAATGGTTATAATTTGATATTAAATAAATCATCATCAAATTAACTATTTAGAATGGACTGTCCACATCCTGATCCATCTTGTTCAAAATAATTTCCATCTTCATTGACTAAAAGAATTAAACAAGATAGGATAGGTGCCTTCACCTCATTTTATTTTATTTTATTTTTTTTAAAAAATATATTTTTAAAAGAATTTAAATTATATAAAAATAAATATATTTTATAAATAATTAAAATATTATAATGATTTGTAACTTATATTTATAAAAAATAATTTATTATTATTTTTACATATTAAAAATAGTAAATAAAAAATTTAAATTAAATTATTTTTTTTAAAATCGATTTATATATAATTTAGGTGAGAGTCATAAGAAAAGGCAATGCCCAAACTCAGGTTTAAAACAGAAAGAAAAAAAAAATTCTCAAAAGCCACCCCTGATTTATGTTAATTACAAATCGGTCCAACTGCGGATGGGAGAGGACGAGTCCCATCGCCATTGCCATGCCTAAAGGAGCTTCAACGAAAGACGCACGTCTTCGTGAGGGTGTATTTGTAATATTATAAGATTATTAATTTCTTTAGCCAAACCCAAACAGGTTGTTGACTCCGACTTGTGTAACCTAAAACATCAAGGCAAATAAAAATAAAGAGATTTTTAGCGGTTTATGGGAAATCTCCTGCAGCTTGCTGATGGGTCGTTGTCCATCTAGAACTCTCGTTAAACCTTTACGTAGATTCTGGGAAGTTTCAGAGAAAATGATCAACTCCATGTTGAGATAAATATATATAAATAGATAAACTTCAAAGGGCATGCATCAACACCACAAATAGCAGAAACAGGTAATCAACTACTCTTTTAACCTTTCTTTTCTTGACCTAGTTTTCGTTATCATGGTTTGTAGTTAGGGAACTGCGGCATCCCTCTGCTCTCTAAAATCTTACAAGATTTTGTTTGTACTTTGTAGACGATATTATGTAGCATAACAATCCAAAACTATACATGTGTGCAGGTACAGGAGAGCTGTCATCGATCCTCATGTCGTCCATCTACTCATCGTACTTCATGAAGGATTTGTGCCCCTCTGAAAACATAACGGCAAGCTTCCACCCACACCCTCTCCGGCTGAAGGATGCTCACGAAACGCCATATTATTGTGTGGGATGTAAGGAGAAAGGCTTTGGAAAGTGCTACCAGTGTGAAGATCCTGAAAATTGCGACTATCATCTTCATCGGCAGTGCTGTGATTTATCCACGTTATGCGAGAGTGGCTACTCCTCCTCCATCAAATTCCCATTCCTGGAGAGTAAGAAATGCGACTTTGTATTTCAGAAGGAAGCCCCAGGAGCCAATCAGAGAGGTTGTGATGCATGTGGGAGGGACGTGAAAGGGTGGTCTTACCAGTGTAAAATGTGTGAAAAACCCCACTATTTACACCCCTGTTGCGCCAAGCTTCCCATCAACCTAAAAGGGGAGAACGGGATTGTGCTTGATCTTAAAGCCAAGACCTCATCAAAGTGCCTAGAATGCGGAAGTAAGAATATTTCCCAAGGACTCAGGGGCTGGTTCTACTCTTCCAACTGTGGGAAACACTGTTATCATGTTGGGTGTGTTATGGACATGGTTCTGAAGAATTTGGAGAAGGGTGGTCATGGGTGTGATGATGGTCGATATCTTATCAAAGAAACTAGTGATGAGAGGAAGAGTTGCAGCTGTGAATCCTTGACAAGGGCTCAAAGCGGAGCTATCACAAAGCGAAGTCGAAAGGTGGGGACGATGAAGTTTATAACGGAGGCAACAATCATTGTTCTCAACCTCATTATTTCTGCCATATTGGGGATTCCGATTACTAGTGCTTGTGTTGCTTTCTATAACTTGTTTTAATGCTTGTGTTTTGATCCTCTACAATTAGTTAGTTTTGTTTTATTTTATCTGGATCGTTTCATGCACAAGTAATATTGCTGTCCCTATCCCTTTGCAAGAAATATTTTCTATAGAAAATGGGCTCTTTTCTTTTCTTTTCTTTTCTTCTTTTCCAGTTTCTTATTGAAAGAGACAGCACACTGAACCATGAACATCATTTTTAGTTATTGTCCACTTGTCAATTTTTCTGTTGTTTTTATGTTTGGAAAATTCTAAGTCATTGATTTGATATCGCTAAACTTGCAACCTAGGTCTTTTAAAGTACAGAGAAAAATGTAGACTAATAAACAAAATAAAACCGGGTAAATCAAAATAAAAAAAATCAAATCAAATTAAAATATAAAATAATCTATTTTTTTTAGGGCATTCAAAGCATTGCAACTTTCAACGGTCAAATCTTTGTCTTATTTTTTAAAATTAATTAATCAATCAATGGACCCATAAAAGGCCTTCCTTTCTCTTCGCAGCAACTTCGCCACACCCTCTCATCTTCTTTGTTCCCCTGTACCGTGTTGCCGGGCTATTTAAGGAAGTTCTTCCCATGTGTCCGCGTGCCCCACTGCCCTTTCCATCCCATTAGCTAGGAAAGGACTCACTCATCATTAGAAAAGATTTTTAAGATTACCTTTCTAGAAGGGCCATCTTTCATCTTCATTAAGTTATTATTATTTGTTGTCAGGTTGCATTGTACTAGAAATAAAAAAATAATATCAATATTTTAAAAATTATATGGAGCCTTTGGTTCAACCGATCAAACCTGATTTGGTTTGCTTAAGCTTTTGAGTCCAAAAGAACTTTGGACTAACATTGAACCGGATGAATAGGACAAAACCGGGTTTGGTTCAACAAACTTTTTACATTTTTTTTTTTTTTTTGGGAGGAAAAATAGGCCTTGGTTTCTGTGGGGCCACACATCATTTCATTGCCCAGCCTTTTGGCCCAGGGCCCACTCATGATGCAAGTAGGTGAAAGTGAAATGAGGAATTAAAGGTCTTTCTATGTTACTTTTCCGATGTGGGACAAGTATAGGAACTAATTTTTTTTTTAAAAAAATCAGCATTTAAATATACCTGGCTTGCAAGTCTATGGCTTGAATCTCGGACGTAAGGTTCAAATAAGTATGGTTGCATTAACCTGCTACCTCACCGGTTTTTTCTAAGAGTTATAAAAAAAGATAATAAAATAGATATATTATTTTAAAAATTCATATCAAATATCTCATATATTTTTAAACTTATAAAATAATAAGATATATATAAAATGACATAATATTCCAGTCTTAATTTATATTTTCATATTTAAATATTATATATTTTTTATTTTAAAATTTAAAATATTAATATATTTAATAAAAGATTAAAAAATAAATATTATAGATTTTTAATTATATTTATATTAATAAAAATTTTAAATTATTTTTAATTTTAAATTTTAATAAAATATAAATTATATATTTATGATATTATTAATTTAATTATGATTTAACCATCGAATTAACCCCTAAATCATGAATCAATAAGATTTCCAATTCACTTAATTCTAAAAAATATTGAATAATATTAATGAAATCCTTGGAGCTAATTTTCATAATAATTGTTTTTTTTTCCCAAACCGCCTCTCCTTATTTGTACCTCAGATTCAAAAGCATGTATGAATAATTACTTATATTTGCGTAGACTTTTATAAATATCAAATCAGAAAGTCAACCAGAGAATATACTCCTTGATGAATCTTTGTCTTCTTGTCTGACTTCCAAGCAACTTCCTCACAGCCTCTCCTTCGTCAACTATCATGCATGCATCAAAGTTTGGGCAGTTCATGGGAAATTGCGGTCATGGCCTGTCTAATCCAGTGGAATTTTCGTGAAATTATCAAACTCGGCATTATTTATTAATTAAATTTAGTCAATGATAACGTATATGCCAGCCCATAATTTATGCATGTATCACACAACTACCCAACGTCAGAACCTTCGGCATTCATTTAGTTCCAGTCCATGAACAAAACACAACAAAGAAATTTTCTCAGGAAAATCTGTTGAAAATTTGCCCAATGAAAAAAAAAAAAAAAATCTTATTTTAGGGTTCCATGACTTTTCAGCCTTTCAGTTTCCCTTCTTCCAAACAACTTCCCCCACAACCCTCAACCCGCACTCCCCACACCCCCGCAATTTCCCTCAACCCGCAATTTCTCTTGCCGTCCATTTTCAAACAACATCGTCATTAATTAATTATCTGCGAAATGGAAAAACAAAGTAATATTGAAGAAGATGTGCAGATTTTCTTAATAAACTGAGAATTGGTTGCAGATTTTCAATTCTCGGGCAGATTTTCTCTACTCGGCGTGGAGAATTATAGAAGATGTGCCGAAAATGTCCTTGCAAACCTCTCCTCCTTTCGTAGAAAAGGAAGATGTTTTATTCAATTTAAATTATATCAATTGAAAAAACTATCTACATTTATTATCACAATAACTAGAAAAAAATCTGATACCTACTAAAATTTTGAAATTTCAAATTTAAGTTGTTCAAAATATATGACAAAATTTGGATAGTTGAATGAAGAAATAAATATATTAGGGGTACGAAGTAACGAGACTAAAGATCTAAATTGCACATATGATACTATTTAATTGATTGTGTTTTTTTTAGGTACCAATTTCGTATTATAACTGACCCCACTAACTAAGAATAATATTGAGATTTGAATGAAAGAGTTTTATCTAATATGATAAATGGATGTGCCTCGAAGACATCTAATCGTGTTCGAAAAATCTTAAAATGTTTTATCTTGATACTAATATTGAAGAAGAAATCAGTAGAAAACCCCTATTGAATTTCCCAATTTGTTCATTTCAACTTTCTTTGAAACTATTCTCCATCATAAGTGCTTAATTGGAAGTTTCAACAAATTTTATAATAGTCTATCTTTATAGTTGTATAGAGGAAGAAAACATACGAAACCACTTCTACACTTCTTTGCGTGTTAGTCACAACTTTCTCTAATGTTGGTCTTGTCATGAAATCTTCAATCTTAAAGGGTTATGGAATGTTAAAATTGTTGGAAGATGTGCCCATAAACAAATGAGATGTTTTTATTTTTACTTATTATTAATACCTTTTGAGAAATTTTTTTAATATTATTTTTGCATGCAGGTTTTAGATGCTTTATAAATATCAAAAACCCTTGATTATTTAAATATGACTTTAAATATTGTATATAAGTGTTATATACAGGAGGATAATATTTAAAGTAAAATAATCTAAATTTGTCCGTAATTAAAAATTAAAGTTGGGATCTTTAATTTAAAATTACTAGCGCGGTCCATTACATTCTAAATGAAATAATCTTATCCGGATTATTAATAATGGAATTATTGGATTGAAAGCGTTTTATTTAATTTGATTATATATGATTGGTACATGATTAATTATGAATCTCTGATAAATTCCGTTATTAGATTAGAGCATTCAATATTAGTTAATGATGGTCATATATGGATCGATCTCAATTTTGAGTAATTAACAAACTCCTATTTATTGTATTGTATTTTTTTTATATATCAGGTAATGACACAAATACAATGTCAATTTCTTGATATATTGGAAATATAATAAAATAAATAGCCGAGAATATTAATATATAAGATAAAATCCATTCCTTCATTAAGAAGTCAAATGGACGGTTCCATAAGTATTGATTCAAGACTTGAATAATAAGAGTGTTTAATTTATGATTAGATTATAAATATATTATTAATTAGAAAAATCAATGGTACTTAAGGAAAAATATATAATTAAAGAGGTTAATGGAAAAACCTGACTTTAATTATGAACTGTTTATGAAGGATTGATTAGTATGTAGTGAATATATCAATGGACAATTCAAATCCTTTGAATATAATTATTTTTATAATTTTAAGAGTGCAGTTCCATATTTTAGTGGAGTAATTTTGGAATTAATAATTTTGATTTTTTTTAATTAAGGTGTTAATTAATTGTCAAATTATTGGAGCTTAAAATTATAATGTCCATAGTTCCTCTCAATGACTCCATTAAATTATGTGAACAATATTTCATGTGGGGTTAAATTTATTAATTTGGAATTACAAATTCTAAATTAATTAATTTCACACAATCTTTTCTTTTTTATTTATTGATAATAAGAGAGTGTGGTATATATATATGGGGGAGATTTTCTCAACCCTTTTTCAAATTCAAATTTAAAAAATAAAAAATTGTGTGTCAATTAAAAGAGTTTTAGAGAGAGAAAATAAGAAATTCAATTTCAAAAAGAAAAAAAATGAACGTTGTTTATTTATTTCAAAGAGTTTTCTATCTTCTTCACTGTCTCATGTGAAAAAAATTTGAAATTAAGTTGTATGATTCAAAATCCCAAATCAAAACACCCACCCATTTGTGTTCATTATAATTTGGAGAACATTGAAAAAGATCCATGATGTTTTAAAGGATTTGTAGTTTTAAGATGTTTTTAGTAGAATTCAAAATTATCATCTTATTCACACAATGGTACAATTTTAAATCTCTTACTTTTATTATTTCATTAAATTAATATAAGTATTGACCAAGAAAATTTTTTTGTGAGAAAATTTTCGAAGTATACGATTTGATCCATATCTAGCTTCCGATGTTTTTTTTTTTTTTTTTCTAAATATGGTTGCAGAACTAACAAAAATATCTGCTAATTTTGTGGCAGTTCCTTTTGATTGAGAATATTGTATAAGAGATTGTCTATATTCTCTTTGTGATGGCTGTATCTTGAAATGATGTTTCAATTTTCTGAGGGTCGAGGTTCAAAGTATCAAGATTTGAGTTTAGCCATTTGCTCACTAAGCCACCTTAATCATCCTTCATTCAATCAGTTTAAGCTACCACTTCCGGCGGCCATGAAATCCTTGGTTGCGTGGAAAAATGAAGAGGAGGCATACATGGATCACATGTAAAGCTTGGGGTAGTATTTGGCATTGAAAGCCATTAAAATATTATGATTGGAGAGTTGACTTGGCCCCTTAACGACATTGATCTTTGCGTTTAATTTTCCATGAGGGGTAGGAATTGGTTTCTTTGTCGTATGTGGGCGGACTCGGTCACAGGGCAGGAACCTTCTTTCCATCTCAATTAATCATGAAGTCCCCTTCATTTTTGTTAGTATATAAAGGTTAGACAGGCCTCATCAACCGACCATAAGGTGTGAAGCCCTACAAACCATCATCCACGGCAAGACGACCAAGAAAATTTTCCATAAGAAACAGTGGGAAAGCTCCGACTTCCTCTTCTGATTCTTATTGCTATCAGGATACAAGCCATTTGAATTATGCATACACACATAACAACTTCCTTGCTACCCACTCCAACACGCCTCGTTGACCCAGTCAATGGTAAACGAAGGACACATTTACTTCAATTAATATTTTTAAATGCCAAAAATTTAAAATTCAATCCATCAATAAACAAAAAGATAAGTAAATATAGGGATACTTCTCAAGTCTTTTCAAGTCTTCTATTTAATGTCCTTTGTACATAATGTGAACAAAAATAATAATATTAATTAAATAATATTTATATTATTTACATCTTCCTTTATGATCATGGTCCATGAATAAGAATCATTGAATGGTTGTAATTTGATACAATAATCTAATCAAATTATTTTACTTTCAAACAAAGGTATTAATAAAGGAGGTTAGGGATGACAATGAAGTTGATTATATTTAAGATTGGTTGTCGCTATTTTTATTCATCTTATTCCAAATAATTGTCATCACCACTGGAATAAAGATATTAAATAAGATTGGATAGGATGGATATGCTAATTTTCCATATCCATTCTTGGATGGGACCGGACGAACCCCATCACCATCGCCATGCATAAGAGGAGCTTCAGTGAAAGTACATCTTCGTGAGGGTGTATCATGTATGTGTGATATTATAAGATTATTTCTTTAACCAAATCCATTTTTTAATATATAATATAAAAAGGATTTGAACCTTTGGAAAATGGAACACGGTTAACTAGCAAATAGCCAAAACCGGTTATTCACTCCGACTTTCGTTACCCAACAACATCAAGGCAAATTAAAATAAAGAGATTTTTAGAGGTACGCTAAATCCGTACGTAGATTCTGGGAAGTTTCAAAGCTTACACCCTCAGTTTCAGAGAAAATTATCAACTCCCTGTTGAGAGAAATCTTATATATATAGACAAACCTCCAAGGGCATATGCATCACATACAGCAGAAACAGGTTTTCTTTTCTTGTCCTAGTTTTCGTTATCATGATTTGTAGTTAGGGAACTGCTGCATCCCTCTGTTCTCTAAAATCTTACAAGCATTTGTTTGTATTTTGTAGACTATATTCTGTAACATAAAAATCTAAAACTGTACATGTGTGCAGGTGCAGGTGCAGGTGCAGGTGCAGGAGAGCTGTTATCGATCCTCATGTCGTCCTTCTACTCACAGTGTGTCATGAAGCAGTTGCACCCCCCAGAAAAAATAACGGGAAGCTTCCACCCACACCCACTTTGGCTGAAGGATGCTCACGAGACGCCATATACTTGTTGGGGATGTAAAGAGAAAGGCCTAGGAAAAGTTTACCAGTGTGAAGATGCTAAGAATTGCGACTATCATCTTCATCAGCGGTGCTATGATTTATCCTATGGCGGCGTCATCTCCTACTATACACCCCTTCTGGGGAGTAAGATATGTGAATTTGAATTTCATCAGGAAGCCCCAGGAGGCAATAAGAGAGCTTGTGATGCATGTGGGAAGGACGTGAAAGGGTGGTTTTACCAGTGTAAAACGTGTAAGAAACCCCATTATTTACACCCCTGTTGCACCAATTTTCCCATCAAGAAGACATGGGAGAAGGGGATTGAGCTTTATCTTAAAGCCAAGACCTCATCAAAGTGCCTAGAATGCAAAAGAGAGAATATTTCCCAAGGGCTCAGAGGCTGGTTCTACGTTTCCAACTGTGGGAAACACTGTTACCATGTGGGATGTGTTATGGACATGGGTCTGGAGAATTTGAAGAAGGGTGGTGATGGGTGTGATGATGATCGATATCCTATCAAAGAAACTACCGATGAGAGGAAGAGTTGCAGCCGTGAATCCTCCACAAGGCCTCAAAGCAGAGCTATCACAAAGCAAAGTCTAAAGGTGGGGACGAGGAAGTTTCTAACGGAGGCTGCAAAGATTGTTCTCAACCTCATCATTTCAGCCATATTCGGGATTCCGATTACTAGTGCTTGTGATGCTTTCTATAAGTTGTTTTAATGTGTTTTGATCCTCTAAAATTAGTTAGTTTTGTTTTATTTTATCTGTATCGTTTCATGCCTTTGTAAGAAATGTTTGATATGGAAAATGAGCTCTTTTCTTTTGTTTTCTTCTTTTCCGGTTTCTCTTCGAAAGAGACAGCACATTGATCCAAGCAAGGACTATGATCATCATTTTTAGTAATTGCCTGGATGCCAATTCTTTTTCTTTCTATGATTTAAGGGTTTTTATGTGAGGAAAATTCTCTCACTGATTTGATATCTACTAAACTTGCAATCTCAGTCTTTTAAAGCATATGATAAAATCTAGAGTATATATACTCTTAGTATGTACCGATTTGGCATCATAATAAAATCATTTTTCAGGTTTTATACAACAAGAATTTTCCAATTAATACGAGTCATGTGATAAAAATAAGTCTTATTTTTCTATCTCAACAAAAGACTTTCTTTAAATGATCCATTTATTCATATCCAAATCATTTTTTTTTTCTTTCTCTAATCCTATTTTCATTCATCAATCCAAATTTACGTTGCACAGTAAGAATTTAATTATATTTAAAGTTTAATATAATAATCAATGGTTTTCTTATAATTGAACAAAGAATTATATAGAAGAGAGTTCTCCCACCCACTTTCCTTTTATTTTGATTTTTCTTTTAGGGCATTCAAAGAATTGAAACTTTCTACCCATTAGCTAGGAAAAGGCCTCACTTATCATTAGAAAAAATTATTAATGCCACCTTTCCAAAAGTGCCATCTTTGATCTTCATTCAGTTGTCAGGTTGTACTGTACAAGAAATAGAGAAATTATATTAATGAAATTTTTGCAGCTGATTTTCATAATAATTATTTTTTTTAATTATTTTCCCAAACTGCCCCTCCTTATCTGCACCTTAGATTCAAAAGCATGCATATATACTTATTTACGTATATTTATTCACTGAATCCTTTATTTCTGTATCATGCGTCACCTCGAGGAAGAGGATTAATAATCGTAAGAAAAAGTTCTTTAAATTAGTTTTTAATTAATTGTGAATGATTTTTGCGTAGACTTTCATGCATATTAAATTGGAAAGTCAACCAGACAATATACTTCTTGATGAATCTTTGTCTTCTTGTCTGACTTACTAGGCAACTTCCGGCCTCACAATCTCTCATCATTACTGTCATGCATGCATCAAAGTTTGGGCAGTTTATGGGAAATTGAGGTCATGGCCTGTCTAATCATTTAGCTCAACGTAAGAACCTTCATCACATCATTAAGCTCCAATTCCATGAACGAAAGACAACAAAGAAATTTTCTCAGGAAAATCTGTTGGAAATTTGCAAAGTTTCAAATTTTGGACTTTTTCTCCTGTTACTGTAGTTAATTAATTACAAGCCACATTCTCTTATTTTAGGGTTCCATGACTTTTCAACCTTTCACTTTCCCTTCTTCCAAACATCTTCCCCACCTCCAACCCTCAACCCGCCTTCCCCACACCCCCGCAATTTCCCCTTTTTTTGTTTTTTCTTTCATTTCTTCACTCGTTTCTCTTGCAGCCCATTTCCAAACAACATCGTTATTAATTAATTATCTGTCAATTGGAAAAGCCTTCCTTTAGGGTTCCATGAAGACTTTTCAGCCTCTCACTTTCCCCTCTTCCAAACAACTTCCACGGTTCCCACCCCCACCTTGCCCCCCTGCACCGCTGCACCCTCGCAATTACCCTGTTTTCTATTTCATTTCTTGACTCTTTTCTCTCTCCGCCCATTTCCAAACAACTTCCGACTTCACTCTCCCTCTTAAATTATCTCAAATCAATGGTTGATTTCCAAATATCATGTTCAAGAACAACGCGTGATTGTATGAGCCCTACAAACTAGACACCTAAGGTTTGCTGAAGCAATAAGACAACTAAGGTTTTTCTTAGAAAGAATAGTGAAAATCTCATACTTTCCTAAATTATTTAAGTCAAGGATGATTTTTTAGTTTCATGTGCAAGAATAACGCGGGACTGTATGAGCCCTACAAACCAGACCTGTCAGTTTTCCTGAAGCAATAAGGCAACTAAGAATTTTCTTGGAAAGAATAGTGGGAAATCTAGGACTTTCTTAAATTATTTAAATCAGGGATTGATTTGCTAGTTTCATGTTCAAGAATAACGCGTGACTGGATGAGCAGACATCTCAGGTTTCCGGAAGCAATAAGACAACTAAAATTTTTCTTAGAAAGAAATAGTGGAAAATCTCCTACTTAATTGTCTCACAAATAGGCCCTATTATTATTATTATTATTATTATTATCATCATTATTATTATAGAAATGGTCTAAGGTAGTACCTCTAAGTTTAAGTTCCATCAGATGATTAGTAATTTTTATTTTTGACAAAAAGAGAAAGGGAAATGAAAGGGAAAGGTCTAAGGTGGTTCCTTGACGTTTCAGTTCAGTTGATAGGCAATTTTTCTTTTCTTTTTTTGAGAAAAAGAAAAAGGGAAATAAGGCTTATTAGTGTCCTATAAGTTAAGTGACAACTTTCTGCAATAGCCCACATATTATTTATGGTCAAGTGCAGGAGTGGTGTGTCATTGTATTTCCTCTTCTTCTCCTTTCTTTCATAATTCCTCTGCTTCTCTTCTTGTCCTTTTTTCTAACAGAATTCTTCTTCTTCTTCTTCTTCTTGGAAGGTTTCAGGCTTTCAGCAACCAGGTAATATCATCATCATCATCATCATCATCATCACTTCATCTTCTTGGAAGGCTTCATCAACCAGGTAACATATCATTGTCCCCATATGTGTATGTGGACTATCACTCTTTATTTTATCCCCTCAATTTTCATTTTCCTTTTGGATGAAATTTTTCTATATATTTTCATGTGAATTATTTTTCTCATCTGGCTGAACTGCTGCATGCCTCTTTGATCTAAAATCTTATAAACAGGTTCTAATCAAGGACTTTTTGAGAAGCTCCCATAATGACAATCACTGAAAACACTCATTTCAGCCACCCACAGCACCCACTTGACCTGAAAAATTATCAGAAGCCATACACCTGCGATGGATGCAAAGAACAAGGCTTTGGATCAAGATACCGATGCGAGCTATGCCACTACGATCTTCACCCAGATTGTGCCTTCACCGACTCCACCACTTCCCACAAGTTCTTCAAAGCACGCACCTTCAAATTCTTGGACCAACGTCCGGGAAAATGCTGTAATTCCCACTGCAAAGACTGCATGAGATACTGTGATGCCTGCGGGAAGCCAATACATGGCTTTGTGTACCACTGCAAGGAGAAGGGCTGGGATTTGCACCCATGCTGCCGCAATCTTACGAATGAATTAGACATAGACGGCATTAAATTTCACCTCCGTGGGACGGTTTCTTCAAAGTGCATATGGTGCAATCAGAGAAACCCTCCAGGCAGTGTTTCGGGCATTCGGGGTTGGTCCTATGTCTCCAAGTGCAAAAACTACCGTTTCCATGTGTACTGCGCAACAGAAATGGTGAATCAAGTCTGGAAGAATGGGGGTAGTAAGGATAGTAATGAATGTCTGTCAATAGAGAATGTGAAGCTTCCTCTTCCGGTTTCTTTGAATAGAAGTGGTGGGAGTGGTAGCAATTCTTTTATGAGGATAGTGAAGGTATTTCTCAAGACAATTGCTGGTATTCTTTTGGGAGATCCAACCATAACTCTTACTTCTCTCTTCGTGGAATTGGTCTTTAAGGAATGATTATTTGGCTCGTTGTGGTCCGTCTCTCTTTCTTGGTACATTCCTCAATTAATCCTACCTCTTTTATCATAATTTTATCACTTCATTAAGTTCATAGATAGTGATTAATTAAAGAAAGAAATCACTATATAGAGAAGTGATAAAAATAGTATAAGATAAAAGAGATGAATAAAAGAATACTTTCCACTTCAATTTTTGTTATTTCCTATGCAACCCATGAATGTCTCATAAAAGAGCTTCGTGTTATCTTCTCTTGTAATCCTATTTCGCAGTGTTTGGCCTGTATTGTATCTCTTGAAGAACTTCCATGAATTCATGAACTTTTCTGATCTATCTCACTTGGCGATTGTACACAGGATAATTTTTCTTAAATACTTTTTAAAATTATTGTCATTAAGATTTTCCGATCTGTAATTACCTTCTAAAAACGTTGTTTGCCTAACTGCAAGTCAAATATAGTAAGGTTCAATGTCATACATATTTTGCCTGTGGGTTGAGCTTGGGCCCTCAAAATGAAGAATAGGTTTATATCACACTCATCATGATTTCATTAAGTCGTGATCCTTTTGAACAACAGCCAATCAAATAAATGTAGTAGCATGAAGAGATGTCATTAAAGCTTGCTATTAACAAGGTCTTCAACTTAAAGTTTCTTGGGTAGGGCTAAGGAGGAGAAGACGGATGATACTGCAGTGAACAAGAATGCAAAGAGGATGAAGCTAGCAGCTGCACTTCCCTTGTTGAAAAAATTGTTGTAGTTTGAGCCGAGTTCTGAAAATACTTCCTTCAGATCTAGAGTCGCCCCAAATGCTGCGCCAGTACCTGTGGCTAGTATGTAGGACATCACCTGCTCAAAGACATGCCAATTCAACTCTGTGATCAAAATGTGTACAAGTTCCAAAATTGAATTGGACTACAAGTACTATTAATTTGGTCGGGAATGGGTGCATTGTTTAATTAATACCCAAGTTGGTTGAAGTTCAGCACATGAATTCAACTGGGCTTTTGAAACCCGCAGGCTCTCATTAAGCCAGAAGCCTTGAAAGCCCATCTTAAAGATGGGTCAAGTTGGGCTCTGTCGAAGCCACAAGAAGACAACACCAGAGAACCGTTTGGGAATGATTTTGATTAAAGCTCTTTTCTAGTTTGTAATACTTTTCAAAAGTGATTTTTTTTTTTAAAATGCCAAATGATTCTCTCATTTTTTTTAAAAGTTAATCAAATAGGTAATTTATGCAAAAAAAAAGTGTTTCCAAGGATGTTAAAAAATGCTTCTACCTCTCTTAAAATCACTCTCAAATGTATTCTAAATCTTAACACAAAAGAAAAAATTTGTAGGCCTAGGCCGGACCTGAGCTAGAAATGACTAATTGTGACACCTTGTTGGCTCCAGGGGTCAGAGAAGGTTGGGTTAGAAAAATCTTGTTGAATATGTTTGATATTGTCATGCTTATCCATATTAAATTTATAAAATTCTAAGTCAATCAAATGTTCTGATTGTAAATTTGGATCCACAATTAATCCTATGGATCCTCAAGATTGTATTCTTGTATATGTTACAGCTTGAGCTGTGAATCGAGCATTCAAAGTATCAAAACTCTAATGTATTAGCCCTTAAACTTGATATTTGAATAGATTTTACCAGGAAAAAAAATGTTAAATTGGGAGGTGAAATGCCAAAGATGATCGTGAACAAAAGATTATTACAAACACAGGGTTAAGCTAAAGGTAACGATCAGCCAGCCATGCAAAGGGGAAAGAGTTGACCTTAGTTTTTTGCCTGTAAAAGTGGACAAATCATATTTAATCACATCTTTGGCATAACCATCTAGACCACCAATAGATTAATCTGTATCCTCCCTGTAAAACTATATTCAAAACTACCCAATACAGCTCAAACTCAATTCTACCCAACTCAAGAAGAAAGCATAACAGATCTTACCGCAGAAATTTCAAGAGAGAAAGTAGAGAAGCAAAGAAAAAGATAAAGGTGGTACCTTGTCAGCGTAGAAGTCGAATTGAAGAAGACTTTCACCACTGGACGATATGCGTTTTCCCATGCTCACATGATAGATCCCGAACACAATTTGCAAGAGGGTGTATGGAAGTCCGACGACAAGCGCAAAAAGCATATATCTGGAATCCATAAATTAAAGTTCCGA
The DNA here is from genome assembly GCF_004353265.1 of Vitis riparia. Classification (NCBI taxonomy): domain Eukaryota; kingdom Viridiplantae; phylum Streptophyta; class Magnoliopsida; order Vitales; family Vitaceae; genus Vitis; species Vitis riparia. Next base: position 26,251,429 of record NC_048443.1, on the reverse strand, counting down.
AAAACAAACGGAAAAATCCACTACTTCATCTACTGAAACCAGTCATGCATGTAACTCACCGGTAAGCGTGAACATCCTTAAACCGGAGCTTGAGCTCAGTGGAATTTACAACTATGGTTGCAGAGTTGGTGGTGAGGATGATGAGCGATATCAAAATGGAAATTAAAGTGAGGAGCCTTAGTACAAGAGAAATAACTGGGGAGGGCGTAGATGAAGAAGGCTCTGTCATCTTTTTGAATTAAAGCTTCAAAAACGGCTATGCCTATGCTGCAGATCTGGTGCAATTGCTCTTTCATTTATACCAAGGCTTGAACATTGAAGCCGTGTCATCGTCCACCTTTTGGCCTTATCAACAAGTCACTTACAACTTACAAGGTCAACATGTACCCAAGTTGTGCATATAATATCATGCAAGCTCGTTTTACCAAAAATAACTTGTCTATTTTGTTGACTATGATTAATTTAATAAATTTATCATTTATTAATTTCCACAAGCTCTTTGTATTATCTTATTATTGTTATTAAAGTCAATAAATATATTTTATTATATTGTTGTAAAGCAATGTACGTGTTACAATTTGCTATTTTATTATATTTTTCTTTTTCACATGATTTTTTTCTTATAATATATGACATAAGTATTAAAAATGAATTCGTCTAAGTAAAATGAATTCTTAACTCCGATCTAGGGGCATTATTTTATAGATTTAATTTGTGTTCGATTTTTTTTTATAATTAATTTTAAATTTGTGTCATGTTTTTAGGTTGAATAGCATCAAATATGTTAGAAATGAGGTTGAGTGATGGTTATAGGCTTATAGCTGAGTAATTTGATCAAAGCTTGGAATTAATTTAATCAGAAATCTTATTGAAAAGAATGTGAAATGGGTGATTTATATCTTAAAAAACTTTATGTAAGCAATTGAATCTTGAAGCAGACGTTATATATATACATATAAATATGCTACCTAGTTGCAGTTGCTTGATCAGCACGTAATGGAATTCTATGGCTGCTGGGAAGATGTTCATGGCAACTTCTGCTAGGTCAATGCGTACCTCAGCTTGCTAAAGATAGATGACAACTCATTTCCAAGAAGATCATTGAACAAATCAAATTAATCTTATGATTGAAGATTCTGTCAATTTGTTTGTTCATGGCACCCATTGATGTCATATTATGACCCTTGCTTTCATTTTTGTGTCTTAAGTTAATGACCAAGTGCTCTATATTCTTATCAATCACAGTTTTGATATAAACTTTATTTGCCTAAATAAGGAGTTGAAATACTCGTCGGCTCCAAGTTAGGAATTAAAGCACTAATGGAAAGTGTACTTTAGGGTTCACAATTCATGTAAATGGATTGTATTCGTAACGACGTACCAAAATTTAGGCATTCTATTACTAGGTCAACCAAAATCTAATACGAATAATAGTCAAGTTAAAACATAAATCCAAATATCGTCTAATTATTAAATAAATAATGTATCGAATAACTAATTCAATAATTGGATCATTTTATTTAATAATCAGGTTGAATTATGTTTTATATAAGTTCATAAAATTAATGTCTTAATCAAATATGTTTATCATTCAATCGAACTATCAATCACAAGTAAAAGATGACGGTCTTTGTTTTTTTAACACGCTTTTTGCTTAAAAAGGAAAAAAAAATCATCTGACTCATCAATGGTAATTATCCCGCTTTCCATTTGGGATTCTCTAGATATTCCATGATGGGTTAGATTGATTGAGGAATGAAGTTGCAATATAAAATATAGCACACTCATTCAACTCTTATTTTTTGGATGGGGATAGAAACATATGCAATAAATGTATCATGATAAAAATATTAAAGCATATTGATTCCAAAGATCATGCACCTATTAAATATTGACTATAATTAAGCTTCTTTTCCAAAACCTTCTATATGAAATTAATTAATCTTTAGGATATAAAGTGTGATGCTCAAATGAGCTCTACCATCGAATGTATCCACCTCTTTCAACACCTTAGTTGACAACTCTATCTCTCTCAATAATGCTTCTCTCATCTCTTTAAACATAGTTGCTCAAGACCTATTAGAACTTTCTCCTTTAAATTACATTTTATGTGGGATATAATCTAACTTGCTCTTGAATGGTTAGGATCTCATGGACTATCTTGATTGTTCTACCCCTTGTCTTTTCATTATTCTTAAAATAGATGGAAAAGAAAAACTAAATCCTGACCATGTTTTATGGGCAAGTTAGAATCAACTCTTACTCAATGCAATAGTTACTTTTCTTTTTAAGAAAATTACTTCCCTATTTTGGTAGCATCAATCAAGGTTTTGTGAGATGTTTGGACCATGCTTACTAACATATATGCCAAACCATGTCATGAAAAAATGATGAGAATCAAACAAATAATCAGTTGTTGTTTATACGCATCAAGCAATATCTCCAATTATATGCAGCGAGTGAAAATCTTTGTTGATTAACTTGAGCTTATTGTTGAATTCAATCTCTCCAATTTTGCTAGTTTCATTAAGTTAAACCTTTAATCGTAATTCTTATAACTGCAATAAAGCTTACACGCCAAAATACCATAACATCACCAAGTGTCTGACCAATCTTTTCTATTGTTCAAAATACTAAGTCTTTTTACATAGCAACTCTAATAAAATAAATAAATAAATAAATAAAAGAGTAACTACGGGCTTTTGTCTCAACAATGTTTGCTTCATTCTTGTTCCTTATGGGGGCATCATAGGCGAAAAGTTAATTTCAAAGATCTTGAGCAAATTAAAGCAAATGTTGATTCCAAATATCATGGTCAACCATTGCGTACTTACTTTTCTTTTGCAAATTATGCAATATATAGATCCTCTATTATTTTTGTATTTGTTATATAGTTTCTCTTCTTAGGTTGTATTTAATTTCTACTTCTAGATTAGAGCAAACTTTTGTATAAAAGAAACACAATCAAGGAATACAATCGAGCTTCTTTCCCAAAACTTTCTGTCCAAAATTCTTCTCACAAAAGTTGTGATTACATGGTATTAATTGACCCTAAATCCTCATTTGAAATCCACAATCTTTTTCTATAACAGTTAAATTTTCTTAGGCAGTGCTAAGGATGAGAAAACTGATGATACTGCAGTGAACAAGAAGGCAAGGAGAAGGAGGCTGGCAGCTGCACTTCCCTTATTGAAAAATTTGTTAGCACCCGAGGATGCTTCCTTCAGATCTATGGTAGCACCAAATGCTGCACCAACCCCTGTGGCTAGTACGTAGGATATCACCTGCACAAGCCATACTTATGTTAAACTTCATGGGATTGGCCCAATGTGAATATTGCAGGCCCCGGTCTCTGGTAGTCCTTATTGGGCCAGGCCTGGGGAACGTTTGGGAAGCTGAGAAATGGTGGAATGTTTTAAGAGTGGATGGAGAATGGACCCATCTTTTGATAGTCAAGTGGGACTGTGGGATAAGGTCGATTGAACAATATAGATGTTTAAAGCCCAAGGCCAATGTATTGAATAGGTGATTGAAGCACCAGTACAAGCCCATGGATCAAGCGTGGCCTCCATCAAAGTCAGCCGACAGATTAGGGCTAGTTCTAAGAGAAAATAGAGTTGGTTCCTATTCTTTAAAATTTTAAAAAAATATATTGAAAATAATACTTTTTATGACATGTTTCTAAATTATTTATTTTCATACTCGAAAGAAAAGGTGAACCAAGGAAATATATGAAGGTTGCACCTTATCGCCGTAGAAGTCGAATTGATAGAGTCCATCACCACTGCTTAAGCGTTTTCCCATGCACACCTGATAGATTGTGAAAGCAATTTGCAAAAGGGTATATGCAAATCCCACCACAAGCGTAAAAGCCATGTACCTGCAATCCACAAAAAGCTCCAAATCAAACAATATGGTGAAGAAAAAAAAAGGAACAAGTTCTCAACCTCAACTCTATAAATATGTCTAATTCACTAATATTTATAATATTTTTAGGAAATATTTCTAATTTTTTAATATTTGAAAAAAAAAATTTAATAAAAAATTTTAAGAGTGTTTCTTAAAACTACTCTCAAATAAATTATCAATTACCTGTAGGAGTAGACATCTTTAAAGTGGAGCTTCACTTTACCGTAATCGGAAGATAAGGTGATGGTGTTGGTGATGAGGACGATGAATGATATCGAAATGGAAATTAGGGTCAGGATCCTTAATACAAGTGCAGCAACAGGGGAAGGAGGCTTCATCTTTGTGTCTTTAGGGTTCAGAAATGGCTGTGTTTATAGTGCAATTGGTCTTCATTTATACAAGGTTTGGTGGTGTGCCACCATTTACTTTTTGGCCTTATAGTGCACCGACCACGTAAACATTCCTCCCAGTCATAATCCATTAGGGATTAGTTATAAGTTCACTTTGAAGTTTGGCCATTGGGAGAAGCCGGGTTCATTGACTAAGAAAATAGTGGGGGTGCGGTCATCAAATATCTAATTGAACAGCCCCCTTGTTGCCTTTCTCCTTTGGACTTTTTTTAGCTTCAGATGGAGAAGAGCACAGTAAAATCTCATGGCACAACCAGAACCCCTCATCATGAGCTCATTCAACGTCACTCCTAACTTTGGGTTTGAGCTCTAAAATGGACATGAACACTCCATCTGAATCTAAGCAATGGTACTCACTCTATCAACTATTAAAGATGACTTACGATTTTAAAACATGTTTACAAGATTAAGAGGAGTTCATACTTATATAAAACTAAAAACTTTCCCCCCCTATGACCAAACAAACCCCACCCAACCGTATGAATATTGTTTGTTTTAGACTTAAAGGAGCCCTTACAACTTTAATACAAGTTTACAAGATTAAGAAAAGTCTCTACATATATAATGTTATAAACTTTCCCCCTTATCCAATGTGGGACATCATAAGTTACAAATTAAAATAATACATCATCTCATTTTAATTAATTTATAAGTATTAATAATTAATAGGAAATTGAATATTTTACATAATTTGATGTCCTCAAATCTTTCTAGTTTTGTCACTTTAGTGACTAACCAGCTAACCAATATGGATCTTAAAAGAATAGTGATAGTGCAACAAATTAGTACATAATTTTAATTCATACACAAGAAGTAAATTTGAGATTTGAAATATTATAAGCAAATATATTAATATAATCTAAAATTTTCAATTATAAATAAGGCCCCTAAGCTTTCATAGGCCTTACACTAAAATTTCCAGCTATCGTCAAATCCACCCTACTATTTATCTCCTCTGATGAGGAAATCCGGAGACCAAAAACCTCCATGGTAGAGTTATCACCTTCTTGTGTTGCCACCGCCTTGATTACTACTCAATAAGTGCTATTTCATAACTTATAATAAACTCTTTTAAACACTTTTGAGTAGTAGTTATCACATTTTAACCCAATTAACATATTAAGGACCCTTGCAATCAATTCTAATCAAATTGTGTTAAGTTTTGGTATTTTGATAGCTTTTTGATCACCAAAGCAATCCGTGATTAAGGAGAGTTCTTTGGAATCTATGGCAAAGCAATGGAAAGCTCATAAACATGAAGAACCGAAGCTTTGAAATCCTTTGTCATAAGCAGATCCGGAACGCAAGGAGTAAAAAATGTTCGGACAGGGCGTCCGGACAGAATGGAGGAGGAAGTCAATGATCCGGACAATATATCCGGATAGGATATGCTATCGTCCGGGTGTGATGTTCACGAGTGCCGTGTGCTTCTCCGTGAGGGAGTTCGGATAGGAGAGCGCGTCATATGTCCTCTTGGGGAATCCAGATGGAGGGATCCGGATAGCCTTGCGCGCTCCGTGTCATCCGGGAGAGAGGTCCCTACACCTTGCACACGCAGACGGTCCCCCTTGCGCAGCATAACTCATTCCACCCGGGGAAGAATTCTATCCGGCTGACTTTCCACCTTCTCCGGACATTTCATATCCGGAATTCCGTGCGTCAACATTTTACATCCGGATATCTCACAGCCGGATGGGAGAGGAGGACGCTTCAACTTCTCCGGATAGACATATCCGGACCTTCTGATAATGCTTACCCGCAGAGTTTTTCTCTTAGTATACAGTGCAGCGATGTTCTCCTGAAGCTTCCTGATATTTCCGACCGACATTTTGAGATATTTTGGGATATTTTGCTTTAGATATTTGTTGTCTAAATCCCCAAACTCTCTAATCCACCTATCATAGGATTCCTTAGTCTTTAAGCAAGGAAAAGGGTGAATAACCTCATATATATAGTTTGTAATTTTCTTTACAGAATCGATTATGTAATCAGTGGAAGGAATAAATATATTTTAGAGAGCACTTGCTTTGTTTTTCCTTCATATAATTGTTTTCTCGTTAGTTTTCTTACTAGTCAAACAAGCTCTGAGGAAGTTTCCTCAGAGAATGAGTGGCTAGACTTTTAGTTCCTTGGAGTTAAGGTTGCCGGGAAAGGTTCCAAGTGCATAAATTAGTAGCTTTGTGGTTTCAGTCATTAATGAAGAGAAAGTGTGATCCTTTAATGATTTCTATGTTTTTAGTTAACCTAAAACACCTTCAATTCACTTGAGCCAACACTTGGTAAGGCACGTGATCTCCGTCCATGGAGATGCACTTGTTTATCTCTTACGAGCTTTTGGGAAGTGATTTGGAGGTAGGATTTTCTAGAATTGCCAACACTTGGTAAGCTTTTGGACTCCAATGAGACATCCATTAGTTATCTCTTGCAAGCTTGAGAAGGGAAGTCCAAGGTTAAAGATCACCTTGAATAGCAAATGTTAGGTGAGAGGCACGAGCCATTGCAAGTTGCATCAGTGAGAGGGAATTAAAGCTGAAATCCATTTAAAGGTTACATCTGTACAACACCGGTTAGAGAATTGACTATATGTTAATTCTCTAATGCGAGGAAATGAACCAAATGACCAGAGCTCTGTTTTTGCATAAGGAACCTCCCTTGTGAACCTAAACCTCCAAGGAATGTTTTTCTTCATAAGTAATTTCCATTACTTTCTTTTTAGTTAGCTTTAAACAAAACCTCATTTAAACAAAGTTTGTGTTTTATTCTTAAGCTAACCTTGAAATGAAAAAGCACCAATTTACTTTGAATTGGTATCAGTTAAGAGTTGAAAAACCTTCCCAGAACGATCCTAGAGCGACTATGCTATATTAGCTAAGCTATCCTAATGCATGGTGATATAGGTTATAAATTTTGTTGATTACTCTCTCAATCAAAGAGCACCAGTTGGACATGAATCAGCTGAGACACCAATTGGGAACAAATCACGCATCTTCCCCTAAAGAGAAGAATTGAATAGATGATAGAACATCTCGGACTCGAGGAAGGTGACATCCATAGTAACATAGTGCCGCCTGTTTGTTGGATCATAGCACCGATAACCTTTCTGATTGGTGGCATAGCCTAGAAAGAGACAACGACGAGCACAAGGGTCGAGTTTGGTGCGTTGGTTGCAGTGAAGATGAATGTAGACAACGCATCCAAAGGTTCGGGGAAGAAGCATCGTAGTCGAAATTATTGATATACTCACGGCTAAGGCCTGTAGAGGTGTTTTGAAACCCAAAATTGGAGATGACATTCAATTGATGAGATGCTCAGCAATTGTAACCGCATCAGGCCAATGAGAACTAGGTACAGTGCACCTAATAGGAGGGCACATGTGGTCTCAAGAATATGGCGATTCTTATGTTCTATTATACCATTTTGCTCTGGAGTATGAGGACACGAGGTTTGATGTATCAACCCATGCAGGTGGAAGTACTCCTAGAATTGTCGATTCATGTATTCACCGTCATTATCAAAGTGAAAGACTCTGAGTTTGGCAGAAATTTGGGTTCGAATCATTGTGTGAAAAGAGCAGAAGATAGTAAAAACCTTATCTTTGTTTTTCAGTAGGTAGAGCCACGTCATTCGAGTGCAATCATCAACAAAGAGAACAAACTAGCGATAACCCGATAGAGTAGATTTTGGGGATGGTCCCCACACATCAGAATAAATTAAGCTACAAGGTACATCACTCATATTGTTATGTAAATGATAAACTGCTAGCTGACTTTTGTCCAAAATACAGGTTTCACATTGAAAATCTGAGATGGAGAAATAGAAAATAAACTAGGTAGTAAATGTTTCAAATATCCAAATGACGGATGGTTGAGTCGTCGATGCCAAAACCAGATCTGTTCTATTATGGAATCACCCGAATGTCCCACATGATGTGTCTGTCCCATTTTGAAATCATCCATATAGTAGAGTCCCCCCTTCTTAGTACCACGCCCAATAATTTCCTTCGTGAGAATATCCTAGATAAAGCAAAAATCAGGATACATCAGTGTTGTACAATTTAAGTCCTTAGTAAGTTGACTGACAGAAAGTAGTTTATGAGATATGAATGGCACAAATAATGTATTGGAGAGTGACAGAGCTGGTGATAGCATCACAATTCCAACCCCTTGCATTGATGAAATAGTGCCATTAACATTCGCAATGCTAGTTCGCCTAGAAGCGGTATGCTGACAAAAGTCTTATGCATCAAATGTCATATGATTTGTGGCTCTAGAATCCAGGATCCACAAGTTACACTCATTGCTTCTAGTAGATCCAAGAGATGTTATACCTGACGTGTTGTTGGTAGAGTCAGTAGGAATTAAAGATAGTTGGGGTTCTGTTGTTGTTACTGCCGTTTTACCAGTATTGGGCTCAATATTGGTGCCATTACGTTTTTTTTTTTTTTTTAAAGCTGGAGCTCGTGCCACCAGTCTGGGTATCCATGGAGCTGGGTATCCATGGAGCTTAAAGCAAGTGTCTTGTGTGTGTTTGGAATTTCCACAATGGGAACACTTTAAGTCTTCTGTTCGTTGCTTTGAATTTGGACCAGTGGGATTAGATTTATTGAGTACTAAAACTCCATCTTTGTCAAATGGGTGGGGTCCCATTTTCAGCCCCTTGGAAGCCAACCCAGTTCTCATCCCTTCATCAAAACCATTCCCCATCACTGTCTGTTGCACTATTTCCCTCCGAACACATGCGTAGGCTTGCTCAATCGTCATAAATGGTTGCATCTGTAGCGTGCTCTTGACTTGGTCGAGTAATCAAGGCCGTCAAGGAACACATAGACCCTCTCCTCCTGGAGAATTCTGGTGTACCGTTGCACATCCTTAGGGCACTCCATGGGGTTTGGTCGTCAAAAATCTATTTCCCTCCACAAGCCTTGCAACTCGTTATAAAATTTCTCTAGAGATCCACCATTTTGTCGTAGCTTACTCACCCGTCATTAGAGCTCATACACCTGAGTAGTGTCACTCCCATCGAAGAAAATGATAGTGATGGTGTCCTAAACCTCTTTCACAATGGGATACTGAATGAACGTGCTAACAAGGGATGAATCCATGGTGTTGTTGAGCCAGCCTTTGACGACGACGTTTTTGGTTCTCCATCGTTGAAATAATGGATCAGTCGGAACAAGTTGGGGTAAATCACCGTTAATGTACCCTAATTTGTCTCTCCCAGAGATAAACATCTCCACAACTTGGGACCACAGTGCATAATTCGATCAATTGAGTTTTATGCCGATTAGGGCAGTATTCGTCATTGTAGTTGGGGTCGAGGCCTTGTTCAACACCTTGGCCATCTTCATGGTGAGTTATGATAAAATAGAGGTTGTCGTTGGTGGAAACCCTTCCATCTAAGAGTCTGATTCATACATTTTTCTAGGTCATTGTTAGGTTGTCGAGGTTGGGTAGAATCAAGGAATTGATACCAAAGAGCAGAAACAAATCTGCTCTGATA